>NC_134314.1:109016749-109316749 GCF_964195595.1 Calonectris borealis
AAACAGGAACACGGACAAGTACCTTACATTTGTGAAAGTGTTTTCAGATTTTTTTTAATAATGAATTTGTAACAGCTCATTACAATTCTGAAAATAAAGGTTGCAAGTAACCAGGAATGTTCCATAACTACTGATTTTACTAATATGTGGGCACAAAGGGGCATATCTAAATCAATATAGAAAATTCTATGATCCAGATACGCAATTACATAATGTAAAACCTTTCCTCTCCAGATCATTACACTATTTTGTCTAAATTCTGCACAGGTGAGCAGTTATTTTAACATTGGTTGCATGACTACCTCAAAAACCTATGTAATTAAACTACATCGCCGGCACTAAAAATGGTGTGACAGAGGAAGCTCATGGAGAAGAAGGGAAAAACATGAGCCTTTATTATAGATTAAGCCATTAACCCTCCGAGAGATCATTCATCTACACAAGCACGGCACAAGTTGTTTCAGCAGAGGAAGCATCTCAAACAATTGGCCGCTAAAAGGATAGTTTATTCAGGAAAGCTTAGAAAGTAAAAAGCACGCATCAGAGGAAAAAGTGACTTTGGGTAGCTTTTAAGCTCCCCCAAAACTTTGGGCATGTTGAAGAGGTAAATAAATAAATAAATGAACAACAACTTCTCACTTCAAGCATGAATCAGTATTTCCCTCATGTTATGAACCCACTAATAAACTGACATTTGTGTATTTCCAAATCCTAATTTAACTACTGGATGGAAGTCAGTTTTTCAGCCATGTGAACCCTTTTACAGGGCTTGTGAAGATGACAACCACAATACCAAAGCCCTCTTTTTGAAACACAGCATTCTCATGATGGACAATATGCTGATACCATGGTAACATACAATTTAAAAGGTATGCAGCACACACGATCCCAAAATTATTAATTGTGGATACTATTTAGCAGCCACAAAACTAACCTTGAGCCTTCTCCCAAATTCTGTAATCTCAGACACTTCTGCTGATTTTTTGCCTCAAATGTCCAGAGCACAGTGGTGCTAGGCTCATGGCCCCTTGGGACTGGAAAACAACAGTGGCAAGAGGTGTGCCACATCCCTCCTCCAGCTATCCAGGAAAGCGTCTGAGCAAAGCAACTGGCTATGCAGGGGCAGGGTGCCTGTGAACCACGGCATAAAGTTGTGCTGGGGGTAAAGACAATGATTTCTGCATGAAGTGCTGCCCTTATGCTGCAGCCTCCATCCACGGGATAAAAGGCTATGCAGAAAGATCCCTGTCCCCCTTCCCTTCTTCTGCCTGTCCTAGAACACAAACCCCTAGAAACAGCACCAGCGATGTCTACCAATACATGATATTTGGCAATATACTACTGTTTTCAGTATTTGTACTGTAAAAGGTTAACAGTTTGACACCCTACACTACTACAGTCTGGCTTCTTTCTCTGATTCACCTGCCACTTGTTGGTGTTTGCCTACATACAACACAGAAACACTGCACTTTGCAGTAGCTCAGTGGTTCACTCCTGGCGGCAGCCCCATGCTGATGATCATTTAGTTAGCTAAGCACACTTTCACTTCTATCACAAATGGCATCTCACTCTCACTTTTACAGAGCTGATTCCAGGTGTCCTCCTCATTCAGACTCACTTGTGCAAAAGAACGCATGAAGACGCAGCAGAGCTCTGCCTCTACCGGGACTAGGACAGTCTTCTAGTCACATTTGCACGTGTTGTCTGTTTTATCAAAGTCTCACCTAAGCTTTACTGTGTGTACTTTATAACCGAGTAATCCACAAATAAAAGTGCTATTACTAGCAGCAAGAGACAGGGCAGCATTACGTACACTCCAATACAATCAACTGTTTTCCTCTCCTGAGACAGAGAGAAATAGCCATCTGGTTTGCAGCAGTAAAACTGCCCACCATTTACCTCCACTGCAAAATTACCAGGAGATAAGAGGGGGGGAAAAAACGCATTCACTAAAATTAGTCACTCCTCGGGCACCAACCCAACAGTCTGCAGAAACAAATTCTGTCTCCAAAATATAAATCCAATTATTAGCATTGGAAGTACTTCTGCAATTGGGACCTTTAATATTCTGGAATTTTTCAGCACGAGGGTTTGCCACAGAATTGTTCTTTCTTCTCAGCACTTTGCTCCATCCCAAGTTACTATATCCCTCTCCCCTGGCAGCAACTAGTAAGAAAAGGCCTCAACTACAAGAAATGCATGTAAACTTACGCACTGCCATCTTCATTTTTTAGGTTGTCAGAACGAACTCTCTTATCCGTTTCAAAAGGACAGAATGTCAGCTTTAGAGAAGAATGGAACAATAGTAACTTCAGCAGGTAAAATAAGCACATATTATGAGAGACAACTATGTGCACTATATTCATCTCCCTCCTGGGGAGGGCGAATTAAGGAATATTCACTGCCCAGCTGCATTACAGAACTTGTCAGAGGGCAAGCAGGTGCTATCAGAATACTCTAGGACAAATTCCACGTAATCAGGTTTCCAATTTGAAAGTGAAACTGCATAGTTCTTACCACACTGCAAAATTTCAGTTTTCTTGTCACTGAGTATGCTGTGTTTACTTAGAATTCTTTTTATGTGAAAACTCAGTTATGGACTACTACTTTACTAGAAACTATGCTGGAGGAAATTCAGAGGCATGATACATAAATCTGAAAGTCTGTTAGTCATGAACTATTCTAACGTTTTTAGGAACTTATTTTTACACCACTATGGAAGATTCCAAAAACAATTTTGCAATGCTTACTGTTATTATCCCTTATAGATTAAGTTGCAGACGGAAAGCTGCAAAGTCAGTGTTAAATCAGTCAAGACTAAGTTTACATCTTCATTTTAAGTATAGGACTGGAAATGGAAGAACTATGTGAGGCGATAGCTACAGTGTAATTTGAAAATATCCAGTTCACCAAAATTGGAAAGAATAGGAATGGAAGCACAAGGCAAACACTCCTTGAAACTTTCACATTTCTAGCAGTTCACCAACACTACAGAAAACATGAAGCTCTCCAATTGATGAAAAACCAACATATCCCCTAGTTGCACCAAACTTCGGTGAATACAAACTTCAGGGGCAAGGTCAGCACAGCAGAAGCCTATTACCTTCACAAATACACGCACTGTGTGTCTGCTTCACCTGCCAAGCAGATACCATAACAATGACACCGCTGGCAAGGGTCTGCAGTACAGCACAATCCTAAGTGAAACCGAGTCACGTGCTGTATTCTAGTATCTGTTACAGGCGAAGCAACAGACTTGTCAAATCTTCCTCTGTAAAAGCAATACAAAGGTGGCAAGAGACAAAAAATTTATTTTTCATACTTTACGTTAACTTCTTCAAACACATGGTGCCTTCCCTGGAAGATGGGTAAGGCAAAAGCAGGAACAGTAACTTAAACACTGTCCATTCTAGTGAAGAGGGAAAGTTGATTCAACAAGCAATAAAACGCTGCTAATTATTAATTATGGTTGTCTCAGTCCATGACTTGTATTAATCAGACTCTAATGCGGTACAGCATACATGACTGAGCTGTACCAAATTTAGAGTGTCAGTTCTATCCTTAATTTACTATGATCCTTCATAAATCTTTGCGGTTAACACAATGACACTGGCCATGGAGGTATATTAACCACTTTTTCTCCTGACAGTTGTTGGAGTTGTAACAAAGACCCCCACACAGTTGTCAGAAGCAAGATTTCAACTCTGAGTCACCTCTCTCTGAGAATCTTCCGATATAGAAATAGTTGGTACGTTCATGAACTTGCATGGTGATGCACAAAACAGCGTCATCAAAAATATAAGTCTACCCTGTTGTGTGCATATTTATTGAAACTACTAAATGCCCTAGTTTTAGCTTGGCATGTATTTACAGTTTGTGAGAAGACATATCCAGATAGCGCATAGACGTGTTTTACATTGAATAATTTCCACTTCTAGAACACTCAAGTACCTTGTGCGTGAATCCATGTATACAGCAACACATATCTTTTTCACCTAAGTTTTCATTTAATCTTCGTGTGCATTGAAAATGACATCCACACAAACCCTATGTAGATGTATATGTCTGTATGTACGTAAGCATATATTTTCATACTGTCTTCCTATACAACTAGCTTTCACCTACTGACACACAACACAGGGTCTTCAACCTCTTCCCTCTGCATTTATCAGTGCCCCCTAGATGCAATGTGCATGCCCTAACCCCCCCACCCCCAGTCCTTCAGAGGTGCTCACGCTGTACACAGCACATACTATGAATACATAAGCCCTCCTTCCTCCCCAGGACGACAGAAGGGACAGGAGCACTGGGCTACTCACCCCTTCCCCGGGGCAGGACGCTCCTTCCCCCGCACTGCTCTCGCCCCCACAGGCAGGGCAGGCTGTCAGGTGTGCCCCGCACATTCACGCCTTCCCCTCCCCGCCCGGCTCCCGGTTCCCGCGCCCCCGCCCCGCCCGCCCGGCAGGTGACGCCCGGCCAGCCCCGCCGCCTCACCCAGGCGGGGCGGGGGGCCCAGCCCCAGCACTCCCGAGGGCAACAGGGGTCGCACCCTCGGGAGGGAGCTCCTCGCCCGCTGCCCTCCCCGCGCTACCGGCTGGGCCGGGGCCTCGCCCGGGAGGGGCGGCGGCGGCGGGGCGACGGCGGCGGGGGGGGGGGGGCCGGCCCGGCCCGGTTGCCAGGGAGGAGGCTCGAGCTTCGGCCCCGCACAGCGCCCACGACGAGAGGGAGGGAGGCGGGCCGGCGGCGGGGCGCGGCGCGGGTGTCCCGCCGGGGGAAGGAGGCGGAGGCGAGGGGGCGGCGGTGCCGGGAGGGCGGCGGCGGCGGGGGCACGGGTCGCTACTCACTCTCGTCAGGCAGCTGATCGAGCTCCGCCATCTTGAACGAGCCGCGCCGCTTTTTCAAAGGCTGCCTGGCGCGGTGCATTCTGGGGGAGGAGACGGGGCCTTGCGCGAGGCGGCGCTGCCGCGCGGGGACGGCGCTCGCGGGCCCGGCGCGCGGCGGGCGCGTGCGCGGGGCAGGGGGTTGGGGGGGCAACTGGCGTTCGCCGCCCTGAGGAGCTGTCGGCTGAGGGGAAGGGGCGGCAGGTGGCGGGTTGGTGAGCCCGCGCTCCCGGGGCGTTTGCGGAGAGGAAAAGGGCTTTTGCCCCCCTCCGCTTCGGTGCGAGGGAGAGGGGGACAGCGCCTGTGAGAGAAACCGTACGCTCCCCCCGCGGGTCTCCTGGACCCTGGCAGGACCCCCCTGGAGGGGGAACGGGCGACGGGTGGTTCGGGGGTAGTACACTGACACTGGGTCCAAAGGGTCATCCTAAAGTAGCTGTGCTAGCTTAGTGTCTTTAAACAATCCCTATATTATATCCATCTTCTTTCATTAAATAATAATTCTTTTGCTAAACTCTATTTATTTTCCTTCAGCATAATCACTCCTGGCCCTGTAGTCATGGTCTATGGCACTCTTCCTGAAGAGTTGACTGAAACGCTTGCTGAGTCCAAGGCCTGAAGGTCAAGGTCTCACTTGTTCTCACCCAGTGCAAGGGAGAGAGCCAACAAACCACTGACAGTGGATGGTTGTTGCCTAACAAACTCCCTGTCTTGGTCTGCCCTCTAATGCAGTCCCCAACCATCACAGCTGAAAGCTTTCAGCAAGCCGCAGAGATGGTTTCCGTGTGTAGTCCCCTTAGGTCTCTGCACCACAATGAATTATAAAGCCTCTGCATCAAGAAATCTAGCACGGAGATACTCTCGTAAACCACAAGCACCTTAAATGCTTATGGACCAGACTCTTTACATGTGTTGGGCTTTGACAACTGTACCTACCACTACTTATACCAACCAAAATTTCCCTCCCCCCCCTCCTTTTTTTTAATATATGAAAATGCAAATTGAAGTTCAAAATAAATTAAGTCTATCTTAGTCAAGTCTAAGTCAGTATCACATCTTAAACATATTGCCAACAGCACCATGGTGTAATGCAAAATGGACAGTATGCCTGTTTGTTTGGATCTCTAAAAGCATCTAGGTGAAACCAAGGATTCTGCAAAACACAGAAAATATGTGTGTCTTGGGACATGGAATAGAGTTTTTAATTTGTGTTCTTAATTTGCGAATGAACTCAGATGACTAGGCACTCTAGCAGGTTGAGAGGGGCGGGATATAGGTCATGTTATTAAACAATTTAAAAAAAAAAAATTAAAAAAAAAATCAATGCTGCCCTTGTGCTTAAGAGGAAAAGTGAGTTTCTAAGAGAAGAAACAAACGAGTAAAATCCTTTAGAAACTCCTCCTGGGCTTTCAATGTACATTGTAGCAGAGTTGTAAAAAAAAAAACAAAAGTGTAAAAAGGAAAGAGAAAGCCTAGCATGCATTTCCACCCCCTTTCTCAGGTCACAGCCTTCCTTCCCCTCAGCCCCCAAAGCACCTAAGACACTTCAGTGAGAGCTTTCCACACTGCACAGCACAAAACAAAGCAACTACAGTAGAGAGATGCAAAGCAGCGTAGGCATAACACTAAATAAACTAACAACAACGAACAAAATAGTAAATCTATGCTATTTAAAGGCAAAAGCTACACAACATTAAACCCTGGGCAATTTTCCCCATTAATAAAACACTTTCACCACCCAAAAGGCCTGACATGGACCAGACGTTCCAGGCTCAGGTTAACACCACCAATACTTTTTCTGTATTTCAGCTAGGCTCCCCTTGTTCCAAGGGCTGTATGTTAATGCCCAACGAAGAGGGGCAACACTGAGACTTCCACAGCTGACAGAAGACACTGATCACCAGCAAGATTTTTACTGCTGTGCTTTGTAAACCTTGTCATCAGGTCTCACTGTGCTGAAAGCAGCGGTTGCCCACCGCCACCCCCGTGCTAGGGCTTTTGCCGAAGCAAGGGATTTTCAGGGGAGGGAAGAAAAGTTTTCTACAACACAATCACATTTTGCAACAGTCCTCAGAGCCCGACTTTCCAGAAGGGAAAGGAAAGAGGAAAAAAAAACACAAACCAAAAAACCCAATGCTTTTCAGGGCCTCTTTGTACATTGTGATAAAACTAGACAACACATGAAAAAGCTAAGAGAGATTTCCCCCCGCCCCCAACACCTCCTGCCGATTGTCTTAAAAATTACTAGGTCAGAAGATAAAATTCAGTTCCCAACAGCATGACACTGGGTATTCCTTCATTTCATTCCAACCACTGCATTTGGAAAATATTTAGCAGAAGCGATTACCATTCATTGTGCTGAAAGGGTAACAATCAACACTGTATTATGAGGATTCCTGCTATAAAAGTCCTTTTACATCTTGGCCTTTTATGAGTGCTGCAGTATCTCTATATTCTGGTTTTTCATTTCTCCTGTGCATGCTGTTTCCAAGTCACACAAATGCAACCCTGTTTGACAAAGCCGTAGCCAGTGTCATTTGACAGTACGCAGACTAAACACACGATGTTTTCAGTGCGCCCTTTTACCATTCTGGCAAATTTGCGGTTTGCACTCGGGTGATGTGGAAATGACACAACTATTCTGATAGACAGGCACGGTGACCGAGAACATCTGCGCTCATTGCTAACAACCTGCCATTAGCACTGCTGACTCACCTGCCTTGCACAGATGGAGGGAGATCTTTAAACTGGTTTCACTCATGCCATTCCCTTTCCCAGAGGGTCATGTTAGGCAATGGCTCTTAATGGTGTGTGCCGAAATGCTGCAGAAAGCACTTCTGCACTCCTGTTTCTCCTTAATTACTGGAGATGGTATTAAGACGTGGGTTACACCACCTACTAATCAATGCATTCAGAGTCTGCTCAGCACAGGCCAGTAAGGCTATGTCCTGGGGACAGGAGACAGCTAGGGTGTCATTTTCTCACCTTCCCTAGGCAGGCACTGGTGGTAGGAAGAAAAGCACAGACAGCTGGCAGAAGAGTGTGCTCTTCAGTCACAGAAGCATGTTCTTGTGAAGTCCGAGTCTTGCTGCATTAATCACATTATGAAATTAGAATTTGTAACGAGGGGGCGGGGGAAGCAGTAGTTTCCCCTTTCAGTTGTTGGGAAGCCATTTCTTCTTCTTGCCTTCAGACTGTACTTGTGTATCTCATTTTCTGTGAAAGCAACCCGCAATGCCCACTGGCTCACATGCTACCTTCACACTGGAACAAATGAAAACCAGCAAGTCATCTTGACTGGGATCTACCTCTGCATTTCTTCTCATAGGTGCCACTGCATCTCCAAAATGGTAATTTCTGGAGCAGCAGCCTGGCATTTATTTGAAAGTAAAAGGATACACAAGCTCTTGGTCAGATGCATGTATTCCACAGCAATGGAAACTGTTTTTTTTATGGGCGTAACAGAAGGCGTGAGAGTATAATGGACTAAGTTAGGGGCCTCACCACATATATAAAAGCAATTTAAGTAAAATACTAAATGGGATATAAATTGGCCACAAAAATACTTCAGCAGAAAATTATGCCCCCAGAAGTCATAGAGGGAGGTCTGGAACAGCCTTCCAGAAAGAAAGCTGAAGTAAAGACCTCAGTAGTTACAAACACTGCATGACTCATTTAAGAACTTGAGTTCAACTCTTTATGGGATTGAGAAAGTTTGATGTGCCCAGAGGTCTTTTTCACATATAAATGATTTGGGTTTTTTTTTCCCCCCCTTTCCTCTGATTAGATACAGAAACGGCAGGGGGGGATTTCATTAAAGGCTGTACCAACTGATTTAAAGAGTGTTTTATGGCTGAAGTACAGGTTTGGGTGACCTGTGCTGTACTTTTTTCTCAGCCACTTCTTTCCTGCGTGAACTTGGGCAAGTCACAAACAATTTACACTGCCACTCAGTAAGCCTAGGCTGGCTTCCTTCAGTTTACCCAATTCATATGAACTGCATGAAGACAAACATTTGCAAGCCATTGTACAACAGAGGCTCCAGCCACACTAAAGAAAGATAAAATGGTTAAATATTTATACATTGCTGCTTTTTGTAGTTTAACATTTAGATTAGAAGTCATCCCTCAAGATCCCTCCTCTGAAAAAAGCAGAGGATGTCACGGGACCTAATGTCTTGACAACTCATTCCTTTCAAGTAGTTTTGACAGAAATAGGACTACCCATTTATCCAGCTCTGCTTCGTGCACATACTCCAAATGCAACGCCTCCAGTGGTTGTCACTCTGCTGCTCTTGTCAGCCTGGCCCCAGGGAGAGGCTGTCTGTACACTGGGTCACAGCAGCACCAGCGCCTGCTTTCAGGAGAAGCAGGGCTGCTTTGCGGTCGGACAAGCTGGCAGCAGAAGCAGCACCCTGAATTCACATTAGATTCCACTGCAGGACAGTTGCACCAGGGCTCTCCTATGGTCCCCAAAGGGCACCTGTTGCCTCTTCAGAAAGTCCTGTCCCACTGTATCTTTTACTGCTGTATTTGCGAGGCTGGAGACAGCTTGGGATATACTTGCTGGTGCTGCAATTGTAACTCGGCGCTACGTACGCATCATAAACCACTCCTTGTGCTATATAGCGCTTACGGCCATATCTTAGGGCAGGACAAGAGTCTTAGAGCAAAAGGGAACTGAGCCACCTCTGGTACAGGTGACAGAGGGAAAGCATCGACCTTTAATTCCTGGTCCCAAACTGAACTGTAAGCTCTTTTTCTGCGGAAAAAAAAAATTCTACCTCACAACTAAACTGAACTATTTCTCATGTTCTCTTTCAGAGACTGACAAAATTATACTTAAGACTTAAATGACTGACCAAAAGTTCCTGTTGGAAGTGAAACAATGATTAGCCACTAGTTAAGCTACTGAAGAACCAGAAGGCAAGGGCCACTCTCTTCACTTCCTCTCAAATCCATGAGCACCAACCTCAGTCGATTCTCTGTGTTCAACTGTCCTCAAATCATATGACTTACCCAGTCCTTCCAGATTTCCTTCTCTCCCCAACAGCAGCTGCTCTGTTTTCCATCTATCACTCCTTCTCCTCCTCTCCTTCACGGGTCCTGGAAACAGCTGCACCGTAAGCAACCACTCTGGCTTGGAGCTCCTCTTTCAAAAGGCACCGGGGCATCACAACATTTTAGGAAATGGATCTGTTTTTAACATGCAGGTTACTAAAGACTGAAGCTGCAACCGTCAGAATGAGCTTGAACGGTCCCTTCTTGGGAGGGGAACTGTCACAGTGGAGGAGATACTGAATGCACCGCCCATGCAGAGCTGTCCCCGGGGATTAGCCAACTTGCCCTAATAGCTCAAGGGAAATCAGTAATTTTTGAAGAGAAAGAACTGATGTTGCACTATAGTCAAGTACTCCCATATTGCTCAATGACTTACCAAAAGTGAGTTGGTTTACGAGAAGTAACAAACATCACTGAACATAGAAATTATTAGTTTATATTGATGTTTAAAGGCAGGGAATTCAAGACTACCCACAGTGGCAATACACCTCACTCCAGGTCATGATGAGTGAAGCTTGAGCCCAAACTCAACTTACAGCTTTGTTAGGACTTGAGTCTACAACAACCAACTTACATCACGTTGAAGGTAGATATTTAAAGGAGGTTTATTGGGGCTAATACTAAATTCAAACAGCCACAAGTTCATTTTCCATGTTTACCACACCAACTGTTGACAGATGAAGTCTCAGCGGCAAGTCCAAATTTTCATTTTGCCATAACTTCCTGAAATGTGACTACAGATTTCAATATTTGGCATTTGATCTTCAGAGAGAGATATCATGTTTAAGAACATTCTACCAAATACATTTAAATCATGACTCAAAACCAAAACAATTTCAAAGTTTTGAAACATAAAGCTGTTAGTATGAAATTAGCTTTTATTTTTTACCTCAAAATAAATGCACATTTATCATTTATTCAAATGAAAACTGAAGAGGGGTATCTTAAACAAGAGGGAACCCTAACAGAGCAAATATCGCAAACATCCTCAAGTTCCTTCTCCTGCTATTGCCCAGCTCTGGCTAAAAACACAAGTTTGATTTTTTTTTTTTTTGTCAGTTTGGTCAATTAAAAGAAAGACTTGAAAGCCCCAAAATTAGAAGTGGTATAAAACAAAACCAGATAATCGTTCTCATCAGAATTCAGGTCCATGTGTTGCCACACATTTATATAAAACTTTCACTAAGTGTTGTACTAAATAGGATTTAGTAACCTCTTCTGCAGTTTAGCTCTTGATATCTTGGTAAGAGAAGTCAATGCGTAAGCATGTCAGAAGTCAACGCTATAGTGTAACTACAGTATAACTCTAACAGGGCTTCTAAACACTGTTCACCAGAGTGATGTCTTATAGTTGAATTTCAGTTTCAGCAGGTACTTCAGATTTACCTGAGCAACATCATACACAATATATCTGGGAAGAATGTTAAGGAATAATTACAGTTGTTGGTATTAGTAAGACAGAAAAACCTCAAAACACAATCAAACTTCACCTTTGAACTTAAGTTTCCATACAGATGCCTGTGTGATTAAGCAGTTCTAACAGCTCAAACCACAAATCTTTAAATTTGACTTTTCTTTGAATCTGAAAATGTTTTATACAATAGTTAGAAACAAGCAACCAACAGTCATATGGAGAATTAACAGTGGTGCAGCAAGAATCTTGAGTGACAGGCAGGTGAACTGACTTAGATGTAGCTGTAGCTCTTGAAAATTATTTTTTGTCAGCCAGAGCCATAACATACATCATCTCTCTCGCTATCTAAACAGTGGAGCAACGTAGCCTAATGAGATCTGCAGTTACAGACCTGGCATCTACAATTATAACTGTAGCTCTATTGCTACCTTCCAGCACAAAGTCATTAATGTCCTCTTAATTTCCCACTAAAAAATCCAAACTGGAATCACAGAGAAGAGCTCTACAATGGTTGGCAGTGCTTGCACATTTCTAGGACCGCACCATTTTATTTCTTCAGAAGACAGTCCCAGCTCACCTATTTGATTCTCAATGCTTCAGGCCTCAAACTTACCTCTAATCCCAATTTTAGATTAAAAGCATCCCCATTAAACATAGTGTAAACCAAAATGAATGCACATCATGTTACCTCAAGTAGCTATTATTAACAGTATTGTATTTTATCATCTGACCAAGACGGATGTTGTATTTAAGAAAACTCAAGATAAAACCAGTATTGCCTGGAGTTCTGTTGCCAAGACTGCTTGCAAGAGGAAAACAGCTTACCAAGAGAGAAGACAGTTTCTACACAACCCAGAGGTTGTATTAATGGGTTACTTGCTTCACTGGCAGTGAAGAGACTGATCTGGGATGTTAGACATCACCTATTCTTATGACCTCTTGTGAATGTTGAGTACACGTTCATTTGGGGGCACTTCTGCCTAGAAAGAGGTTTAATGGCTACATCTCTGATGGACATCTGAGGTTTACCTCAATACTTGCGAAGGGTCTGGAGAACACAAGAGAAGCTGTGTGACGAGAGACTCCATCAAGCCACAGAGCTGGCTCCCCCACCTCCTCCTGGCCAAGCTGGCCAGCCACAGCACCACAGGGAAGAAACCAGAGTGGAGTGATGCGAAACAACCACAGGTTGCATCCATTCCCCTTCCCTTGCCCTGGCACGTCTCTGGGCAAGGCACTACTGGGCGGTGTTGCCTGGCCACTCCAATGCCTTCAGGTATATTGAGTCCTGTTGGGGCAACAGCTATTTGCTACATGTATTGTTTCCTTTTTTGCAGAACGACAATTTAAGTGTGACAACTGTAAAATCATCTCCCTTAGAGAAGAGACTCTGAATTGTCTGTGAGTACTCCAAAGCAGACCTCAAAGAAACAAAACACACTGTGCCAAAACTCCTGACCGACATTAGCAAGGTCCTGCTAAACTCAGCAACACTCAAAGACAGTGTGCAGCCAACACAATAGCAAAGGATACTCATTATACAGAAGACAGGTATCGTTAATTCCTGTTGAGATCCCATTCCCTAAGGGAACCTCTACACCACCAAGGGTGGTAGTGGCTGTGGGATCAGGTGCAGTTTTGCCCAAGCCTAGAAAGGGAAAAACCATTAGTTACAAATCTAGAAGACAAACACAGACTTTGCACATAAAGAAAATGACTCAGCCAGCCTGAGAAATATTACTTCACATATAGTTTCAAATGCTGACCAGGTGTAAAATTGTCTTAAAAAGAACACAAAGGATATAGTCTGTTTGTTCAATTCAGCACCACCATACTAATGGTAGTTGTACTCTGCTACATTAGAAGTGAGAATTTTAGACTTTTGGCTGTTGATTGTCTAATCTGTATGACCAAAGCTAAAACAGATCAGACTTATTCCTATCCTAGGTCCATTAATGAAAACATGCACATTGCAACATTTTCAGAAAAGTGTAACAAACCAATTCTTATTCTCTTTAAACTCTTCAATACAAATCTGATTTGACATCCATAATAGTGAGTAGTTCATATTGAAAAAGACGCTAAATCATATTTTATTCTATTTTAGGCAACTGATTTTTTAAGCATCTCAAAATGAATAGTTTAAGAAAAGACACTTGTTACTGAATGTTACTGTTCTTTGCTCTCCCATCTTGGTACAGAAGATAGTCATGATTACCATTTCTTTTGCTTGAATTAGAGAGTTAAGTCTTTTCTCTCATCTTCTTTTTCAGTGCAATATACTGATACTTTTTGCAGATAGAAATGTAATGAGAACAGCTGTTCCATCTGAACTTTTATTCTTAGATTTTCCCTTCTCTGCAAGCTTCTAAGGCACTTTGAAAACTGAACAATTATTCTTCTGATCTATCAAACCTCTCATCTTTCTTCTAAAATACATAGTATTGTTATGATGAAAGCAAGTAAGAAGTTGGAGAAGGCACCTTACATTTTTCTCTTGTGTACTATCAAATGAAAGTTTCCTCCTGAACTTCAGGCAATGCATTAACTTCAGTCTTAACATTCCAAGTGTACTAACTCCCATCTCAAAACACCATATACACATATACAGATGCAACTATAGGGCAACATTATGCAAACCCTTAAAGGAAGTGCAACTATGAAATGACTATAGTTCTCTTTGCTAAGCAGAGAGCCACAAGATGAGTTTGCCATCAGTAACAGATTACCAATGACAACTACTAATGCTTACCTTTCACACTGTGTTTTCCCTTGGGCAATTTTGTTATGTGAGAAGCATTCTTTAGCTCATACCTGGCAGCACAAAGAACACACAATAGCATTTTACATTCATCTTAAACTACCTTGGTGAAAAATCATTCACTTTATGGTGAGTTAATATAAAGTTAATTTAGATTCTACTCTTCTGGAACTCAACAGCCTTCCTTCTTTGTCTCAGTTACTAATTTTAATAATATTGGCATTTAGTATCAGATTCTAGACCTGCAACACTGATTTTTTTGCGCCACCAAACAGCTCTCATTTTAAGAAAAAAGAAATCTTGTTTCTAAAGAAATACAAAGTCCTCTTTCTTCACACTGAAGAAGAGGCTTGCAATTTTAGCATCACCTTCTACCATGATATATTAAGCACATTCGGCAAATACTCTTCATAAGTTACTTACATATTTCCAAGGGCAACTTCTCCCAGTAGTATTAAGCCTATGGGATCAGCTTGAGATGTGTGACAGTAGTTGGCACTCTTGGATACCATGTCTGCAAAATAGATGCCCTTCCCAAACATGTAGCCAGTCTGCAAGCAGTGGAAGGAAGAAAAAAAAAAAAAAAAAAAAAGATGGTGACAATAACACATAGGCAGCATTGAGTCCACCTGGCTGGGCTCCCAGGAGAGCAAAGCTGCAACTCAAGCTCTTGTGGACACCAGTCAGCAACCCACTCTGGACACACAATGTTGCCTGCATGCTGAGAGATAACACTGAGCCCTCCCCACACAGAAATTCTCCTATTTAGGTTGTCTCCGACTGTGGCGAGCTCTGGGCACAGGGATGGAGGCAGCCAGAGAAGCTATCTGTTTAACGTACCACAGGAGCTTCAGGGGGAGCTATCCGGAGACCCTGCGAGAGGATACCGGCGAAGTTGGTGGTGCGGGAACCGTGCCACAGCAGCTGGCGATTATGAAGCTGCTTAAATGGCTTGTAACGCTGACTCTCTCCTTCACGCTCAATCCTGAAGATCTTCAATTCAAAAAGGGATAGGAGAAAAAGAACAACCAAGCAAATAAACCATTATCTTCATGCAACTGATCAGATGAAAAAAAAAAATCATCCAGTCTGGAGTATACACTAATATGCTAGGAAAATTAATCTGGATAGTTTTTAGCATTTGCAGTTTGCTATGTCATGCTAAGCAAAAAAGAGGTCACATTGATCACACAGTACTTGTTATTGATTACTTCTCCACCTTCCCTTCTGCATTTTCATGAGACTATAGTTTTCTGAAAAATCAATCATTCAAGAGAACTAAGGCTCAAGTTTAGAAGATGACCACTCCCCCACCTCCTTTTTGAGGCCAATTAAATCAAAATAAAAACACATCCCTAAAGACATCTCAGTAAGCTCAGACTCACCTCTGCCTAGACTTTTGCTATTCTATTAAGTAGCAATTGGTCTATCAAACCACCCCTTCAACAAAGGAAACTAGATAAGCTACTCAAAAATAAAAGGAAACTGCGAACAAGTAAGTCAACTTAGAAGAGCCCAGCTTCACAAACTTAAACCCCAGTATTGCCCAGCTTACATCCACGACTTTGAGATCATATGCGTTGTGAGTAGCAGCATGAGTATTTTTCACATATTGTTTAATAATCTTGGCTTCTTCTGAATCTTTGTCAACAACCTGCAAAGAGGCAAAACAAGAGAAGTTTCTTTAGCATACAAACTAGCAGGCTTCTTATAACATGATGACATCCACCATATGCTTGCAACTCCCCAGTTTAAGCCTCCTTTATAATTTAGGTGGAAATTTATTCCCACAGATGTACAGGTATACAGATAGCACTCAGTCACAGAATGTCTGAGACGGGAAGGCACCTCTGGAAACTGAGATGATTTCCAACTCCCCTGCTCAAAGCAGGTGCAGCTGGAGGAGGTTGCCAAGGGCTGAGTCCAGTCAGGCTTTCAAAACCTCCAAGAATGAAGCCTCCACAGCCTCTCTGGGCAACCTTTTCCAGTGTTTGACCACTCTCACAGTAAACAAACAAAAAACCCCAAACCAAAGACACCATCAACAACAAAAGCTTTTTCTTTTGTTTAAATACCATTTCCTGTATTTCAGTTCGGGCCCATTGCCTCTTGTCACTGGATACCACTGAAAAGAGTCTGTCTCGGTCATCTTTACTCCATTCCCTCCATCAGGTATTCACAGACATTGATAAGATATCCCCTGAGCCTTCTTTCTCCAGGTTAAAAAGCCCCAGCTCTTTCAGCATCTCCTCGTACAACACATGCTCCAGTCCCTTAACCAACCCTCAATCTTCATCGAACTTGTGCCAATACATTGGCAATTTTAGGCGATTTGTTACACTCCAAACTAGCAGGACATCAGCTTGTATTCACAGTCACTCATTTCCTTTTATTTCCTTTACCTTAATATCAGTTCGAAGTTTTTCATAGTTGATGTCAATTGGGTCTTTATCTCCATCTTCATTTCCACCTCTGAGAAGGCTGTAAGCAACCTCAATATCAAGCAAGTTGTCCAACATCTGCACTTTAGCCTGAAGAATTTAAAGAGGTTATTTTACTTGAGCCTTTGTTCAGAATAACTCTGGAATACCCCAAATTATAAAAGTATGTGAATCATTGGCCACACACTGCCATCTTACAACACAACAACATCACCTTTTCTTAATATATATATACACATACACACACTTAAATACACTAAAATACACACACACATATATATGTATATAAATAGACCATAATATATAACATATAGGCTCGCCAATGTGACGCCCATCTACAAGAAGGGCCGGAAGGAGGATCCAGGGAACTACAGGCCGGTCAGCCTGACCTCAGTGCCGGGGAAGATCATGGAGCGGTTCGTTTTGAGGGTGCTCACGAGCCATGTCCGGGACAACCAGGGGATCAGGCCCAGCCAGCACGGGTTCATGGAAGGCAGGTCCTGCTTGACCAACCTGATCTCCTTCTATGACCAGGTGACCCGCCTCGTGGATGAGGGAAAGGCAGTGGATGTGGTCTACCTGGACTTCAGTAAGGCCTTTGACACTGTCTCCCACAGCATTCTCCTAGAGAAGCTGGCGGCTCACGGCCTAGACAGGTGCACTCTTCGCTGGGTAAAAAACTGGCTGGACGGCCGAGCCCAGAGAGTTGTGGTCAACGGAGTTAAATCCAGTTGGCGGCCGGTCACGAGCGGTGTTCCCCAGGGCTCAGTACTGGGGCCGGTCCTGTTCAATATCTTTATCAATGATCTGGACGAGGGGATCGAGTGCTCCCTCAGTAAGTTTGCAGATGACACCAAGTTGGGCAGGAGCGTTGATCTGCTGGAGGGTAGGAAGGCTCTGCAGAGGGACCTGGACAGGCTGGATCGATGGGCCGAGGCCAACTGTATGAGGTTCAACAAGGCCAACTGCCGGGTCCTGCACTTCGGCCACAACAACCCCAGGCAACGCTACAGGCTTGGGGAAGAGTGGCTGGAAAGCTGCCCGGAGGAAAAGGACCTGGGGGTGCTGATTGACAGCCGGCTGAACATGAGCCGGCAGTGTGCCCAGGTGGCCAAGAAGGCCAACGGCATCCTGGCCTGTATCAGAAATAGTGTGGCCAGCAGGAGCAGGGAGGTGATCGTGCCCCTGTACTCGGCACTGGTGAGGCCGCACCTCGAATCCTGTGTTCAGTTTTGGACCTCTCACTACAAGAAGGACATGGAGGTGCTGGAGCGTGTCCAGAGGAGGGCAACGAAGCTGGTGAAGGGCCTGGAGCACAAGTCTTGTGAGGAGCGGCTGAGGGAACTGGGGTTGTTTAGCCTGGAGAAGAGGAGGCTGAGGGGAGACCTCATCGCGCTCTACAACTACCTGAAAGGAGGTTGTAGCGAGGTGGGGGTTGGTCTCTTCTCTCAAGTAACAAGCAATAGGACGAGAGGAAATGGCCTCAAGTTGTGCCAAGGGAGGTTTAGATTGGACATTAGGAGAAGTTTCTTTACTGAAAGAGTGATCAGGCCTTGGAACAGGCTGCCCAGGGAAGTGGTGGAGTCACCATCCCTGGAGGTATTTAAAAGACATGTAGATGAGGCCCTTAGGGACATGGTGTAGTGGGCATGGTGTGTTGGGTTGATGGTTGGACTCGATGATCTTAGAGGTCTTTTCCAACCTTAATGATTCTATGATTCTATATATATCTTCTAGTACCTTATATATATATAATTATTTGTGTATGTATACACACATACATGCACATAAACAAACAAACAGATATTCTGAAGAAAAACAAGCTTAACCTCATGAGTCTTAAAACCTCAAAAATTCTCTATGTTAGATGTCTGATATCAGACCTGTTGCCTGCAAACAACATACTGTTTCCAGTCAATACCTGAATGTATTCCAAGTTATTTAGGAGAGGTGGTTTCTTCATCCCAAAGTCATGAGGAATCAGAGTATAGAAGCGGTTGGAGAGGTCCAAGATCTGGGATTCTGAACCACTGTCAGAAACTGCCTGGACAAGACAACAAGCACCAAAGAAAATTACTGAGTAAGATTACGCCTCCATAGCAATAGACACACACAAGATACTTGAGGACTAATACACAGAAGCAGCAATACAAATAGTGTTAATGCTGAAACTCTCACAGAACTAAAAAGGGCAATTCTATTTAATTATTTTGCACGTAATGAGTCACAGTACTTGCACAGAAATACACAGAATTTCTGGTACGAGAAAAATCTAATGGGGATTATGTTTCTGGAAGGCAAATAAAGGCTTCTGGAGATGGAAGGGGTGCATGTCCTTGGCAAGGTTCCGGTCTACTCTAACAATTGAAGTAAAACTTCCCGTATCTATGCTTTGCCAGGAAGCCCATTACAAAAAATGGGGTATGCTGGTACACTTTTGCAAGCTTTCAGGCAATACTATGTAGTGATTCTTGGAATGGTCCAGATCATGATGTGTAAATACAGTAATGTCATAAAGCCAGACCCTTTCGTGTGTGAACCTTTATTCTCATCCTCAGACTTTTCTGGGGTGAAAACACCAGCTCGCTACTAGATCAAGACACTGGCTTCCTTTGCTCAACTGCCATTTATGTCCGGCTCAGCCTGAAGTTTGTGCTACAAAAGCGTGAAAGGTACAAGTACTGGCCAAACTGGTACAACAGTGAAGAGAACTAACTAGTTACCCGTGGAAGCCACGTCCTCTCCCCAGCAAGAGAGAGCACAGATCTTTATGCACGCAGCTCAGCATTCACCCCACTCGGAGCCCAGAACAACTTCTGAATTCCCCTCTTGCTCTAACATTTCTTTCATGCTTACCTGCTGAACCTCGTTAAGGATGGAGTATGCGCTCTGGATCTGTCGCTTGCTCAGTTTTCCCAATGGCATCTTCTGCAGGTCAATCTGATGAAGATTCAAATGATTAAAACAGGATTTCACTACATTGAAACCATTGCAGCATTCCCTCCTAGTTTTTAGGGAACAAATCTCTCCATCCTGGTAGGACTGACCACCCAAAGAATGGAAACATTTCAGACTTAGTATTAATCTCTGTGGATTGAGGAATGATGTCAGAAGGACAGTGCACGCTACTGAGAAGACATCCTATAAACAAAGGAATACTGCAATAGGAAACTAAGCATGCATGGTAGGGCAACACAAAAACAGGGTACTAAGCATCTGGCTAGAAGTTTAATATTGACCTGTTGTCAGATGGATTCCTCAATCACTTCAGTAACAGTACATTTCAGGCTGGCAAAGAAGCAAACTGAATGAAATACTTTATCCTACAATTATCAAGGGTCAAACGCAAAGAGGTTATAAGATGCTTCGTATTTGTTAATGAAAAGCGAACCAAAAAAAAAAGCAACTAAGCTGAAAGCGATGTCTTGGTTACCTGCATTTATCCACTGATTTAATTTATATGTTGCTTTTGTTTGTGTATTGATGGATCTTGGGGGAGTTTTGGATTTGCATTAAACCCTTGCATAGTTAAGGACCATCTGAATGCAAAATGGTTTGACAAAAGTCAAGTCCAATGGAGTCTTTTACAAAGATCATACATACATCCTCTGGACTCTTGACAGTGCTCATCGTACAAACTAGCTTTTACTTAACTTGATGGGTTTAAGACTCAGCTCAAGGACAGAAGATCCGATGAAACCATATATATCACGTACCGTCTGGATAAGTTCCACATTATTCATTCATTACGGAGCTAGAAAACCCAGCTTTATGCAAATCATCTCTGCAAGCTGAACTCAGAAGGCTCTTCCAAGCTACAGACTGGTGCGAAAGCCCTGAAGTGGTTTTGTATGGAGATTTCCACCCTGTACTGGCCTTAGGAGAACTTTCACCTTTAGCTGCAGCTAAGCATACATAAAGCCAGATACTAAGAAAAGCCAAGATGGACTGCAAGAGAGAATACAGGCTTCAAAACTGATCATGTCTTGGGGACACCAGAGTCTCAGTCAAGATTAATAACCTAATGAAAAACAACTTGCAATAGATTTGTAGCTTCCAAACTTTTGAGGCCAATACTTCCTTGTTGAGTACCATCCATCCGTATTATCTAATTATTAGCTGAAAAATCATGAAGGACATGTAAAAGTAAAATGGGCCATTTAACTTAGATGTGCAGAATTAGCTGCAGACACCTATACTAGTTAACCTATATGAGTTACATCAACCTATAAACTTAACACATATAAGCACTAACACATAAACACTAACACCTATAAACTAACACATCCCCCAACAATGTGATTGCGTTATATCTCTCTTACAGAGCCCACATACAGCCAAAGGGCTGGAGTTTGTGTCTCCTATGAGTCATGGGAGGTGAACAGAGCCCTGCAGAGCTAATATAAAGCTACACCGCATCCAAAGCTTTATCATTAGATGCATCAAAAGAGCACAGCAGCCAAGGGGCTGAGTCCAAAACAACAGCACTGCAATTACTGCCAGATGCACTGAGGGTAACATGAAGAATTAGCTCCACACCACAGATGTTTGCACCAAGATTGTCACGAGAGGCAAGGGAGATGTCTACCTTCCACCCAGGCAAGAGAGGACGCAGCACTAGAGTAGACTCAGCCCTCTAACTAGCCTTTTCATGTAAGGCAATGACATAGGTCACTGTAACAAACCCCTGTATGCTCGGTGAGGTAAAACTCTTGAAAGGTAAATTGGAAACAGGAAGAGAAATACATCAGATAAATCTATTGTTGTGTAATGGAAAGACTAAGAATTTGCTACAGTTTTGGCAGAGTGAGAGTGCCTGGATGGAATGAAATACTTGAGATCAGGCTGATTAAAGGAACCAAGCAGCCGTTTTCGGAGGATGCACAGAAACCTCTAACTAGGAAAAACATTATTTCCTCTAACGGAAAACAGCTGTTCGGCAGCAACAGTACAGGAAGACAAATCTAATAGGAAGACAGGACCATCTGGACTCCCAGCTCTCCTATAGATCTGCAGCTGGTGTGAATTAACATAGTTTCAACAGAGTTCTACAAAACCAGAAGACATCAGACGATGATCAGTTCAGACTCTTTAGCCAGTTCCAATTACAAAGAATTATTAGTATTTTAGAAGACTTTGATGTAAAGAACCACTGAAGATACAGGAGAACACAATTAACCCAAGGTACTACAAAATGTTGGGCAAGCCATCTGAAAGCTTTCAGATAAGCTGTACGAAATGGTGCAAAGCCTGTTCTGAAAAGTAGATACATGAAATACTGATACAGAGAGCAAACAACAGCTGCTTAAATATGAAGTCTTAGAGCAGGATAACTAAGCTGGCTGAAGAAAACTGAAATTTGTTATTTAGATTTATAACCCAGTTTGAATGGCTGCATTAAAACAAACTGCAGGATCTCTGAGCACCAGTAAAACTGTTTCTATGCAAGGAGAGACAGATGATACTAGCAGACCACTCTCTGAAAGCTTGTTAGAAGCATGGATCAACAAGTATGGAATAAAGAAGAATGGATGAAAATGGGGTATCATTAGAACAAATGAGAAATACAACAAAAAAAATCTCGAGTTTGGCCCTGTTCAGAAGAGGATCTGGACTCTGTCAAGGCACCTCATTAGTGCACGTATCAACTGGCAGCATTTCTCAAGTCTGAGCTGCATGCTCATTTGCTACCTAAATCAGTGGTAGTGCTGCCCCCTCCCCCCCAAAATGTGGTTCACCACTCACAAAAAAGAAGCGTCTCCTGCCTCACATCACGAGCAAATTGGCTCTCTGTGTTAATATTTTAAGATCATTCAGCGAACAGTGGTCATGATGCACATGTCACTGGAAAAAACAGGGAATGATTAACTGATCCCGGGACCTGCAGATGAGTTTCTCATAGGCTTGTTAAGTTGAAGACACTGACACAGACATTGCTCACTGAAAAACAAAGAATGCATCCATGTTTTAAAAACTGCATGCATCACAACTAAGTTACTACTTCCAGTGCTTGGCAAATTCTGGTCAGACTCTTGCACTTATTTTAAGGCTGATCTAAAACTCACACTGACTTCTGGGAAGTATGATGCACCCTGGATTGCAAAGAACTTGCTTCTGGCTGTGTAAGTATGATGTAAAGAGAGAAAGAAGGGTTAGAAGTGAGAAACATGAACGTGTGTGGTCACCTCAAATTCCACCATTGCTTTCTTCATGCTCTCCACATCAAAGATCATCTTAATAAGGTCTTGGATTGGCTTAGCAAGTTTTGACTTAGTCCCGGCACCCACTGTCAGTTTCCTGACAGCTTCTTCATCCTGGGAGGTAAAAATAGTATCAGAATTAGCAAAATCACAAAGGATAAAAAGTAACAGGCTGGCTGCCATGGTAACAACTCAAAACCAATTTAGTGTATACATACTGTGACTAGCCTGAAGTTCATGAGGAGCGTGGGACATTGCTCTGACATTTTGGAATATTTTTGGAAAAAGGGTTTAAAAATCCACCTATTCAGTAATTTGGCAGGCATTATTTTAAGAGGTGGCACTGTAAAATATAAGTAGAATTAAGGGAACATGAACTCTGTGTGCATCTCTGCTTCACCTCAAGCTACAGTGTTAATTACTTTTTCTGCAAGCTTTCTGCTGCATGGAGACCTTGAGATGAAAAAATGACTGTTTACTTGGTTGTTTTTATGACAAAACAGAGATGCAATAACTAGTTTCACTAAGTTTTTGTAATAAAAACTGTCATAGATGAGTACAGGAATCATCAATTAGCCATAATACCATCTAGATGCTTTCAGGGATAGAGTGTTGCACCAATAAAGCATCTGCCAGATGCTTCAGAATGTCACTGTGTGTTGCAGTGTAACACACACTTTGTCGCTGCAATATTCAAATTTCCAGAAATAAAGCTAAGCTTTGAGTACTTTGCACTGAAAGATAACATCCGGTAATCTGGCCACAGGAAAATGCAATGGCTTGAAAATATGTTCTCTGATATCTTTATAGCTATTAACACTATTGAACTGTTTAATCTGAAAATAGTTTAAGTTATGGGTATGCCTTCAAATAAACACACAAACCCCCACTGGGCAGAAGGAAGAGAATTCTTCTTTAGCGTAGCTCTCTAAATAGCCAGATCTTACTGGCAATGAATAATTTCTCTTTTTCAGCCTGCTCAATACGTTCACTAAGCAGAATACTGCTGCATAGGAGTTGCTTCACCATTTGGGAGAATTTTGGATGCAGAAGACAGATGAGAAGTATCTATTTAAATAAAAGAAAATGGTGTTTTCAGACAGGAAGTATGTGAAATGACTGCTGAATTAAGTTCAAATTAACATCCTTAGAATTACAGAGTAGACAAGCACTAGAAGGACTTCAGACTTGACAATGGAAAACTACTTAGTTTCCCAACACATCTATTTTAATGCATGACACTCATTGATCTACAGCTCTCTCTGTGTAGCACAGAGAAGATGCAATGGTTGCACCTGCACTTCATTCCTGAGGTTTGCGAAATGTAAGTGATCCAACAGTGAGCGCAGAACAGAACAGCTAGAGGAGAGCAGTGGAGCAATGCTCCTCCTAGTACAGGGACATTTCAGGGTTACCTGCCCATAATCTATTTCCAGCGGGTAGAATTTTTTGGGATATTTAGTGAAGTTCTTTGAATGCCAAGAATTGCCAGTTTTCTCTTCATACAAATTCAGGAAATGTTCAACGGCATCTTCTTTTGAGGGCATCTGCTCCAGCTTGTTACTCCCGATTACAGTGCCCACGCGACCCCAAGATCTGAACACCCAGTATCTAGAGAAGTAAAACATGAGAAAAGAACAGTCGTAAGATACTCTGGCTCTAGATCTCAGTCCAAGTGAAACTGATCCTGCAACAACCACGCGACGGCATGCAAATCAGCCATTTGCATACCATTAATTTTATGGAAAACATTCTCGGTCAGTGACTGCAGGAGAGCAACAGAAAAGCCACCACAGAGCATATGTTCAACAAGTGGTGTAAAATATTGCCCAGTGTTAACACACCCTGAGGATAAATGTGTGCACAGCAAGAATAGAGAGGCCAGTATCTCTTCAGTGTTAATGTTTCGCAAATGCAAATCTTCAGGCTACTGGCATCATATATTTGAAAAACAAACACCAGGCATCTTTAAGCCTCAAGTCCTGGAGTTCAGATTTTTAGAGAAACTAGAAGTAATTCAAGTATTTGTTCTTATTACTGACACCACCTTGGGTGAGTTTCCTTATTATTTATAGGGATACAATCAATCAGCCTTTCCAATTTGTCAGGCATGAGACACAGGCACGGAGACCCCTCCATGTACTGAATCACAGATCCAGATACAAACCCCACATACAAGAGCCAGCAACAAAAGCTTATTACGAACATGGTAAAGTGCAATAAATCCAGAGCTGAACCAGGGTTGCTGCTGACAGACATTAGGTCCCCTAGATTTCTGTGCATCTCTTACATGCTTGGGGGAGCAGTTTCATTTTAAAGAACCCTCTCCATTTCTTCACCTGTGTTCAGTAATGCAACCACTGGACAGCTCTGCCATGCGTCTGATGAGACTGGAAAGCTAAACACACGATTGTCCCCTGACCAGTTCAGTGCATTCTGTTAAGCCTCAGGGCACCCAATTCAGGACTACATTGTGCTGGAATAGCCAGAATCTGGTGTTGTTTCCCAAGGTTACGGTTCCTTGGGAACCGTAAGAGTAAGCTGGAGTAAGTTGGAGACTATGGGAAAGATTCCCAACAGCGTTGACTTTACATGTGGGGTCTTGATTAGAACAGAGGAACCCCCACCAAATTCTGCTTCTGTATTTCCAAGGACAGTCATCAGTCAGGGAGCACTGTGGCCCTCCTGTTAGCCAATTAACCCAGTCCTAAAGGCACCAATTGTACATGCCTCGCTCATCCTAGGATGCAGGAATGAACACTACCAGATGCAATTCTGCAAAATTACTCACCTCCCAACTTAGGTTTTGTCAACACCACGAAGAAATGTCCCCATGCCGAGCACAGATCTCTCCAGGGGTGGTTTGTTGTTTGGTTGTTTTGTAGTTTTTGGTTTTTTGGTGGTTTCGGGGAGGAGCTGGGTGGGGTTTGCTTGGTTGGTTGGTTTTGGTTCCTTTTTTTTTTTTAAAAAATAAATATACCTATCCATATCTCCTCACAAAGACATTTTACTCACACTTTGCTTTTGTAGATGCCAAAAATCCAATATTTATTGGGAAAAAGTGAACAGAAGTATTTCTAGGGAAAACTCACCTGTTCTCTCTGTCATCCTCTAGCAGCTGCAGTTTATAATAGGAATTTGTTCCTTTCACAATATCTACTAGGCCCAAGGTTGCACTGAAAATCTTTCCACCTTTTTCAAAGACATGAGCGGAATCCTCCAAACCTACCGAGAAGAAACAAATTAGAACACAGAGAAGGTTACCATTTTAGATCTCCTTCCTACATTTGCGCTCACCCAAATGTTTCATGAAATAGCATGAATCTTAACAGAAATACCGCAAAAACAGTGACCACGTGCTCATTCAAAACTACTTGAGGAGTGTTTTCTTTTTAATAAATTTTGAGCACACACCTTCAGATACACTGGAGTGAACCTCAATCCTAACAAGAGAAAAAAAAATTGTAACTTTTGAAAAAGGACCATTTAAAAATCTAGTATTTAACACTGCATGACCAGCTGGAGGAATTCTCAAAAAGAGATACAGCTCTGCAGGTGTCACGCTAGCAAATGGACTGAAAAACCAAAGGCTGGCCTTGGATGCAGTATGGATTCTCTGAACAATGTCTGTGCACCACAGCGTTGGCGAGTAGCATCAGCTGCCCCCCAAGAGCCTGGGGGCAGATGCTCACGCCAGACCCGTGGCCTCTGTCGGCTGGGCCTTTCTTCACCTCACTGACAGATGCTCCTGAAGCTGAACAAGGTGCACTCCTTAGCTGAAGTGGTCCTTCTGAAAGTTACACTAGAAAATCCTGGAATATCCAGCTTTGGATGTCAATCAATATCCTTCCTTTGATAGCAAAAAAAAGTGGTTTAAAAATTCACATTCCTTTTATGGCACCCTTATCCTTTCACAGAAAAACATTTTGCAAGCCATCACGCATCCTGAAGACTGCGTGTGGTGCGGGCGCAGCCATTGTTATCACTCACCAGAATCAGGATCTACGGCTGCTCCACCTTTAACTGTTAGCTTCATTTTCTTTTCAGACTTGCTAGGTCCTGCAGCGAAAGAGAGGTAATTTTTTTCCTAGGCAGGCAACACAGTCTGACTTGAATCAACATTTAAATTCTCAATTTGCGTAATTATCACCCTAAGGAGACTTCAGATCAGATTCCCAGTATATGAAGACTGGTATATGATGACTTCAATGGCTTTTTTAACCTGGCTTTAGCAGCCAATTCACAGCCCCCACTCCCGCAATTAAATGAAAAATAAGATCTTCCCAGATTCTATCTATCTATCTCCTTCCTTCTGGCCCCAAGGGGTGGGCCATATCATTTTTTCACCTGCATAGCAGATAAAAGTCACATTTACGGTTGTATTTAAGTGGAATTTTAAAACCTCACACGACATGGGGGGTGTTCAGGTCCTCTGGAGATCCTGCTGCTGTGAGATACGGTGTCAATAACATACCCAATTGTATGACAGAAACCTACACTTGGAGGACATGGAGAAGAACGGGTTCTGAAGATAGGTGAGCAGATGTGATGGTTTTGTTCACTATCCAGCATTAATAATGCAAGCTCTCTATGCCATTGGTGAGGAATGCCACTGGTGTTGGATATTTTTCCTGCTCCGTTAAAAAAATGTTATATTCTAAACCAAGTAGAACAAAGACCCATTGCTCTGGACCCCAGTATTTTCTCACTTGCTAACACCCCTTGGGGGTCACGGTAGTGTCTGTCACATCTTGGTGCCCCAGCACCTCCTTGGAGCGGCAACACAGACCCAAACTGGGAGAGAAGCTGAGGTGTTAGGAGGAAGAGTCTGGACTGATGTCAGGGATCCTGGGCACGTACAGCACAGAAGACCTCTGAAGCAAGACTGAACTAGGGGAAACAAGGGCCAGTTCAGGAGACAGCTTCATGTTTACTTAAAGCTAGACTTGCCCTGAGGTCTCATTATTTAAATTTATTATGAGAAAAAGGGCAGAGAACTCAAGGAAAGGGCAAGGATAGACTACACCCAAGTTTGCTTTGTGCATGCACAGCATTGAACAAGCCTGCAGAGAAACCACCACTTTATTCTTCACCTTGTTCTTCTTTGACCTTCCCAGCACTCTTCATACTTGGGGGCTTGCTGCACTTCCCATCCACGGCCATTTCCTCATGCTCCATTTTCACCTCCGCACCCCAAGGTGAAAGCGCATGGAGTGACACAAGCTCCTGAAAGTCCTTGCTGGAGGATTTCACATCCTGAAGAAACTCCTCTGAGACCACACGAACTTTGGCCTCCTTCACTTCTTCCATCTTCTTGCTCATTTTCTCCACATCCTCTGTAGAGGCAGGGTGGGAAATGGAGAGAAAAAGCATCAGTGAGGTTTCAGACTTTAGCCCCTCCCTCTGGCCATGATTCAAGGCTCTGTAACACTTTGTGGAAACACAATTCCACCACATTTTGGATTCACCATGTTCTTTGGAAAGCAAAATCCCCATCGGGTCAAAGCTGCAACTTGGGCTAGAGCAGTAACACTCATGTTTTATCTGGCTGGTCCAGCTCTCCCCTTCCCGGAGCTGGGCTGGGGCTGTACAGTCCCTCTTGGACCTCCTGCCAGGTGGGAGCAGTTCTCCTACCTCAGCAGCCAGTTTGCACCTCAACTGCAACAGGGAGCGAGAGCAGACCCTAAGTTGCCAGCAGAGAAAACAACACCCACGGTCAGCTCTGCGGCAGGCATGGACAGAGCCCCCAGCACTTTTCATCCCAACAAGGGCGGCTTGCACACCACCATGGTCTGCTGCAGACCCGACAGAGCCTTGCGGCACAACCCGCAGGATTAATGTGCTAGGTTAAACTCAAACAGCACGCATCTGTCTTTACTTTTCCAAACGCACTAAGGCCACATGCACACACAAAACGCTCCCCCTAATCCAAACACTGATCCGCAGAGAGCTCCAAGGATGCGTGCCCTCTGTAATCCGCTCAGCTGTTCCCAGTGCTGCCAGTAACCAAGGCACAGCCGCTCACTCTGTGTGCTGATGCACAGGGTGGCCTTGTTAGCTGTTGTCGTCATCTTTCCTCCCAGCTCCTCCACAACGCTCTTCACCTCCTCCTTGTTCTTTGACAGCTTTCCAAGAACCAGAATCTTCATGTTAGTCAGCGGTTTGTCTGGGGGTTTGGAAATAACACAGCATGTTAGCAACAGGCACAGAGCCCCCCAGGCAAATAACAGGCACAAAGGAACAGCATCTCCCACGCCTAGGATAATCAGCCCAGCTGGCAGGGAGACAAGGGTCCAAAAGCGGGTCTGACCTGCACGAAGCAAGTGGGAGGAAGCTCCCCTTCACCTAGGAAAGGCAACAAAGCTCAGTAACCGCCAACAAACGGGAAGGGAGGGAAGACGGGGAAGATGGATATGTAGGTACATTATTTGCCTGCCTTTTCGTTTGTGGTTTTTGTTTTTTTTTTTAAATGAAGAAAAAAAAAAAAATCAGTCTGCTTCAGCACTGTGCTACTAGAGACTCTGCTCTGCTCCCCTCTTCCTTTGATGCCTGGACAGCATGGGAGAAACTCACTGCAACATGAAAGCTCCTGCCTCTCCAAAACGCCATCTGTTTTGGAGGGGCTGGAGAAAGAGGATTGTCTCTCAAGCAACAGTGTTTCCCACATGTTACAGTACCTTTGGGTCTTGATCTTATAGACAGTACAAGTTTGTATCATGCAAACTCTATAATAAGTTAGGAGCAAACTGGTAACCATCTGAGGCTCCATCACATCATTGTGTTAACACCTTGCAATGCAGCTGGGTCCAGGACATGGCAAGTGTCTAAGAGCATATCTGCACTGATAAAGATAAATGCTATTAACTCTGGTTGACCAACTGAGGGGTTTGTTTCCTCCTCTCCCCCCACTCAGATTAGTTAGGTTGCGAGCAAACAAAGTAACCTGGCTTTAATTCTGGTCAACACTGAGTTCACTTTCAAGGCACACTGTGGCTGGAATCAGCTTGCCAATCAGAACCAAGACCTGGGTTACTTTGTCTTCATTGATAGAATAACATGATCTGGCTAAAATTGGCTGTGCAGAATTACTCCCACCCTTTTCACCAAGTAACAATAATCCCCTGCTCCCAAAACTATGGCCAGGGCTAAAAAGGCTGAATAAGAAAGAAATCAGCGTAGTTCTTAGTGGACAGGCTATATTCACCAAACATTCCAACAGCCTATGGGAAATTTCTGGAGCCCAACCTTTTCCCAATTTGTGGGCTGGAGACAGCATATCTATTTTGCATAAGGGGAGTTAATGATTGGTAAAGCCAAACCTCAACGGAGGATTTAAAAAACAAACAAACAACCAACTCTTGCCCTTAAAATCTAACATTGGATGTGGAATATCTGGCATTATGGAGGTCCCTGGATGTTCCCCAAGAAACTAATCTAGAAGGCGTTCCATAGCAGGTCTCTCTTGGGACACATTTTGCAACATTGGCCTTTAAGTTTCTGATTCATTACAAACATGTAATTTCCTCCCCATCCACAAATACCCAAAACAATTTGTCAGAAAACAACCAGAATCTCGAGGCCATATTCCCAGGCAACCCACCACAGGTCGACCTGTACTAGGAAGATGAAGCACATGAGACACCACCATGCTGTTTTTTACCAGGAGAGCCCTGCCTGCTTGGGGGCAGGAGAACAGCACACCTCTTCAGTCTGGTCTTTTTGTCTGGCTGGGAATGGCATTATAGAATCATAGAATCATTAAGGTTGGAAAAGTCCTCTAAGATCATCGAGTCCAACCATCAACCCAACACACCATGCGCACTAAACCATGTCCCTAAGCGCCACATCTACATGTTTTTTAAATACTTCCAGGGATGGCAACTCAACCACTTCCCTGGGCAGCCTGTTTACATGCCATCCTCTGACCCATGCCCAGCCAGCCGCTTACCTCTGGGCGCGGACACGGTCTCTGTCAAAGGAGCAGATGCGGAGGGCGGTGGCAGAGAGTTCACAGTTGCAGCATCTGGAGGGAACACCCTGTCCTGCTTCTTACACTTAAATTTCTTCAGGTAAGGAATTTCACGAAACTCCTGTGGGATGGAAGCATAAGTAGAGTTTAAAAACAACAAATACTATTATAAGATTTAAAGGCTAAATTGAGCACCGGCCAGATGTTGGCATTTACTGCAGGTCTTGGAAAGAATTTCCAAGACATTCAAACTAAGGTAGGCAAATACCCACTTTACTGATTGGGAAAACAAAGCTAGAACAGGGTAAATGATGGATTTCAAATCAAATCAGCAACATCTCTTTCAATTTAGCGTTACTGAAAAAAAATATGATTTAGTTATGCATTAGCTGCCTACCCCTGGAGGGATGTAGCTGTGACAGGACTTCCCCTCTGCCACAGCTGCTCAGCACTGCAGAACACTCTGCTCTCTGGCATCCAACACTGACTGCTGCTTACTCAACCTCCTTACAAGAGATAACATCAGTTAAGAAATGTGCTTCAGATCATCAAATTTGCAGTAAACACCCACCTTTGGGATTACCCAGTCCTTCCTGTTGGGAGTCTGCGTTTTAGCAACACACTTAGTCCAGGCAGTAATATCCCCTGAACAGTAATATGCGTCACTCTTGAACACAAACTGCCCCTTACACTCCTCGCAGGGAAGCAGAGCTCCAAATGCCATCCCATCTGCCACTCGGTCCAAAATCTAAAGCAACAAAGAATACAAAACAGGTCACGGCAGAAGGAGGCTGGAAGCCCACACACTACATTACACTGGGCTGCACAAGGAAATAACCTCAGGCTGCTGGCACTCAAATGTAGATGTTTCCAGCGCTTGTCATGCATACACTGCACATAAACCAAGACTCTTACCAGTACTGATTGATTTATGACGTCTTAAAGACATGGCACGAAGTTTCCCTGGTCACACCGTATCTGCTCACACCCATGGCTTGCAGTCTCTCCTATCCGGATTCGGCATTCAGGAGAGCATACCTACCACACAGCACCTGGCCAGGCAGCCGTGCCGGAACAGCCACGGAGGAGACGAGCTACTGCATCTGAGCACGTGAGTAGGTAGGTGGGAATGTAGGCTCAGACAAGTCCCAGTTTTCCTGCCTAGAGAGTATTTCTTGACCATTTTGAGTCTAGACACTTCCCACATCCCAGCCCACACTCCCTACAAAGAGTCTTAATAAATACAAATACTTAAAGTGATGCGTGGCTCCGAAAGAGAGAAGACTTTCACAAGTTACACAGACTGAAAAGCGACTGTTTTTAGAAAAGATACCAGGAAAGAATTTGTGCAGTTTTTGCTTCTTTTTGCATAATTTAACAGCTGAGGGAGGCGATGTGAAATGCCATAACTAACCTGCTCTTGAAGAGCCAGCAACAAAAAAAACACGGACCAGTTTGGGCATCGCAGAACAAAGGCACATCTCTGAGACTAAGGCACTGAATTCAGCATCACACACCACCACACAGCCCTTCGCAAGCAAGCATTAACAGCAATATCATCAGAGTCCTGGGACAAAAGGACTGGGTTTTGCACTGAATTTCTTTCTGAAGTGTTATGTTAGGAACGTGCTTCAGATTTGTGGACCTTGCAGCAATATTGGTTCAGGTCGGCTTCTCCGATTCAAAGACCCAGCACATAGGCAAAACAACTACAGACGAACTCACGGCATTCTCCCCTGAAGGCACTTCCTGCTTGTTGGCGATCAGCAGCTCTTTCAGGTCGTTAGTGGAGCAGACCTTCCTCAGCTCATCCTTGATGCCCCAGATCAGCTCTGTCTGCTCCTGTTGACAAAACTCAGCAGCTTAGCCACTTGCAGTCAATCGCTTTCTAAGAACACTCCTGAAACTGCAGTATGTGGACAAGGTTTTAGCAAGCCCATGGTATCTTAAATACCACTGTGAGATGAAGAGCACCAAGAACCAGTAGCTTTACCAAAAGGGAGAGTCACATCTTTTACCCAAACACCTAGAACAGATCTTTAAAGCCACACGATTCAGATTTCACTATGAATACATGAGCACACCGCAGCTTCAGCAAACATTCTCTCTTCTCAAGATTACAGGTGGAAGGACATCCCTATGGGATTCTATATAAACCAAAGCTTCTCCATCACGAACATGTGAAGAAAGGCCATGGAGTAACCTTTACAGCACTATCCCATACAAAAAGGTACAAGCAACACTAACAAGATAGCTAGCTTTTAGGTAGAGTGGAACCCATGTTCCTATCACACTTCTACCTTTAGCAAGTTCTCAACAGCCTTTGCAAGAATCCCCTAACTAGTTCACACTGCCAACGGCCGGGATGTGGCTGCATTTGAGCCTTGTATTAAAACAACAATCAGAAACGCTGATCGGCACTGTTCTTCTTTTAAGCCACCTAAGCCTGTGAGGAAATTCTACCAGATCAGTCACCTGCAGCACTGCGGAGGAGCCTGCATATTCTTTTGAGCCTTTCTACAAAAGGTGAACGGGTTGGACAGCAAAGAAGCATCCTAAAATATCTCAGATAGTTTCTGAATGTTATTCACTGGCTACACTCAAAAATGTAATCTCCCCTGGGAGAACTGGTTGAGTGTGTTAAATGGTTTAATTTTCAATGTCAATGGCCAAGCTTGATGAAATGCTGTTAAAAAAAATTAGTGAACCCAAAGTTAACCCTGATCCACAAATTCCCTTGATCTGTCCTAAACGTCTGAACTGCAGCAGCAAAACCTTGATAATATCCCAGCTAAGTTTTGTGGAAAATTAAGGTACTAAAAACAAAGAAGAAAACTTCTGTTCAAAGATGGACATACCATTTTTCTACAGCTCCGTTAAGACTTCAATTGCAGCAAAAGCAGCTTGTTAATTTTTTCTTGGAAAGTACCTATGCCAAACTTTCAATGAATACAAAATTCCTGATGCTCTATTGGGAATTCTTCCCACGTATTCTAGAAACTGAAAGGTAGAAAGCTGTGATCTATCCCACTTTGTACCCAAGTACTGAACACAGGTCCCCAGAGGGTGAAAAAGATATGACTTCTCATTAATCTAGTTCCACACTTCTGTTTAATTTTTGCAAGAGCTCTTTATTGGTTTCCAAGCTCTTCTGCAACAGTGCTCGGGCTCAGAGCTCCAGCCACCGCAACCAGGTGATACAGGAAGGACCACAGAACCAGCCTCCCTGAGAGAGAAGGCATTAAACCTAATCTATTTAAATCCAGTAAGCACAAGCCCTAGAGAAGTTCCTTCCTGTCTTTCAGGAGGAAGCGGCAGGGTGAACTGCTGTCAGCAAAGCCTTCGTGACAGGGCATCTCCTGCGCCAGGACACGAGGACCGGCTGTGCTGCAACTCTGCTTTGTCTGGGCACCAGGTACAGCCCCTCTCCAGGTGCCGCAGCTCTTCAGTTAGTGCCTGACGCTGCACTCTTCTAACGAAGCAGTTTTTAGGATGTGATCAGCTAAAACTCACCTTCAGCTGTTTTTCCTGCTTTGATTCTTTCTCTTTTTCTTTTTTCTGTTTCTTTTTCACAGTCACATTTCCATCTACCTCTTCTCCTTTTCTCTTTCTAGTAGAGAAAAACAAAACAAAACACATACACATTCATGAAAGGAAGTTATTCAAATGCCTGTCCAGCAGTTACCAGAACTCAATTTACTGACTGCTGATATCTGCAGAGGCTTGAACATCCTCAGTTTTGGCAGGCAAACCCATTTTTCAAATTCCTCAGTGCTAGATTGTAGACATGTACTTGGCTCTGCAACGCGAGCCGCCTCAATCAGGTCAGGTACACTTAGAGCTTTTCCACAGGGTAACTGTATGGTCTGGCAGAAGAGCACATGAAATACTGTAACATTTTCAGGCATATTCATCTACCAAAGCCATACCTAAGAATCACTGAATATAAGCATACCTCTCCAAATCTGAGGAGGTGTGGCAATGCAGGTTAAAAGACTATAGTGTCTTTCAGCTGAATCAACAGCTTGATTTTTCAGTTTAGACAGTCCATATTGAAATAAAGGACAGCAAACGTGATAACTTTAATAAGCTAACACACTGGGCTAGTTTCTCTTCAGATTGGAATTAAGGCAGGTCTCTGAAATCAGACAGGAGGAAGTTTCTACTTGCAAAGTGCTCCCAGGCTGACAACGGTTTCGTGATGTACTACTGTGCAGCTGTGTGTGAGGAAATTTATTGTTATTAGCTGGGGCCTTAGAGCTGTGCAGGGAGAAGTTACAGAAAAGGCTGCTCGAGAAAGAATAGAAAGAAGAGGAAGCCAAATGAAAACCGGGTGTCGCGGTTTAATCCCAGTCAGCAACTAAGCACCACACAGCCGCTTGCTCACCCTCCCCCTCAACGGTGGGATGGCAGAGAGAATCAGAAGGGCAGAAGTAAGAAAAACCCTGGGTTGAGATAAAAACAGTTTAATAAAATAATAATAAATTGTAATGAAAAGTAAAAAGGGGGTAGGGAGGAGACAGACACAAAACCCAGAGGAAAAAAAAAACCAAAAAAACAAGTGATACAACCGCTCACCACCCACTGACCAGTGCCCAGCCAGTCTCCAAGCAGCGATCGCTGCTCCCTGGCCAACTCCCCCCAGCTTATATACTGAGCATGACGTCATATGGTATGGAATATCCCTTTGGCCAGTTTGGGTCAGCTGTCCTGGCTATGCTCCCTCCCAGTTTCTTGTATACCTTCTCGCTGGCAGAGCATGGGAAGCTGAGAAGTCCTTGACTTAGTATAAGCACTGCTCAGCAACAACTAAAACATCAGTGTGTTATCAACATTATTCTCATCCTAAACCCAAAACACAGCACTATACCAGCCTCTAGGAAGAAAATTAACTCTATCCCAGCCGAAACCAGAACACTGGGGGATTTTGGCGGACTTCAGAATGACAAGCGACCTCAGAGGAAGATCGTTTATGTTTCCAGTCATGTCATCCCCTTGGTCTGCCTGGCTTCAAAATACATCAATATCATTAAATCAAATCAGTGTGTGCTCTCCTCGTGAGGAAACAAAGGGAAATTTTGCCCCACTTGAGGCAGGATGGGTCTGGAACTTAAGGCAGAACATGAACACAGCTTGGATCTCCCACTTCGTTTTGACACAGCTGCTATCGTTTCAAAATATCAGCCAGGTTTCTTTTTAAGAAAGCATCTGTCTTAACTTTATAAGCTGTGGCTGATAGTTAAGCCGTAAAGTTGACATTCTCGATTGCTCTCCTACTTACAATTTTAAACACTTCGCTTTCCAGTACTTTGCTACCGTTAAGACTAACCCTGTATGACAGCTTATTAGCTATAAAGCTGCAGGATGTTAAAAGGTACTCTCCTCCCCAAGACTCACGCATGTAAGTTCTACTAACTGTCCTGGCCCTAAAATTGGGCCAAGTTCTCATTTTACTTGCAGTGGCCAGCACTAGCCCGCCATTAGCACCTCTGACCAAACCATGATTCAGAACACTTTGCAAGTCTTTAAGGGGCTGGTTTTGCAGAAGAGCTCATCTTTCAGCTGTCCCCCTGCAAGGTCTCATCAGCCCGAGCTGGGGCTACACTTTAAGGCGCGCTGCCTCGGGGCGGGGCGGGGGACACAACAGCCCCGCTGTGCTACCAGCGTTGGCTTGCACTTCCTGAGAAAACGTCCATCGTTTTCTAAATCAGGCAAGCAGGAACCAGCGTGCAGGACTGGATACGGCACACACAGAGCCATGCCTTCAAAAGCCCCCAGGCCAAGCAAGTCCCCGCTCCTCCCTGGCTGCAGCTCCCGCATAGGGCAAGACCAGAGCATCCAGAGCCCCGCCACGAGGATCATGACTTCTGTAAGTTTTAACGCAGTCATGGGTGCACAACATAATCCAGGAAAAACAGATCAGCTTGAGCGCAAAGCGCTCTGCTGCACCTTCCCAAGCCAGAGGGCTTAATAACGTAAGTATTTAGAATGGGTGCCCAAACGCGGTGTATCCGCAGTGCCTCTCCCTCAGCAGGCTGACAGTCAGGCTGCCTCCAGCAAGCCAGCGCTCCCTCCTATGCTGTAACTTGTCTCCCAGTCTCTGAAAAGAGGAAAGCCAGCACACCAGCCCTGCCGAGAGGCCCCAGGACCCAGGGAAAGCATCCAAATTCCAGCAGGGACTCATGCTTTTGGCAGCTTCTCCTCAGAGTCAAGGGGACAGTGGGTTGCTCTCCTGGACAGAGCGATTACTGTACCTGTTCCAGCCACTCGAACAAACCGCAGAGCGGGACGGATCATCCCAACTGCAGAGGCATAAAGCTGCCAGTCACCACCTTCTCTTTCGTCCCTGGCTATGCCCAAGGCTTAAAACAAACACTAATCGCCATTTTATACAACCTGGAGAAGGGAATGGCAAAGCTGAATTCATCTCACATCTTCCCAAAATGGCAAATTTTAGAACAACTGACAAAATACACAAACACACACAAACCTTATCTGCCATCCTTGGGACCAAACACTGTGTGTTGCTAACAGCAGCCGGGTGCTACCGCGTACACCCGTTCTCCTGCTGGGGAAGGGACAGTCTTCCCACAGTGAACAGGTATGGCCCAACAGCTCGCCTCAAAGGACTGGTACTTACCAGCCATTGCAAACCACTTCTCACCTTCGTGGAGGATACACAACTACAAGATTTATTCCAACTTCCAAGAAGATGAAGAGGGAGGTGAACTGTCCCGCTCTAGCCTGGCCCGTCCTTACCATCTACTCTTATTTTTCATGTCCTCCCTACAACGAAAGTGAAGGGTGGAAAGGACAGTCACAGCAACCCTGGATAAAGCAAGCAGCCGACACAGGGAGGAATATCTCCCCGTTTCTCCTCCCTCCTGTAAAGCACTGCCAGATTGTTGCTGACCTGAGTGCTTATCCTCTGCCTCAGGCAACCTCTGCAGTTAATCCAGTGCTGCGTGACATCTCCAGAATGACACTTTGCTCCTGTCCTGGGCAGCAATTCTACCCAAACAAGTGAGGCAGAAAATACAGGAAAGTATTACAGCTCAGAGCAGGAGGGCGAAACACGTGCTACCGAAGAAGCACAGTCAAAGGGAGCTCACAAGCTGCTACTGCATTTCCTACATCAGTACATGAGCACTCTTTCCACAGAGAAGCTGCTGGCAAGGACACAAGATCCTCCTTCCCCAGGCCTGCAAAGCGCTGGCGCTCGGGCACGACAGCCCGTAGCCCAGGGGAGGCTCGGCATGCCTCACCCCGAGCTGACCGAGGAAAGGAGCCAGGATCCTTGCAGGAAACCTTCCCATTTTTGCCCTTCAGAGGGAAGGGATTTTCCAACCTACTTTCGGTAGCCCTGCTCGGCACCTCACTTCTCTGATCTGCAATAGGCACGTCACACTGCCGTCCTTACGGAAAGGGCTGACAGGGCAGTCCCAAAGTCTGAGCTTCTCCTCGGAGTATGGGCTAGACATGCAGAAGCAGCACGTGAATTTGGATGTGTCACATCTGAATTGCAGAGACATCCGAGTCGAGATATAATCTGGACGCAGCACAATTAGAAATATCTTTAAAGATCATTTTGAGAATCTCACCTACAGCAGATGCTGTAACATCATTTCTGCGAGATGCTGTAATTTCTGTCATTAATTTCTGTTATCTGAATGAATGCGCAAGATGAATTATCGGAGATAAGTACATCTCGTTCAAGCTTCTGGGGTGTTTTTCTTTTGGCTTCTCCAGAATTTCTGTGCTTTCTTGGCAGAAAATCACCAGGTAGGAAGCGCACCACACCTCTCCACTCATTCTGTTTATTTACACTCTCACTCATTCAGTTTGTTTGACAGACAACTATTTTTCCAACTAACCCTTAATACCCTTGGCTCAAGCACACAGCCCAAAAAGCAGAAGGTAGTGGAGCGTAAGAGCCAGCCAGCACCTCCATGGTTGAGAGGCTTGTTCATGCAGTGCTTAGAAAGCAGGAAAGATGAGACGTCCTGCTGCTTTTCTGGCGTGAGGTCTTGGTTCACATTACCCTACATCAACAGTCTAAGCTTTTTTCCACTGCAATGCTAGGCTTTTATTTACACAGTGACTTGGCAAACTACTCTGTGGCCTCTCTTTACAAAACCTTCATATTTTGCATAGCATCCCAGAAAATTTTGCATGGTTTTTGCATAGTGGCCCAGAAAAGCAGAATCAGGGCAAACAAAAGAAACACACAGTCAGATCTCTAGAGCTTTGCTGAAGACATGGGAGAAAACTACAAATAACCCTATTAAACTCACGCACTGCTCTAGGACAAAGGGGAACACGCACCTCGGCACAAAAAGCAAAGGACTACTTGAAAAGCTGCCAGTGCATTACAACACTATACTTCTACTTACGTCCTGCAACACACACAGAGGTAAAATGCCTGAGCGAAAAGACGTCAGGCTGCCGGGCAGATGCAGAGAGCTCGTCTCACCCTCCAGTAGTTCAGCCGAGTGAGGTGAACAGCGCAGAACCCGACAGGGCTCCAGCAGGAGCACCCGCTCCTGCGGCACTGCAGGACCCTCCCCACGGCACCCACAGCACCGCTGAACGCTTCTCCAGCAACTGCTCGCCAACCAACAATGAAGCCTGGAAGTTGAACGGCAGCCTCTTAACACAAAGATCAGCTTACGCACGCTGCGCTCTGTCACCTATGGCCGAGGATGACATTCTCACACACACGACTCTGAACAGTACACCGTGCCCATCAGCCACATATCTAGAGGATATGACAAAGACTGCACAGATTTGACATGGTTACCCAACATCAGTCTCACTGAACAGTTTCATGATGAATCCCTGCAAAAGCAAAGCTGAATTCAGCCTACAAGGTACGTGGGGAAGCCCAATGTTTTACAAAAGCAAGATCTTTCCTATTTGTAGGACCCAGGAACAGCTTATGTTCCTTCCTCCATGGGGACAACGCAACACTGGCTTGTGTTATGACGCATGACTCTAGGCGAAGTCACTTCAAAAACAAATAACAAAAGCCTTCATTAACAGAGAAAGATTGACCACAGCTAGCAAGCCACCTGGAAGCGCTTCTCTGTCAGTACAAGTTCCATCAAGAGCGTCCACTAAAAATTTCAAGGCAAGGCAATGAAATTTCAGTTCTACCATAAAAGATTTAGGAAACAAAAGCATCCAAGTGTAAGCACTATGTGGCCAATAAACACCATTATCAGATTCAGTGCCTGTCACAGATCAGCAGCTCATAGATAAGACATGTCAAATCAATTCTCTAACAAGTGGTTAGAGCAGAGAAACCATCACTGATAACAGCATCACACAAGAAGGTGCAGAGCCCAGCATCCATTTGTATTAAGCATGCATTATTTTATAGTTGAAAGCCCTACATCAGCCCTCCAAGTCACAGCTCCTGGTCTCTGAGTTTTCTCAAGGCAGTCACAGGGGGCAAGAGGACTGCACACTCCCAGGGACAGGGAATTTGTCTGTTGTCATCTGCTAAGGTCACAAGAAGGACCAAATCCTCCTACGACCAACATGCATTTAAGAGAGACAACAATGTCACAAAACATTTATCATGGATTTATTTGAAGGCAAGCAACGGCTCCTGTAGACAATGCAATTTGTTGCATTCCTCACATACCCTTCACTCTTGGTAGCTGGGAGCTGCTTCTTCAGAGTTTCTTTATCTTCAGCTTTCAAGATGCTGAAGCCCAGGAGCTGGGCGGCCCCGTACGCCGGGAGGAAGCCCAGCTCCGCTCGGCGGCTCACAAAGCAGTCCGGGTGGTACCAGTTATCTATCATTCCCAGCTGTGGCTTTTCAGGATGCACCATCTTCTTGGAAATCCGGATCTGGCCCTGAGGCAGATTAAAGCAACACAAGAGCAACTGTTAGGCCGTTCTGGAAAGAGCAGGATGTTAACAACCTTGTTACCAACACGATGCTTCCTAAACACCTGTAAAATAGCAACAGTTCCTCTACCAAAGCCTGCTACTTTTGTTTAAGCCCTTTCACTACAGTTCCTCTGCTTTCTTCAATACTCTTTCTAGGTTGAAAAAACTCAGCTTTTTAGGTAGTTTTCTGTTCAAAAAACACTCAAAATGGGTAATCCTGTAGCCTTTAATCCAACTCCCCAACTCCCAGTAAGCTTGAACAAGCAAAACTCACATGACCAAACCCCATGCAGGCAACTCTAAAAATTAACTTTATGTCCCTACCACTCAAGCATCAGAGCTAATATTATCTCACCCTGTCTTACTGCAAATTACTTCTCAGATGCCCGACAAGTAGTCGTTTTAGATGCTTTTGGACTGCAATGCTGTGTGCTCCAACAAGGAAATGTCTACACAACAGTCGCCAACGTTTCTGCAGATACAAGCATACCAGCACTGGTGTTTGGCCCTTGCCAACTTTACCCAGCTGGCAGGTCTATTCACATCTATCAGAAGCTCACAGATTCATTTTGCCAACTGTCTTTAAAAGCAGAGCACCAAGACACATTCAACTACATTAATTAGCTGCATCGCTAATTTTTGTCTGCTTTCATGGAGCTAATATGGATACACTGCACACAAACAGAGCTGGTCTTGCTGAGGAGGAGGAAGAGGCCAACACCTCTGCAGCGCTGCAACAAGCAGGAAAAGCTGCAGTTCGTGGTGGCTCTCTGGCCACAGAAATGCTGGCAAGTGGCGTTCCACTTACAGCGCCTGCTCTAAGACCCAAGTGAAAGGGAGCGTCAGCAGGTTTGAAGCCCAGGCTACAACGCCTGAGGGATGCCTTTAGTGTCAGCTGTGCAGGACACAGCTGCTCCTCAGACACAGAAATGCAGCTCTGCAAGTGCCTTCCATATGCAGGACAGACAGGAAGCAATTGTGAAAGTCACTGTTTGAATTGGAACTGGTGGGAGAAAAGAGATGGAAAACTAAGAAAAACTTTTTACCTTTTCTATTTTCTGTTCACAGCCTTTGCAAGTACTTCTGTTAGACTTGGCATATTCTGCAGCAAAGTCATTTAGGCTCTTCTCAGCCTTCCCACCTCCTTCCTGTTCCCCTCCTTTTCCTGGAGAACAAAGGAAATACAAAGTTCGGCATTCCCTTATTTTCTTATTCTCTATCCCAGATTGTTAGCAGTCTGGATTAAAAACCTTCTGTGTTCCAGCAACCCATCTGTCAAGAATCTGAATACAGAGCAAGATAAGCAGTCCATGCTCAAAAGCACTTTTAAAATAGGAAGAATTCTTTAAGCAACCAAGCAGCAATTGTACAGGATTGCTTATTTAATGATTTTAAAAGACTTTCAAAGGTGCACAGAGCTGACCCTTTTTACCTCTTTCCTGAAAGTAGTGTAAAATGAGATCTTACTGAAGAACTGACTGTTACAGGAGTCACAACTCGCTCTGCTTCAAAGCAGAACTCCTCTTCCCAAGTGCCAGTTTCCTTTTATTTTTTTGTATTACTGGGTTTCAACAGGCAGACATCGATCTAAAACTGCCCAGCATCCTTGGTTTACACAGAGACACGGTGAATTTAGTCTGGTCTGTACTTAGACCCTTCTCGCTTGCTCCCCTGACTCACTAGTTCATGGTGCAACGACTCCAAAGAGCCACCATATCCATACGCTGCAGTGAAGGTACCGTTAAAACAACATACTACAACAGCATTTGTTAATATTAAAGAACTGAAAATAAATACACCGATCACGATAACAAGGAGTATTTGGCAATACATCTGCCAAATGACTTGGCTTCTTCTCTCGTTAATTTAACATGCTGGATCCCACTGCCAACATCCTATCCCTGGTGCGTGGGGACACCACAACAATTCTTCCGACATCACTTGCTGAAGGGACACGGCAACCAAATAACCACAATACGAGCTTGAAAAGGGAGAGCACAGTTCCAGTTGAACCTCCAAACACCAGGAGACCTCTACTTACCTCCTCCAGGGCCTCCAGTTTCAATGGCTTTCTTGATTTTCTCCTGATCTTCCCATCGGAGCTCAGGGAAGCCATCAATGTCCGTGTGGGACACGATTCGGGCACGCTTCCAGAAGCAGCTGTAGTGGTGCCAGTGAGGGACTTTGCCATCAAACATGGGTGACTAGGAAGAAAGCACATTAGGTCAAGATGAACCAACTCAGACGGAATCAAGGGGAAAAATGAGATAAAAAGGAGAATCTGGGTAAACAACAAGTGATTTCCTTTTTTTTTTTTTTTTTTTTAATTAAGAGATGGACATTATTTACAACAAAGTCTAAGAAGAAAATCTAACAGACAAGCTGCTGGAGAGAGGTCCTGAAGGGGACAGACGTGGAAGGAGCATTTACCTAGCTTAACCGGTTCATCACCCTGTGGCTTAGCCCATCTGCATTACTCAAAACAAGAAGGTCATAGCCTTAGCGTGGCTACACCAACCCTGAGCAGACAAGGAAAGGTTTCGTCTCTATGAGAATCAGACCATCTGCAGGCAAGAGCAAAGTAAAACGGAGGTTGTGGAAAAAGTAACACGAGTAACAGCACTTGACTCATCTGCTACAACCTCCTTCGAGACTCCTGCAGCACAAGAGGCCGCTGGCCTTGCTCTGCAGGACTTCTGAGTGCAACGCACAATCCCTTCGAGAGCCACTTCCCAAGCAAACTGTCCATGCCCTGGAGAGCCCATCGCCAGGCACAAGACACAGGAGCAGCTCCAAGGACTGTGGCCTGAAGAATGTCCCAAGGGGCTGCAGGAGGCAGAGGCAAAATTTAAGGGAAACACCGGAGCCCAACAAAGTCCTGCATCAGGACAGAAGCATCACCCACATCCTCCCCGAACGGCTGCTCCAGCGTGCCCTGCCTCGCACCAGCCTCCCCGCGGAAGTGCTGCGCTTGCTTATGACTCAGACACGTTAAGTACCAACCTGGCATCGTTCCGGCTACCCATCAGACAAAATAACCGTATAGTGGTTTGGCTCCAAGTAATGCACACAAACTGCTGTACTAATAATACTCAGCGTTGTATAATTATTATTACTGATGATACAGAATTAACGACCTAGGAAAGCACTCTACGTATCACCAACAGGAGGGAGATCTCCAAGCTGAAAACAACAGCAGAGAGTTTCGTGCATGAGGAAGAAGAAAGGGCTTTCAAGACCACAGCACGGGACTAGGAGAGCTGGGAGGCCCAATTACAACTAACCATCAATCAAAACTGTAAAGGGCATTTATATTTCTAGCTGAACTCTCCCCACAAGCCACGATTCGGATTACCCGGTTACCCTCGCAGCACCACAGCCACACAGCAGCCACCCTGGGGTTGCTCTCAACGTGTCTGGAAGCCACACGCAGCTCTGGCACTGAAAGGTGGTCACCCCTGAGCTCTGGGCTCATGTTTGGCGTTTTCCCAGAGAAGGACTCATGGCTCTGTCCCCAAGACAAAGGCTTTGGGGGCACAAGGTACTGGGGTGTGTGGAAGGGGGCAAAGCTGGCTCAGTCTTCAGGACAACCATGCAAGCAGTGAGATCTCCTCCACTGTTGTGCACCTGAAGCACAACTTCTCTCTGTGTGGGAAATGAAACCTCCAGGCGAGCTAGACCTTGTTTACACAACTTATCCCAGTTCACCTATCTCTAGACCATAGTTTCCTAAACAAACTATGGAAAAAGGAGAGACCGATTCACTTTCACGTTGCACGTGCAGGTAACAGAAACAGCTCAGTTCCAGCTGGAGGCAAAAGTCAAAGCCTCTCCCAGGTCATGCAGGGCCTGGGTGCCTGCCCCATGCCAAACACCGCACATCCCACTGTCATTCAGAACTCTTCACGTGAAAAAATGAAACAAAAGGGCGGCTATAGTAGAAATGGCAACCAGCTAACGACTTGGTCTGGGCCTCTCTTTAATTTCTTCCGCACAATTTTGCAAAAGACCTCGGTGCACCGAGGGCGGCGCAGAGGCTGCTCTGCAGGGGATTTCCCCAAGAGGAAACAAGGGGCCCAGCTGCTCTGGTGAAATCTGGGCCCTTGCGGAGGGGGATGCTCAGCAGCAGGCTGTGAAAAGTGCTCTGCTGGTACAAAAACCGGCAGTGGGGAGAGGGAGCCTTTTGCAGAAGAGATCAAGCAAATTCAAGAGGTTGTGGGGAAAAAACAAAACAAAAAAATTACAAGCGGTTGGTGTAAGACCAGCAGTTTTGGGGAGATGGTTGGCTAAAAGGCAGTGGCTCTGTGAGGGATGCCAGGGTCCCATCTGTCCCCTCCACCTGCCCCTAGGAGATCGCTCAATAAACCTAACCCTGCAAAACCAAGCACATCCATTCTGCTCCGCTCCCTGAACTAAGGCACACTGCGGCCCCACAGGCCCCGGTGCTGAGGAAGGCCAACCCGCCCCGCATCAGCTTAAACCGCTGGGGAAAGGCACGACAGGAGGGGATAACAAGCGTGAGGGAACTGGAGAAGCCGCAGCCGGAGCAGGGGAGGAGGAGCAGAGGGGAGCAGACACCTCCAGCGAGCGACCCAGGGCAGCAGGAGAAACAAAAGAAGCAGCAGCAGGAACACGTGCGAGCAAAGGCTGCAGCCCGGCACCGCACGGTTCAACATCTTTCCCAAGGGAAGGAGGCTCTAGGGGAGCAAAAGCAGAGGCAGGTATTTCCCCTCCGGGGAACCAGCTCCGGCCTCCCACCCGGGCAGACCTGCCAGCCCTGCCCCGGCAGCCAGGCAGCCCCTGCGGGGGAGCCAAGCCCCCCGGCAGCCCGGGCAAGGAGCCATCGGGCCCTTCCTCGCCCGTCTCCAAGCGCAGCCTCTCCCAGGGCCACAGGCGACTCCCGGCCGCAGGCACAGCGCGGGGCGTTCTCCGGGAACTGCTCCTCAGGCGGCTGGAGCCACAGCACCCATCCCCAGGGCTTTGCTCAAGCGTTCGCACCCCACGTCCTTGCCAGCCTTCCATAAATACACACATATGCATTTGCTCGTCTTTTACAGGACACACACCAGACTCAGTCCTTCTGCACCACCTGAACGCTGGAGGTGCCTTTCCACCTTCCTTGCTAGAAACAGGCCAAGGCCCGCGGCCGGGGAAGGCAGCCCTTCACCCTTCCCGAGCAAGCCCCCGCCTCCCGGCGGAGCGGCGTTTGCCTCCCCTGCAGAGAGGCCGATCCCCTCCCCACCCGCCCACAACAGCGATTTCAGGCCGGCCAAAACGTCAGTACAGGTCTGTGCACAATTCCCAGCCCTCCAAACCAGACGGGACCCTTCCCTGCATTTTGAAAGGAAACCAAGCAAGTCTCCTCCCCAAAAGGCAAATAATTTGAGGACAGCTGACAGCAAAACATGCCTTCGTATTCAGTTTGCTAATTGCAGTTCAGCTCTCTGCTTCACGTCTGCGATGTGCCAGCCAGCCCTGCAAAAACATCTCTCTGCTGCCGGCAGCACAAGCTCGATCGCTCACCCCGCAGCTCCCCGTGCTGCAGGGGAAAGGGAGGGGAACGCGCCGGACTGGTCACGACCTCTAACACGTTTCGGGTCTCAGTTTCTCCGTGTCACATGCAAAGCACGCACCAGGCGGAGATTTCCCCGACCCGACCCAAAACACCCCGAGTGACAGACGCTTCCCAGGGCACAGCAAAGCCGAGCCGCTGCGCTCGCTTCCCCCCCGCGCCCACCCCCGGCTCCCCCACCCCGCGCCTGCCGGACAACAAAGAGCCTCTGTGAGCGCTCCCGAGCCCAGCCGACCCCCCCGCCTCGGCAACCCTCCCCCGAGGCACTCAGCGGTGAACTTTGCACCGCTTCACCTCCAAACGGCTTCACAGCCCAGGCTGCCGACGGCGAGCGACCCCGCGAGGAGCAACTCCCACCCGACCGCTGCTCCGGGGTCGGCGGGCAGGGCTGCGGGCAGGGGCGCCGCGGGGACCGGCGCTGCTGCGGAGACGGCAGAGAGCGGCGGGCGAAGGCGCCGCTGCTAAAAATAGGCTGCGCTCGCTCCCGCGGCAGAGAGAGGCCCGGCCGAGCGGCTCCCGACCGCGGCGGCGGGCGCAGGGAGGGGAGCCCCGGCCTGGCCCCGCCGCCCCCGGCCGAGCCGCCGCCGGTGCGGAGCCGAGCGGCCAGCCCGCCCCCCCGGGCCCCGCCACGCGGTACCTGCACCATGAGGGCCAGGCGCAGCGAGTCCTTGGCGATGCTCTCGCCGCACTTCTTGCAGGAAGCGCGGCCGCTCTTGGCGTACTCCGCCCGGTACAGCTTCTCCGCCGGCTCCGCCATCGCCGCCGCTGCCGCGGAGCCGCCCCGCGCCGCGCACCCGCCGCTCCGCACTCCCCCCCTTCCACCCGCGGGAGCCCTAGCCGAGTGCCGAGCGCCCACCCCCGCCTCAGCGGCCGGCCGGATCTGCCGCTCGGGCATCGATTCGGCGCGCCTGGCGGCGCCTGGAACGTTCCGGTTTGCTACAGTGTATCAATGGGGGGTGGGGAGCGGCGGCGGTCACGTGGCGGCGGGGGCGCCCCGCCCCGGCCCGGCGCGGCGGGGGTCGCTGTGCCCCGGGGCGAGGCGGGCGCGGCCGGGGCGGCCCCCGGGGGCGGCCCCCGGGGACGGCCCCTGCAGCCGCATCGAGGCCCTTTGCCTGCCGGGAGCGGCCGGGAAGGGGTGCCCCTTCCCCAAAAGCGCCCTCACGAGAAGTTGACTCGGCAAGAGAGCAGGCGGGGCAGGACGGCCACCGGCTGCTCCGGTGCCTGCCCCCCTGCCCGTCACCGCGCCCTCGGCCGAGCTCTCCAGGCCCGGCGGTTTGTCCCGTGCAGCTGCGCGGATGGCCACCAGCTCCTGGAGCCGAGACAAGGGCCTTCAGTTAGCGCCGAGCGAAGCCGCCTCCCGTCTGGGCGAGCGCTTGCCGCCCTGCGGGCCCCTGCCCTGCCCTCCGGCGCGGAGGCAGGCTTGGCCGGTCGCTTTCCCCGGCGTGCGGAGCCTGGGCAGGTGCTGCGGCGGGGGGCAAGTCACCCCTCCGGGGAAAGGCAGCACCCCGCGCTCTGCCCGGCGCGTTCGGGAGGCTGCAGGCGACTCTCCGGGGAGGCTGCACGGAGCAGCGCCCGCTCCGCTCCCGTGGGGAGCCCCGGCAGGCGGAGAGAAGGGGGATTTTGTGCCCGAGGTAGCCACTCCGCCCCGTGTAGAGCCTGCCGCAGAAAGCAGGCTGCTGAGGTCTTGGGAGAACCTGTGCTGAGCAGCTGTCCCTCGGCCAAACACTGGCCGGACGATTTCACTCCCAGGCAGGAGTTTCCTCCAGTCCCTGGGGATAACGGCATGGGTGCTGAAGAAAGCAAAAAAGAGCTTTTCGATAAGTTAAATCTTGGCTTTTTCTCTCTTCCAGGACGTAATATCCTCTAGTATCAGCAGAGGGCATTGGTTCTGTAGCTTCACTGGACAAAGGAAGAGGAGGGCACTGAGGTTATTCCAAACCCTTGCAAAGTGTTTGTCATTAGTTTTATAGTGATTCTGGAATCAGGCTTCAACTGAAGCAGGATGTTCCGTCCCGGGTGGGCTTCAGACACCTCGCAGGTGTCAGTCGGGGTTGCACACCAGATCTCAGCAAACCCGTATGGCCCGTATGACCCGTTAATGCACCTCCGATCTTGTACTTTCCAAGTTGTCACACGTTTGCTGTGAACGTACACAGCGTTTGCCTTCACAGTGAGCCCTCCGACAGCGTGCAGACTAGCAGTGTGCCGGGGATGGAAGGATGTACCCTGAAGACATCGCTACAGATTTGGGGAAGGAGGGAAAAAAAAATCTCGGTAAAGCACTAGGTGGTGCTGCACACACACAGCCAGGTACGGATGCTCAGTGCAGCAGTCTTCACTATTTCTAATGACTTCTTGGAAGTTCTTGAACCATACACCAGTGGTTCAGAGGCAGATCAGCACAGTTAGTCTGATGCTGGAGAAAAGCGAAAGACCCAGGAGAGCTCACCTAGATGATCTGACCAGGAGCCGGAGGTGGTTGCTCCCCACGCTGCCCAGCATGTCTGCCAGGGGCTTTGCCCAGTTTGAAGGTGACTAGCAGCGAAGTGTGGAGTTGCACGCACCTACTGCCACCCTCCTTCATCAGGTTTTCCAAGAGAAAAGCAAATTACACACAAATAAGGGCTGACTGGCAAGAGTTGTCCTGAGTCAAGTCAACGGACTGTTTAACTTGTATCCTGCCTCTCCCAGGGACCATCTGCTGACATAAGAAAGGCCAAACAAGCAGTACTTGCTCTCCCAAATATTTCCCAGCCTCCTGAGATTTGTGGCTCAGGGATTTCCTGCATGCCATCATCCTGGGGGGAATTTTTCTTCCAAGAATTTATCCAGTTCCTCTGAAAATACTCTTTTGTTTATATGGTATTTATTTATAGGGTTTGAGCAAAAGAGAAATGGCTTCTTGTTAGTGTTTCCTCCAGCTGGGGCCATTTTCACTTCTAAGAAAGGCAGCCCTGTCTGAATACTAAAGCGCTGCTCCACAACCTGCGGCCTAGAGACCAGCAGGGGATCTGTAAGACACCATGAAGCACTCTACAGAACCATACACAGACATTCACAGGCACGCAAGCATGAAAACAAGCAAAGAAAGTGACAGTAACAAATGGCTGTTCGACGTTTAGCCTAATTTTTTTTGGTTGTGAATGCAAACCACTAAATTAATACTATACCAAATGGGGTTTAGTGGATTTTCTTTTTAAAAGGGTAGGTGGTTCTTCTGTATGAATGCGCTCAAACACACTGCTTGAAAGGATCAAGCTCAAAGCTCTGGGCGCTTTACCTTTTCAAGCTTGTTTTGAGAATGTGTATGAGGGTTTGTATGGTTATAACCAGTGTAAATCTTGCTTTGAAACAGGAATGTCTACACAAAAAGAATTACATTGTTATGATTCTTTTTATTGCAATGTAATTTCCTCTGTAGGCAAACGGTCATCCTGATTTGTGGTGTTAGAGTTGCCAAATCGCGTTAATGCCTTTCATAAATCTATTCATCTCAACAGACCTGCCTTGCTCTGCATCTTTGTTTCCCAAGCGTGACATGTGGATCACAACACATCCCTTCCCCTCTCCCAGGGCAGTGGGGGACCAGTGAGTTAGTGCTCACGCAAGGCCCTCAGTCACACAAACAGCGCCGAGGATGCTGAGATTTGTTACAAAACAGAGAATGCTCTGGCGGCAGTGAGAAGTGGCATCTGCAGGGCCAGTTTCCTGGGGGACCTCCCTTTAAGTAAATCTGGTATTTCAAGAGCCCTGGTATTTGGCTGCTGGGTTTTACCAGAGGCTGCAGCAGGAGCAGGGGCAGTTAAAAAGGGAAAGACTTTTATGATCCCATGCAGGCTGTCTACATCCCTTTCTAACAATATTCCCATCGCAGTGGACGACCGACTTTTGGGATCCTGTTGGATGACAAGTGCTGCGCAAACATGGGAGACCAATGCTTTGTTTTTCCTCTCTGTTACCAGAGCAGAAATTGTGGGTTACAGCACCAAAATCCTTAGAGATAAATTTTGTTTATCTCCAAATACTGACGCTGAGGTGCCAAACTGGCTGCTGGTGCTTACAATGGGGTGCTTGCCAGGAAAAACCTGTATCACACATGTGACCATGGGCTCCCATAGCTTGCTGCGCTGTGGACGTAGGAGCATAGGTGAGGAAGGGGATCTAATCAGCGGGTCTGATTTGCAGGCTTCATCGTAAATGTCAGGATATTTGGTATTTTTCTTAAAGCCTGTGTTTCTGGAGTCATGTGATTATATAGGAATCTCACTTACCTTTAGGATGCCCACAGCAACTTCTGACCTCCAGAGGCAAAACACAAAAAAACAGCTAAGAAGAAAAGAGCAACGCAAGAAACCCCAGCTCTGACAGTTTTGAGTATCTCATGATGTGCCAAGCATTCAGGTGCCTGGCCGGTGACTTTAAGGCACCACAGAGAATTGTCTTTTCCTTTCTGGGCCATTTTGCGTTAGATTCCTCTGAAAGCCAGAAGGAAGCGGGTCAAACTCCCAGTAGCAGGAAGCCATAAGATATCTCTTCAGTGTCACAGGACCAAATGCTTCCCCTCACATTGTGCTGACAGTATCCTGAGCACTAAATCTTCCAGACTGTTGTTTTGGGCTCTGTTTCTGACACATGCTTGAGATGCCTTCCTACAAGATTTCCACCTCACTAAGCATCTCATAAAGGGTGAGAAAATGTTGGACATGTATAGGGAGCATTATTGCATATAGCCTGTAGGGGAGTCAGAACTGTTCTTGCTCAAGTCTGGATTTGTTGCTGGGGGAGACTTTACATTATCTGGCCTTTGATACTGGACAGCTTGAGAGTTTTGTAACAAAAACCCGTTCAGTACTAGGTTATCCTGTCTATATTGACGATCCACTTCTTTCATGCCGCTGCACATAATCAGTATGGCTGGTATGACCCTGTTTGCATGTAGGCAATAGGCTACAGGCAACAACTGCTATGGCTCAGCTGTGCCTTCCTTGCTTATGCAAGTGATCGTCCCATTGACATCAGCGAGACTACGCCAATGGGAAAGGTATGCAAGATCATGCACCCCACATCTAACTGAGCGTCATATTGTCTTTTCTTTCCACTGAATAAATCATAGGGCTTATCTTTCTGTCTGGGGGGTTCTAAAAAATGTTTTGAACAGCTTAATAACCTCCCATGGCTCCTCTCTCCTAGGTGGTAATTAACATATGCAATCTCTTAAGCTGAATTTAGAGTGTTCCTGCAGGGCAGAGGTGAAGTTTTGGTGCCCAGACCTGACTTCCTTCTCAACCCTGCTGAGCAATTTTGCATTACAGACCAGCACAGAGCTCTCTGGGAAGCAGCTCTGACGGTTCCTCCATTCTTTAGAAAGCTTCCTTAAATAAACCTGTTTTTTCAGCTTTCCAGATGCCTGGGAAAATAGATGTGGGAAGAGGCAGGGAAGGAGGGGGTGACAGAGGAGAAGCAGCATTTCAGACTGAGTGGGAGTTTAACTGAGCAGCCTCCTCTCAGTAAGTTCGGTGGTAACGTAACAGCGGTGTGACTTACACATCCTGAGTCTGGGGAAGATCATAGTCTGAAGCCAGTGGCAGAGAGCTGAGTGCAGCCACAGTACTTGCCATAGTTAGCACCTGGGTGCTTGCCAGGCTCTGAGGTTATTCACTCTGATATTATCCCCGTATAGGAAGGACTGTGCCATTATCCCTGTTTTACAGTCCCCATGTGGCAACTGAGACACAAATGACTATTTGATGAAATTAGAGAGTGGGAAATTAAAAAAGGGTAAAAGGAAATTTGTTCTCATGGCAGGTTAATTAAACCACAGAGTCTACAGCCAAAGGCAGATGTTGTGGCAAAGTAATGCTGGAAGAAATTATTTAGAGTTCTCCTAACTGCAAATGTTAAAAGGGACATAAAACATTGAGCTTTGGAGATTAAGTCCATACCTAATTAATGATGGTCATGGGGAAGAGATGATCCTCAGTCTCACCGTGGGGCTTCCTTTGAAACACTAAGTCCAGTGAGTTGGAGATGGATAAGCACTCACCAAATGGGCAGCTGTGGTCCATTCTTGGTTTCTGCTACCTGCCAACAAGAATAAGAAATTACATCCAAGCAAAAAGCAGATTGCAGGTCTCCCAAATCCTGGGCTAATCCCACAGCCATTTGGTCAGCTTTGGGCACAGTTCATGAAAAATTATGGCAAACTCCTTCTTGGGCTACCTTGCTACTTTTTTGTGTGGATGCTGCCCAGAAGCTTGTTCCCCACCTGAGTTCCCAAGCACCATCTTGCCCCCATGTGGTGCAGTGTGGCTGTTAAGCATCCTGCCTGCGTGGATGCCACTTGTAAAAACCTTTGCTGCCAAAGGAATGAAGCACCAGCTGCAACACTGGAAACATTCAAGAGCAGGAATCAGGAGAGAGAGTTGGAAAGTTCATGCTCTGACATATATGTGCCAGTCCTAAGCTATAGCATTATGGAGAAGGAGTTTAGTTAAGGCTGGCAGTTTCCCCATCCGAAGCTCTAATCTCAAATACATCTTGTCTCCACGTAGGCTTGAAACCAGGCTGTGACTCCTGTCTAGAGCACCACGCCACTCTGGCCCCATGGCAGATGAGCACACCCCTGGGGTGGTAGATACCTGCCCTACCTATGCCAGCAGTCTGGGTTATCCTCTGGCCCAGCACAGCTGCCAAAATACGTATTGGGCAGCACGAGATACCAACTAGAGAGTCTGGATATGGCCCCCAGTTTGAGTTCTTGAAAATGAATAAAGAAAAGCAAAAAGGAAGAGCCAGAGGGCTAAAAGGTACAGAATAGCCAATGACACTCTCAGTAGCATTGCGCTAATGGGCTACAGAAGAAAAAGACATTTCCACTATCTTGTGCATGCTTTGTGGCAGTTTCAGGCTGCACAGATCTATAGGCCCCTTCCACAGATATCACCTGCCTCTGAAATAAATCCATCTTTGAAATGGCAATTTCTTACAGCATCCTGCATTCTGTTAAAAAGCAGTGAAACTGCGCATGGAATTGAAACATGTCAAGTTACTAACGCAGCTAGTCCCTATAATTTATCCAAAATCTAAATTCCATCTGATTTTGATGGACATAAACAGTTGAGACCTTGCTTTCCCAGCCCAGCTGAAGACAGACTGCTTTGCTTGTACCCACACTGGCTCTTTTTGTCAGGCAAAGGCCAGACATGCATTTGTTCAGATGTTCTGCAGTTCTGCCGAAGTGAGCACCCATTATGTGACTAATTCCACTAATTCATTAAGTGCAACAAATGAGTGGTGACAGTGGAGGTTACACTACCCCATAATTCATCTCCCTTGCCTCTTGGTGAGGAGGTTTTCTGTTACACTGGACAGACCTGTCCTCATGGCTCTCCTTACAGGCTCGCTCTCATTCTCAGTTGCCTTCAGACACAAACATGTCTGGTCCCAGAAACTTTGTATGCTCTTTTTCCTCAGTTGCCAAAAATCTGCAAGACGCTTCCTGTCTATAGGACCCTGGGTTTAGCTAAGAGCTCAGCATTGCTTACACTTATTTAGAAGAGCTAAATACTTCTGCCTGGGTCATAATTTGGTAAAAAGCCAGTCTAGCTCCTCTGTAATCAGCTAGTTTCAGAAAACTGTGAACTGCTTGTATAAAATGCCACAAGGAGCACTAACCATTTATCTGATCAAGTTTGCTTTCTGAAGTATTTCTCAGCTCTGACTATTACAATCACACAAGTTCATGTCAATAAATATCCCCAAGTATGGATTTTATCTTAACAGTCGTCTTTTAAATTGTATATTCCTGATAGGGAATCTTAGTATTCCTTTGTGACTAATAATTGTTAGGGGGTTGCTTAAAGGATAATTAGTTTCTTCGTCCTAATAAAAATGAACTTTTTTAAGGGCATCTGATATATTCACAGATCTGCAAAATATTCAGCCACTAATTTAGGTGCCTTGCATTTATTCTAGGGTTCTAATTCTAGAGATCCCATTTACACAATTTACTCTGTAATGATCGCACAGAAAGGGAACGCTGGAAGCAGAACCCAGGAGTCCTGACGTCTGCTCTCTTGATCTTGGAGAACAATGTCAACACTGAGTACCGATGCTTCAGTGTTGCTCTAATTAGAGCAAAGCAGGTACAATCAGATTAACTTTGTTTGCACTGTGTTTGTAGACAAACTATACATAAAGCACACCAGAGAGCTAAAGCGTACAGGACAGTAATAATATATGGCATAAATTAAAGAAAGCAATGATGAAAGTGACTGCTTGATAAATACATCAGTCCAGCCAAAGGCAACACATTTCAGAGAAAGATGTTAGTTTTCAGTAAAGCTGCAGCAATCTCTCCAACTACTAAATGAACTTTACAGAGGATTAGCAGCTCTGGACACTGAAGTCCTCCCTTCACGCACAGCAAAACTGCATGAGGGCAGTACAAGACCAGTTTTGCCACCAATACATCTTATTCCTGGGCATACTGACCTCTTGGTAGGGGTAGGAGGGGAACCAATCCACCTCTTTGTTGAGGTCGCAGGCAGCCAGAGCTGGCTGTGCCATTGGTGCTGAGAAGTGGACACATCCCTTCTGCAAGTGAGCTGAGACCAGGTGCCCACTTCTTGAGGCTTAGCACATGTTCAGCTGCTGGCAGCTAATTTTGGATACAATCAACTTTCAATTACCTACGGGGAGCTTACATGGCCCTGACTTCCCGCAACACCGCTGGCTACGGTCCAGTGCTGTGGAGAGTGATGCAGAGGACAAGCTCTTTCCTGCCTTGACACACTGGCAGTGGCTGCTGCAGAGAAACCGGCTTTGGCATTTCTCAAAATGGAAGGCTTCAAGTTTGCTCACCGAGTCTTGTTTACAGGTACTTTGCCTTATCCCTGCTTTTGCTCTGTCTGAATTCCCGCCTGCCCCAGAGTCAGCTTTGGCAGGGGCCTCATTGCTATTCTCAGCTTCCTCAGGTCATGTCCCCACTGCTGCGTCAGCCTGATCCCATGGTCTACATTTTCACAAACTGCTTTTGGAAAGCGTGGTCCTCCTTTACAGTGTCTCTTTAACAGAATCAGCTAGTTGCAGGGACCAGTGCCAAGGCCAGTAATCCTCTGTTTCATTAAAGGACCAACAAATCAATGACCTCTGGGAGAGATCCTGGAGTCCTATGGTCTTCCTCTTTCCAAGGTTGCATGTGTAGTTGCTAATTTGTTGTCATGTGCATGCTTATCTCAGTGGCTGCTCATTAAGTGAAACCCATTATCATTACTGCTGATGGGAAGAAATGCTCAGACCCCCCACTGAACCAAGAGTCTGTAGGAGTGAATGGGATATATGATAACTTTCATTATCTCCTTTTCTAACATCAAGAATTCAGTGACCAAAACCAGCAGGGAACATGTAGCAAGGAACTTGCATTTCCTAGCCAAGGGAAAGAATATGGAAATCAATTATCTAGGGCATGAAACGCTCATGGTTGTCCTGAAGGAAAATGCTGTTTAGTTTAATCGTCCTGCAACTAGTCTTAATTAGTTATCATACGTCATATTTCTATTCACATCCCTAGGAATCAAAATAGGCCAGTATATGACAGTGTATGCTTCTCAGGACAAAGTGGAAAAAAAAAAAACCAAAACCAAAAAAAAACATATAGCAGCACTTCAGTTTACGCCAGCTTTCATATAGCGTAGCTTTCATACTGCATCTCTATTTTGGCTGCCTGACACCTCGGAAGTCAGAGCATCCTGGCCAGGGAGGATCCTGGTGCGAAGCAGCCCTGCACAGTCACTCCTACCTGCACAACCCAGATAAGCAAACCGAGCCCAGAACCGCTCTGAGGAAGTTTGGTGTCAGTTGTGCTGGTCACAGCCAGTCTGCAGTGTCTGGCACACGGGGGCAGAGACGTCATGTGAGGGTGGGTGATGGCGATGCCACGGTGAAGCAGCCAATGTAATTTCTATATATCAGCAGTTCTCCTGGCCACACTGCTGCTGCTGTGGTATCATTACTGAAACTGGATGATAAACTGTAGCCCCGCTGCTGAAAACAGGCACTGAATTTTTCTCCAGTGCCTGTGTGGTTAGTGGCATGTACTTTTTTAGCTGCTATAGGGAAAATGAAGACCTTTAGACTGATGTATCCTCTAGTTTTCAAATGCCACTGATTTTAAAAAAAGGAGCTAGCAAAGATTTCTGCCCTCCCTAGTCCTGATTCAGCAATGTTTCTGAACTCACTCATGTACATGGGTCTTATATGCCCGTCTAGAGTTAAACATACACTTAACATGTCTTGTTGGATTCGTAAGCCTCATGCCCAACACATATTTTCTTCATAATTTTGTATTACACAGTTACCTATCGAGGTGACGCTAGCAGCCAGAAGTGTGAGCTTCAACAGGAGAAAAGACTTACTATAGCTTTTTAGATACTTGAGAGTACAGTTCCCAAGAGACCTCTTACTAACAGTTCTTTAGGGTTTCCTGTTTCACAGATGTTACTCTTATGACCCCACATTGCTGCCATTGCCATCAGGTGACCAATGCAGTGAGACAAATTCAGAGCTGACCTTGAAGTCTGAACACATTGACAGAATTGCAGCCTTTTACTCTGTCTTGGGCTTTGACTCATTACACCAACCAGTTTTAAGGGGATCTGCATTCCTGAGGGGATCAGCACTTAAACATCACATATCAAATCCACCTGGAAGGACAAAGGGCCATCTCAGATGTGACCACCACAATGTGTTGGGGCACTCACAGGCATTTTCAAAAGAAAATTGGACAATTTATTTGGAAACTTGTTTGGAGAGGAGTTTCCCTTTGGCTCTTCTTAGTGACAGATCTGGTCTGAATTCCTTGATCTGTGCAAAGCTCTGAGTGATGTTTGACTCTCAGATCAAACATGATTTTTGTACATTTTTCTTCCTCACTTAAAGGTAATCTGAACCAGTGGCTCAGACTAATTGTCCTGGAGTTGTAATATCTGAAGTCTCAGTCTGGATACGCATTCTGCAACTCTGCTCATCTTTTTTTTTTATGTGACCTAAATTCCCTTAATCGGGAGTGTTTGAGAAGATGGAGCCAGACCCTTCGGAGAGGTGTACAGCAGAAAGATGAAAAGCAATAGAGACAATTTGAAACACAAGAGATTATGACTTCGATAGCAGGAAAAAAAGGATTATCATGAGTGTGATGAAGCACTGGAACAGGTGCTCCGGGAGGCTGTGGGATCTCCATCTTTGGAGATATTCAAAACTCAGCTGGATGAGGCCCTGAGCAACCTGCTCTTGCTGGATTTGATTCGAGCAGAGGCCAGCAGTGATCCCTTTCCGCTCACCCCAGTCTGTGACTCTTTTATGAAGCCTGTTAGCAGCACATGGAAAAAAGTAATAATTTCCGCATTTTCTTTAAAGGAGCGGTATTCTTGTGTTCCTGGTGAAGAACCAATGGGATGATATGGCATTAGACATATCACCAAGGAGAAAGAGTCATAAACTACATAGAAGCATAGGGACCAAATCCTGCCAGTAGCTGAGCACATGCATTGAACTTAATGGAATCTGAGGCTGTTCATCATTTTGTATGATCAGTTTTTAAGAAAGGGAACCAGTATGAGATCCTTTTCACACTAAAGTACATGGCAAAATGTCCAGCAAGTTCAGTGAATGCAAGCACAGATGCCTCAGTTGTCAAGCTCAGAATATGCACTGTAGTGGAGTCTGATAAAGATTTGTGCAAAGTGCTTCACCCCATCCTTTTTTGTAGCTAAAACCAGAAAGCACACCCAGAAAGGTGACATCGTGGCTACTTTCTGAAGGGAGGCTGAAATCACAACCATTTCCCTTCAGTTCCCTCCCTGGTGGCCTCAGCTGTCCTGGATGGCTTTCTGACTTCCAGTGACTTTCTCAGCAAAACGTGTTTTCACACTGGGTTTCAAATCCCGCTCAAGCTTTTCTTCTTCATGGAGGAAAGACACAAACACCAGCTTGTCTCTTTTCAAACAAGGAACATGCAGTGCCAGAGGAAGAAGCATCAGATTCTTTACTCTTGATTGAGGCTAATTAGTGTTTCCTCTAAAGAACATTAGAAAAAAAATCCACTGGGTATTCAAAACAGAAATTGCGTGAACTCACAACCAGAACAGTGTTGCCTGAAGAAACTGGACTGCCTGATACAACTCCAGAGGTTTCCAAATGCTTGTTTGGACATCTCATTCATGGGTGAGGAACTGCCATTGAAGGCAGTTTCTTTAGCTTGCTTTACAAGCAGCAGAAGTCTCTGCTTTTAAGAAGCTACAAAAAATCCCCACACTTGGAGAAAGTATGTTTCTGCCCTTTTGAGCTCCTCTGACCTTCAGAGTAGGAAAATCAACCATATGAGGCGCAGGAATTCCTACTGTAGCCTGCAGCTGTGGCCATAATCAGCAATTTAGCTCTATCTTTCTGAGCAGGGGAGGCTCCAGGACTGCAACGTGGTGATGGCTCCAAGAGGCTTTGAGTCAGAAGGCAGCGGAGGCTGAAGTCCTTCCCTTCCTTGAGGGCTGTGTTGCCCCAGTCCTTAACCCCAGGCACGACAGCACTCTGGCTCCTCACATGCTTACTGAGTGGGACAGGCAGAGTCCTGCTCTACAAACTCATGAGTTGGGAGCTGTCCCTTATCAGGCAACCTCAAAAACCACAGGGTCACCCCACTCTGCTCGCAGTTGGCAGCACAGAGAAATGGCCCTGAGCTCTTGCCTGGCTCGTGCCTTTTCTGAGCTCAGATTTCTGCAACTGCTCCACAAGGAGAAAAACCATGGTACTCCTCATGGGGAGCCAGTGCGTCCTGCTGGCTGTATCAAGTTCACGAGGTAGACTCTGCACTTAAAGTATTTTGTAAAACACAGTCTTATGGAACCGACACTGAGGCTCTGTGTAACACGCACTGGGATGAGCAAAGCAGCCGAAGGAATAAACCTTTTGGTGTTTGCTTGTTTAAAGTAGCTATTGGCACACACATATCGGCCTCCCCTGCCCCGGCATTCAGCGTAGGGGCAGAGATCTTGGAGCACAAGACATGCTGTAAGGCTCTGCAGCTGGCCATCCCCCAGGCCCTGCACAAGCGCAGCAGATACATTGCCAAGGAAAGAGTCTGGCAGGGCATTTCTCTCTGGTTCCTCACAGCTGACCAGTCTCGCTTTTCTACTGGGTGTGGATGAATGGCTCTCTGTTGTTTCTACCTTTGGGGTAGGTATGTTTCAGCTTGGATCTTTGTTCTCATCCTTTCCCACCAAACGTTTGGCTTCACCAATACCCCCACTTCAAGTCAGAGTGGCTGGCGCACAGTTACAAGACTTTACCCTCTCTGCATTTCAGCATGCCAAAGTCTGCTTCCTCTTTATATATGCAAAGTGAAGAAGATGTACACACAAGTTTCATAACAAGTCACAGCCCTGGGTGAAGCTGCTGTTTTGCACATGCTGCTGCACTAAATCAACCAAGCAATACTTCAAGGCCTGATTTGCTGGGCAGCAGCAGAGGTCTGACTGGAAAAGACAAGTGCCAATACCGTGCCTGTGACTGAAAAAGAGGTGGCTGCTAGGCTGGAAAGGGTTAAGGATGCTGGTGATTAGCTCTCCAACCCCAGGTCTCTGCTTGCTGTCTGTGAGACAGGAGGGCAGCTGGTGCCTGAGCTCTTCCCCCACCAACAGGGCCTCAGGTGACACTGCAAACATTTCTTTGCATCCAAGTGGAGTATGGAGCCCACTTAGCTCAAGAAGTGGCTTCACTTTGTGAACCTGACCCCCAACCGTGATGCACTACCTATGGAAGCTGTGCTTTGCGCTTTATCTATTTGCGCGTAACAAGTGTAACCAAAATGTCACTGCTGGCACCAACACAAGAGATTCTACTTCTCCATCTAGTGAATCTTGTCCAGAAAACTCAGTTCTAATACAGCATTCCTCCTATGTTAGATGCAATGCTTTTTGGAGTAAGAAATTGTCACCTCTGACTTTTAGAAATAGGTGTTTTAGTGTTGGCAATATGAAATAGTGAAAGAATAAGATGCTACAGAAAAAACTATTAGCAGATAAGTAAGAGGAGAACTAGGAGTATAAAAAGGAACAGGATAGGAACATAGAAAAAAGAGAAAGAGAAGGATGAAAGACAACCCAAGATCCAGAGCTCAGCTGCAGAGTAGTACTTTCCCCACATCTTAGAGACAAATTTGAGTGTGGGGCTCAGGCTCTGGTACCTCCTCAAGCTCCGAGATCTCCTCAAGCTCTACATTTATGGCTGGTGACTAGTTTTACAGTAGGCCAAAACAAGCTCTATATCTGAATGTAGCTTGACTGTGGGGAAATGTGCCTGTGAGCCCAGAAAGAAATGGGCTGGACACAATTCTTCTCATGTACTCCAAGAGATTTTTTTTTTTTTGTGGGATGAAGCTAAATTCCATTGCTTAATGGTAAAGATCACATGGATTTGTGCTGAACAGACGGGAGAGGTATTGCATAAGGACTGGTTCCTGTGTTCTTTGATTACCGCCTATTAGCCTTTATCTCAGACTCTTGGAAACACCAGCTTTCTATCAAAACGAAATGCCACTGCTTTAGCTAATACACTTTTTTCTTTCCTTTGCAAGAGGCTCTAATTGACTTTTTTTTCAGTTGAGTACAGCTTTAAAAAGGAATATTTAATGTCAGGAATTAAAGTTTCCATATTGGTTTGCAGAGGAAATCTCGACTCACAGAGATGCTTGTCAAGAGAAAGAAAAGGCAGACCATGCCTCCCTTCCCTGCCATACATAGGAAAGGATTTGTCTTGGTATAGCTCTGCTATCCGATTGCATAAGCGATTTTATGTCTGAAAGGAGCTTTTTCCGCCCAGTCCTTCCTGAAGGGCTCTGAGTGATGGGAGAGCTGCCTCCAGCACCCACTACCTCCAGCATCCGCACGCTCCATTCAAAGAAACACTGAATCTGGCAGGCCTGTGGCTCGCTCCTGTCCAGAAGTCAGGGAAACCTGCCAATTGCATGCAATCAATGTTTTGAATTTTTCCCCAGCTGAATAATTCCCCAGCTTTCCAGATCAAGCAAGAGGCATTAAAATTGCTTTGCAATACTGAATGCCAGGCCCTCTGAAGCAAACAGAGGACTTACAATTATAACAAATCTGTTGAACGCTTGTTTAATTTTGTGTCTCTGCTTAAACTCCTTGACTGCAGACTTAAAGCATAAGCATATGCTTTGCGCAATAGGGATTCAAATATTTGCAGAATCAGGGCCATACGACGCACTTTTCATACTACATGACAGTCTATGTAATAGATAGATCACAGCCATCTCCTGCCACCCCATGCCAGACCTATTTAAGAAACCAGCGTTAATTTTAGAGAAGTGCCACATACAATATGACACACTGAGCTCTGAGGATGACCATGTGTTCGGAAACTGTCTGCCAGCCACCCTGGCCCTGCTCTCTGCCACCACCCTCACAGCAGTAGATGCTCTCCCAGACCCCAAAGCACACACTGACTAAGCCACGGCACAGGCTACAGCAGGCTCTGCTGCTGCTGCGGACAGACACTTGCACCTTCTGGAAAGGCCAATGAAGTAATAGCCTGACCTGCAAAATGCCAGATACTTATTGTCAGTCCCTTCCTTTGTCTTTTGCCTACGGGAACAGGAGAAAGCTTTGACTACTGCAAGTAGAAAGCTGCCTCTGGCTGCCACTGAAGCCCTCATACTGCAGCACTGTCATGGTTTAACCAAGCCTTATGTCAAAGTTTGCTGTGTTAATCTGAGACTAGAGCCAGTACTGCAGCCCTGTGCCTCCCTGGGAACCCCCCTTAAGTGTATTGTTGTGAATCCTGGGAATATTAATTGGTTATTATTAACAACACAATATAGTTTATGGGAACGCACAGACTGCCACATGCCAGGAAGCTCAAACGTATTTTGTCGAGGACTACATTCAACAGTGAGAGTTTGCCAGATGGGAACAGATCACACTCACCTACTGAGTATCTTGTCCACCTCCGTGTTGTTTCAGGGGAAGATCTGAGATTGTGAGCTGAAAGAAGCTATAGTAATGCAAAGCGCTATCATGAACTAGGCAAGACAGATGAATAGTCAAGTTCTTTTCAGAATGGGGGCAAACAAATGTTAACAGGATGCCCCAAGGTTATATCCCTTCCCGACCCTACTTCAGGGTCAGTTTGTACTGTGAAGTGTGAAGATTCCCATCTGTGTTAAAAATGGTAAACAATACTTTTATCCAGGGAAATATCTGATCTTTTCTGGTAAGTTACTAAACCATTTGCTGCCTGTGCAAATCATGAAAAGAACATTGTAATACAACTAATTGCTAAAAATAGCCCCATTTTCGGCAGCAGAAGAGCTGGCAGTTCTTTCAAGTCATGTTAAAAATACTGTTTTAGTATGACTTCAGCGGAGAGCTGCCACCTGTGCGTGCTGGGAGAGTGAGTGGGACTGCTTTGTCCCTGGACGGGATTTCCTCCAACATGTGACACGACTTGTGGGTCCCACAGCTCAGAAGTAGGTAAGCTACAAGGTCTAAAAACGTGACTGCAGTAGCAACAGGGTAGTTTGTGCCTGTGGTTTCTTTTTTGCAGCTCTGCATATTCTGAGTCCAATTTAAGGACATATCTCTGACTATTAGGTCAAAGCGAACAAAATGTTACTTTTTATTAGATAGGAACCTTCTGGTTCCTTTGGTGTGCAAGCCCGGTGGTCTGCAGCCACAGAAATGACATGCTGATTGCTGTTGATATCTGTTAATGAAGAAGAGCAGCAAGTCACGTATGCTGGAGAAGTCCAGCCAGCCAGTGATCTCTCTGGGCTGGGTGTTCTCCACCGGTAAGGGAAAATGACTATGACATACTAATGACTGCCATTTTAGTGTGTGACGGCTTAAGATATTTTGGTTATAATACAGTTTAATAAATAGGTGGAAAGTCTTTGGATTTTAGAGGGTAGCCTGCTACAAATCCAATTTTCTAAACAATGTCTCCATTTCTAATCTAAAATCAAAAGATCGCTGTATTTTTGGGTAGAAATGTTTGAAATGTTAGGAGGACATAATTTTTACTCAACGTTAGCAGGAAGTTTTTGAAAACAGCTGGTTTCTGCTACTCAGGATGACGGAACTAATGCAAAAAGTGCAAGTGCTGTGCTTTTAAATCCAAACCCATGATGTAGCTGTGTTCCAGTACTGAATCCTGTTTCTGAAGTTACTCTTAAGTCAAACATTTCGTGCTTGCCCAGCTGTACTTTGAATTTATGGATCTGGGAAGTGGAGGAAGAATGCATAGCTCACGAAATATTTAAGACAGTTCAGCTGGAACAGGACTGGAGACATAAGAGGTGTGAATGTGTCCACACAATACACCCACTGCACGAGAGTGTAGATACACTGATAACCCTAAAGGAACAACATTACAATCACTTTGTGTGTGACGGTCAAATAGCCTTTTGCTAACCTACAACTATATCTCAATATTTTTTTATTTCTCTTTGAATCAGCAAATGCTGGGATGGAAATACAAGCTTTTGATGTGCTCTGAAAAGCAGCAAATTGAGCCCAGCACCACAGGTAACCCAGGTGCCAGCACTGTCCCTGGAGAGTGGGTCCTGCAAGCCCGACCCAAGGAGCTGTCAGTGGAAGCACGTCTGTTAACCTTGGCTGCTCAGATGTGCCAGCCAAAGAGACACACTAATCAAAATGTACCAGACCCAGAGGCTATACTCTGTCCTGTTTAATTAGATCTAATTTTGTTTTGCTGCCTTTCAGAAGTACAGGATAGTGGCCAGCAAGGCAGCAAGGTGTAACCAACTCTGGATTCTCCCTGTGAAGCAAGGGCTGGAAGTTGTTTCCTCCAGCTTGTGCTAGTTCACAAAGGTACATAGAAAGTGCTTTGTGGGACCTAGCAAAGAGCAAAACTCTCAGACAGACCAATATAATTCAATGGCCCAAAGGAACAGTGTGGCCTTCACAATTGAACTACACATCTTATTTTTTTTCTCCTTTTTTCTTTTTTTCTTTCATTCTACCTTTTTCCTTTTGTCCCCTAATCTGATGTTTTCTTGCCTTCACTGCTTCTGCCAGGTGTATCTGTAAATTGGATATCATTGCAATCCAACATCTAACTAGAGAGTAAAGCTTTAGGGGAAAAGAAAGAAAGAATTTACAAAACGTGTATGCAACATTAACCAAGAAAGAAAGTCCTCGTGTTCTATCCAGTGCAAGTTTCAGCTGAGCACTCATATTTTATAGGACAAAAAACGCAATTTGAAAAGATGCTGTCTTATAAATAAAGACCAGATCCAAGGTTCTGCAGGGGATGGAGGGAAAGGAAGAAAAAAGGCTGCTGTTCATGAACCTAAAGCTGGAAATAAACCAGACTCACTAAAGCTTATACCGGATGTGATGATATCACACACCTGCTACATAGCCACACACTGAAACTGCGTGTCAGAGCTTTTGGAGAAAAGGATGCGCTCACAGTGCTGCGACTGTGGCCAGCTGGCACATAGCTGCTCCTGCGGCCCTCCCAGAGGTCCCGCCATGAGGACCACGTGCAGTGCATGCCTGGTGTGCAGGACTGGGAGGAGGAATGGCTCTGACTAAGCAGGGAGCCTTGCTGGAGAGGAATTTCTGCTAAAAAGCAGGCTAAATTTGTAGAGACATCGTGTTTTTAACAGTGATGGGCTAACCTTAATAGGGCAGACGAATAGCATGTATTTCAAAGTAAGAAACCTAACAAATCAAGAAGGAAGTTAGAAAGTTAAGAAGTGAGTTTGCTGAGCAGTAGCAGAAGGCGTTTGGGAGCCAGGGACCAATGACTCCCATCTGCCCCTGTGCTAAGGCTGAGCTCAAGTGTCATAGGCACATCCCTCTTGCACACCATGAAGATAAGCCTGGCCTAAGCAGCAGTGTCTGCTCGTTTTCAGGGTTCTTGAAGTATTTCCATTCGTTGTGTTGCTCCCAGCAAATCCAATCACTTTTATCTGGTAAACTTTCTCACATTAGTTGAAATGACATATTGATCACCAGTTAAACCGAATGATACTTGTTGCTGCTAGCTGAATACAACAGCTACCCAACCTGGGCGCTGCAGGAACAGAAACAATTCCTGCTCCTGCCTCAAGAACTACTTCTCCAGACTTAATATAGAAAAATACAAAGAGTTAAATATTAAAGCTGAAGAGATTAATTCAGTGGTGTTACACTGAAACCATACAGCAGGCAAAAATTAATTCTGCCTTCCCAGCTGTGACTTGTTGCACAGTGACTCTGCACACACTCTCCCCCTCTACTAGTGCCCCTTGCACCCTCCAGCAGGATAACAGCCTCTCCTTATCTGGTCATATCCCATGTGGCACTGGTGCCAGTAATTTAACACTCCCATTGCCGCTACATAGATGCAAAACTTTTTATAAACGTGTTTGGGCTGACCAGCTCCCTTAGCCCCCTTGAGCCAAGACAACAGGAACGTCTATGGTGTTTCAGGGCTGAATAAAACTCTCCCCAGTTCAGCTTGGGGCTGTGGTCCCCCATGCTTCACAAGGTGCTGACGGAGCCCAAGAGCGGTGTCCCAGCACTGTCATGTGTTTTAGGGGACAGACGGATCAGCTTTCTCAACCACCTAAAATAACAGACACGCATCATGCACATACACATGTTAAGCATCACTCAGTGTTTCCCCTCAGCTGGGACCTGTTTTGTCCATATTGCCTAATGCCTTCTCCCTAAAAATACCCACCCTTTACAAGCCCATCCCTTGTGCTGCAGGCCACCAGGCCCCAGCGCAGCCTGGCAATGTGCAGCACCAGAGCTCTGGTCCTGCCACCCTTTAAGATTCCAGCACTGCCTCTCTCTGCGCACCTGGGAGAGCTGCCTGAGGGTCAGGGATTTTATTTTGCTTGCTGAACAGCATACTGCACCCTCACAAGGGAGTTTCATTAGTTAATTGAAAGAAATTTGATGATTAGAGAAGATTCCATTAATAAATTAGTATGTTCCATCAAGGGATCTCAAAACATTTCTATCAACATAAACTTCATTTCATATCAGCTGAGTGGGCAAGGCAAAAATCAGTAGGATCTCTTTTGCAGAGAGGAAAACCGAAGCCAAGAGCCCACTTCACGCCAGCGGCAGAAGTCAGGACCTCCTGACTCTCAGTCCCTTGCTCCAACTTCTGGCTGAGCTTCCTTCTGGTGACAAATCAATTGCATATGCGCTATATGACAACGTTATATAAGTACGAAGTAGTAGGATTATGGGTGTGGGGGAGAAAGATCTCCTGGGGAGAGGGGACATTTTGCATCAATCACTCCCTCCCCCACAGCCACCCACCGACTGCAGGGATTTTTCAAAGCACTAAAGATTATATAGTTTGGTACATTTTAATCAGTTTCTTACCCCATAGAATTATGGTAGAAACATCGCTTAAAAAAAAGTAGACACACAGCAATCAGGGGCTGTGTAACCTGCAAAGAAGCTACACGTACGTGACAGCATGTGCACTTCAGACACCATGGAAGAGACCATAGCTACCGCCTGATGCCTCATTTCACCCCACTGGACAATAACTGTGTAAAGCACTAGGACTGCAATTAAAAAGTGACAGCAATTTGAGTGCAAAGTAGAGCAGAGAAGCCTGGGAAAGGGCTGTGGCAATGAGAGACGATACTGAGATACACATATTGCCAGAGGAAGTAAGGAAAACCTAATTCTGTTCAAGAAAGAAGAAAATGTGTTAGAAGTAGGCTAGGGGAATGATGCTCTGATCCTAGTTTGGCACTCTAGAAAAATCCTTGGTGCTAGAAGTCAAAGTTGTGAGCCAGATCTTCCTCAAAAGAACAGTGAAGACCTCTGTCCCTGTTGTCATTTTCCTCTCAAACCTTCAAATATTTGTTTTCCTGTCCTGGCCCACAGATATGGAGAGAAGGGAAGGTGCTGAGGCAGCTCTCCGGGCCAGAAGCATCAGAGGAAAGGAACAGCACCCTGGGACTACTGTCATTACGGTGGCTATGGCCAAATCTGGCATAAAGTGGTAGCCTTTGGGCTACTGCTCATCTCTGCTTATTTTAGGGTTGTGCCGGAAGGCCTCGTCCCTAGAGGGGAGAACACCAATAGCGTAGAAGAGGGCAAACAAATGCTGAAATGAGAGAGGAAAGTCTGGTCTGCTGCATGCTGTAGTAATCCCTTCTGGGCCATAAATCTATCATCTCTAATTTTAACAAACTGCCTGAATCTGACAGTCATGAAATAGAATATAATCTAGACTAGCTGTTGAATCACAAAAATGTGTTTTATTTCTCTTGTTCGTTGAACAACCATAAGAATAAAAGTAATGCCCTAACAGGCATCCAGACCCTCCATCCTGTCTCAGATCACCTGAGCCTGGCCATTCTGCAGCCTACTCCCTGCTTAGTCCATCAGGATGCACAGCTGTTGCTTAGGGATGCTACAGGTTATAAATCTGCAGAAGCTCACTCCCCGCTGTCTAGAGAGGCACACGTTGTTTCTCTATGAAACCCATCCCCTACAAGCTTCATCATGTGCCCCTTAGCTCTAGTACTGTGCAATTTGGTGAATAACAGCTCTGTGTTCATTTTAGCCCCTGCCCCCACGCTGGCCTACCAGGAATGCTGGTACGGAGCCCAGGAAGGGCTTGTACAAGCTGGAGGACACGCTCCCTAACCTGCAGCTGGATTCAATGCAGCACGGCCAGCTAAGTGTTGTGAATAGGGATGGCTGTGGGCAGGGTGAGCCAAGCGCTTGCAGTGTGGTCCAGGACCCACCATGGAAGAGACTGCTGGGGAAAGGTGCTTTGGAGGACACATGCTTGGTGTAAGGTACTCTGTGTGGATTCGTCCCATCTAAGACATTCAACGGAGGTATTTATGGTGAAGACTAACCACCAGGCTCCTCATCTTGTCAGTAAAGGCTCAGCCTACCCTTCAGAGCAATTTTGTCCATGTGAGATCACCTCAGGGTGCCTCACAATTCTGCTCACTCATCTGAGCCACTGTAGCATGGCTGGTTTATGCCTACATTCTCTGTGGGCAGTGGTGTGGGTGAGAAAGGAGGGATCACACCCTAACAAATTGATTTTTCTGCTAGTTTTTCCTCCAGCCTTCCCTGGTTAAGAAAGAAGTAGCCAGAGAGGGCTTAGCTAGCTACATTGTTAAATCCTATTGATTTACTCCTGCTTTATGCTTGTGTGAGTCAAGCAAGGCAGAAAGTTTGTCTCATGGAAGCTAATCTTGCGTACCTATTTCTGTTACTTTATAAATTTTAAAGGTTTGGGTTTTTTCAGGGGCAGTGTTTTTATTCTTGCGAAAAATCATTATCTGCCATACGTGTTCTGTGCTGTGACAGCACTGTGCAGCTCTAAGGAAGCAAACACAACAGCAAGGGAAGCCCTTTCACAGGATGCATGTGAGAGAAAAACATGGGATAAATGTGGATTTAGTGCCATTCCTCCAAGGACACTGACTGGGACATCCTGGCATCCTGTGATATAGCTGCTCCTGCACAGCTTCTCACCCCTCTCCCTCCATTTGGGCACAGCAGCCTCAGCTCTTGAGGGACACGCAAAGCCTTCATTACTGCTGACCGGCAAGCCAAGCACATGGACAGCACACAACGTACCCCAGGCCCTGCCCATGTCCCCGTGAGCCAGAACCAGGTTTGTGTAACTCTGCCCGCTCTCACACTGCGGCTCAGTGTGAGCCATGGGGCTGAGCCCACCCTGCAAACTCAGCTGCGGATCTGCAGCAAGCACCCACCCTTTGCTGGGGGCTGGCCCCAACAGAAGCCCAGCAATAAACCAAGCTGCCAGCACCCCATCCCCTGCGCCAAATACACTGCAAGGGGAGGAAGCAGACTCAGCAACAGGCTTAGCCCATCTGCTCCTAGCACTATGGTCCTGCAAAATTAGGGAAACATCCTCCCAGCAACTGCCAAGAGCACATAGCAAAGGGGCGATATTGAGGGATCAATTGCAGGCACGTAGGCTCCAGCCCGGCTAATCGCAGAGGGCAGGCTTCCTGACCTACTGGAAGAGAAAAGGAGTCAGCCAAGGAGACATCCAGAGGCACACACGCATTCTGGCATCAAAAAGTCTTCCCAGGTTCCTCTGCCAATACAAAAACCAGTGCAAGAGCGAAGCACAGACTTCAGGACTCTGTGTGGCAGAGCTCCTGGCATGAGAGCGGCTGGTGAGCACTCGGCCAGAGCAGCCAGCTGAAGGGAGTGGGTGCTGCAAGCCAGCGGGCTGGCCCCAGCACATGCCTGTTGTGCAAAGAGGCACAGGGATACAGGGGAGTTTTTCTCTCCATGCCATTCCCAGACATATCTCTATGTTGTTAATGGGCCAGGAAACCTCTCCCAAGGACCACTCAGCAGCTCTCCAGAGCAGCAACACGCTGCTGGCTCCTGGCACAGGTAACCAATGACTCCCCAGCCAGGCACATGCTGGAGGTGGTGAGAGAAGCAAAGGTCCAAGTGCCCTGTTTCTCTCAGAAGCAGAAAGGTGAACGTAAAAACAATGCAGACAAGCCTCTCAGCCCATGCTAAGCTGGAGCAAGAAGCCAGGGCAGCAAGGAGACAGCAATCCTGGGCAAGAGAGTGGCCCCTGGTGCAGCTTCCTGCTGTCATCCCTGGGGTTGGACACAGGTCACAGGCCCTGATCCCACGGTCAAAGCACCCGTGGGCTGCCACTGGCACAGAAATGCATATGATGAAACACTGTCCCTCTCCAGCAGCTGCTCAGTGCTTTGTGCTATATATTGGTGCTGTGGTCTTGCCAGTCTGGAAACTCAGCTCCTCTCCCCTCTCTCAGCCATCACAGTGCGGCAGAGCTCAGCACTCCTTCCAGCAGCTCAGCACTTCTGCCTTTACCCCCCCCATCTTGTCTGCTCCCCTACCCTGAAAGTGATTGAGCTGTTACTAATGGACATTGAAAATCCACCAAGAAAATCTCCTGGCCCAGATTTTCCTGCCCTTTTGCTGAATAACTCCGAAAAGCCTTCTGAGAAACCTGCAGCTGTTGGAATGCACATCTTGCACAGCAAGATGAAATCTGTCTTTTTTTTTGAGCAGTTGCTGGCTTTTAGTAAATGGAAGAGTAATCTAGAAAATGCTTGACTACTAGGCACACCCTTCCTTAGCATATTGGTTTACACTGCACAGAAAGCTGGTTTGATATTTCAGTTAATACCAAGTGTGTGAGATCTTGCAGCCTCTGTACAGCTGCCAGCAAATGGGCAAAAGCAAGTCTAATTTATCCATCTGTTGTAGGTAGCGTGAAGGGGAAAGTCGCCTTCACTATAAGACAGAGAAGGCTGCAAGTGAGACATCTAGAAAATAACTTTACACTTCTGTCCAGGCTGCAAGACCTTTTGTGTTTGGGCTGGTAGAAAAATGTCCAAAGAAATACATAACTTGGAAAAGGACACTTAAAGGTTGGACAAAACTTGAGAGATACCAGGAATAGCCTAAAAAATTCTTGCACCTTAAATCAGATTCTGGTTAGAACTGGCTGAAAGTTGACATGAAGCCTAATGTGTGGAGACTCTCAGATGCCCACGGCTCACCACCAATAATCAAGCTCTTCTTGATAAGAGGCCAAGGATAGGCCGCAGAGTGTTACCTCTTCTGTTCCAAACTATCCACTGGATCAGAAGTAAGCCCTGGAGTACTTTCAATTGCATTGCTTGCCATCTGTGCTCAGTTCTATCAGCAGGCCTTGCTTCCCTGCCTTGTCTGCAATTGGCTTTTATTTTCTTTCCCCTCCCAGGCTAGTGGGAGCCTAGGCACAAACAAGCCTCCGGGGACACAGAGTTTATAATGCAGAGCTGTTCTGTTCCTGGCAAAAACCAGCAGCATGGAAAGCAGCTGTAGGATGGTCTGGTTTTAGGCTATATTAATTAAGCTACAATCTCGGCTGGATGGGGAAAAGTTTGTTCGGTGAATACACCTGAATTTGCATCTCAAGCCGTCCTGGCAGGCTCTAATGGGGGCAGGGTTCAAGCATTTCAGGGGGAAAATTTGAACAGTGAAAATCTCTACAGGAGAGTAGCATCATTTCAGCTTGCTGCCCAGATAACGAGTCCTCCCAGATCGGGAAGCTGAGACCAAGGATCTAAAACAGGCAGCTGTACTGGGAGAGGCAGTGGGAAAGAAGGACAGAAGACAGCAGACAACCCTCTTAATCCTAGTCCTCCTGCAGTGAAGGTGCTCTTATGAGTTGCGTTTTTGCATTAACTGTCTCTCTATGCCTCAGTCACTTTTTCCTCCAGTTTCTACCAGTCCTGACTGTTGTTCTACCCCAGGGATGCCCTCCTTTAGCCCCACCAGAAAAGCAATTTAGTGCATATTTCTTAAAATGGGACACCTCCGCCTAGGGCTGTCTGCTCAGCCCCAGCCCCATCCCTCAGGCCCAGCAGCGCTTCCAATACTTGCTACCTAGCAGCTGCAGCTACCTTCTCAAAGCCATCACAGACACTGGCTCTGGTCCAAGTGCCTGTCCACTGCCTCAGATCCACTCAGGTAACCATCTGCATCTCACAAGGAAGAGTCCTTAACATGTGACTCTTAACAGAGATTTTGCGATTAAAAAAGGCCACTACAAAAAAACCCCTACAAATAAAAAAAACCCAACCCAACCAACCAACAAAACACTCAATCTCCTTTCCCTTCTCTTTCTCCTTTTTTTTTTTCTTTTTTTTCCCCCAGGGTCCTTTACAGAGCAGCCTCAGGCTGAAGCTTTGTCAATGTGGCTATTTCCCTTCATTAGCTGACAAAATGCCCCAAACTTCACTATACCTGAAAAGGCCTGCCCTAGTAAGTTATTTTCCATCACTTGTCAGCAGAGAGTGACAAATCTTCCTTCCCCACAGGGCTCCTCTCCACTCCTCACGGCTGCCAGCTGCTTTTTCCTGGGTGGACACCAAACTTGCTCACTTGGCATTGCTGCTCACAGATGGGAGAGGCGTTGATTGATTCCCATCAGGGCTGGAGCAGCCTCAGGGAAGTTGGCTCCTGCCCTCGCCTCTTCTCTCCCTCTCGCCCCTACTGAGACCCGCACTCTTTGGCAGCGGCATAACATTTAACCTAAGCCCAAGGGGATGAGGTGAGTAAGAGGAAAACAGGGATAAAACCGCCTTTGCTGGGGCCTGGGGCTCAAAGGTGGCATCACTGGAAAAGTTGGAGAACTGCTACTTGAAGGTTTTCTGGACACAGGGATTTTACACTAATGCTGTAATCAAGCTTAGCATATCCTAATCTATCAGGAGGGAAAGGAAAAGCCCTTTTTGCGGCTTTGATTTCTCTCCCCTCCACCCTTGCTCTCCCCAGGAGAATCAGTATTTGTAGTTTGTTGTAGCTTCTCCCACTAGCCCCGACTTTCTTTGCAGTGAGATTGGAAGGTATTCCTGGCTCCATGCATACAGAGACGGTCATTTGTGCCGAGTGAAAAGATATTTGCTGTCTTTGATGGATTACTTCCCCAGAGACAGCAGTAATAGCACTCTTTCCTAATTGTTAAAGCAGCCATCACAATACCAGCTGGCTTTCCCAGGTGCAAGTCAGCCACACAGCTCTGCCCCCCGCACCCTCTGCAAATGACTGAGCAAAGAAAACAGTCTCATATGGTTGGTCCCCAGAGACTGACAAATCCGCACCTTCATGCCATCACACAGCAGGAGGGAGCTGGAAGTTATAAACATGTAGGTGGTTTCTACCCATGAGCACGAAAGAATGGGAAATACCAGTCTGCCCCTGCAGTGATTAATCCTGCAGAGCTTAACCAGTGTTTGTTTCATCCTAAACAGGAATGAGTTTTCTTTAATTAACATTGATTTCCATTAAAGCTGCTGGCCCAGATTAAATCTGAGAGCTCGTTCTCTGACTCCCTTGTCTCTGTGGAAGGGACCAGGTGCCACTTTTGCACTACTTTGAAGGACTAAAGAGGCCTCATGCTCTGCAAAGGTCTGACACATCCCTCCTCGAGGAGGCTGGCACATGAACTAAGGGCTGCACAAATAGTTTCTGTGCTGAATTTTAGATGCCTAGACGACCTGAGTCTTTCTGAGAACTTGACAGCAACTACTAAAATCTTCCCAGGCAGCTGAGCTTTGAGAATCACAAAACCGGCAGGCCTTTTGGTCTGGATTCAGTTTAGTGTTTTTAGTGCCCTCTCACACCACCAATGCAGGTGCGACAAAATACAGCTGTGTCAGGTGAAGTGCTTTCATCTAGACGACTTTGTTCCCAAATCCTGTAACTGCTATTGGGTCATTGGGGCTATACCAGGAGTGGCCATGAAACAGAGAAATCAATCAAAGTGAACAGAGATGCAGAGAAATTGAGAAGATGGAAGGGTGTGCATGGGAAAAAAAAAAGGCAGGAAGAAATGCAATACGTAAAAGAAAGACCCACATTCAGTTAACAGGCACACTTCTAGTGAAGTAAATGGGAATGAATCTGGGCCATTGCATATCTTGACCTACAATCTTGCAAAAGAGAAGGAGAATGAAGTCTGAATTGCAAAAAAACCCCAAACAATAAAAAATGCTAACACAGCATTTGGTCACACTTTGACACTTGGTGGAAATACTTCCTTTTGAATTATCGAAGCAAGAGCACAGAACAGCAAGAAATAATCACGAAATGAGACTGAAGATTAAACTACTGTGATTGAAAGGCAATACTAACAGCTGGCCAAGTCAAACAGCGATAGAACAAGTACCCCAGCTAACAGTAACAGAGTTTAGCCAAATGCTGCAAGTGGAAGACTTGTCAGTGCAGAACATCTTGTTTCATTAGAAATAGGGTTATTATAAAGTACCAGAAAAAGAAAGCACAAGCTTTGCATCTAACATTTTTTTTTCTTTTGTCTTTTAAGTGTAACAGAAAAATTGTTTAATTTCCACATGCATTGCCAGAGACAATCAGTAACACATACAGGAGAAGAATAATGAAAAAAGACTAGAAGGCACTGTGCACGCAATGTCTTATTGCTGAGGAAACAAGCACTGCTTACAATGATGTGTCCTGACTATTTCCCTTTTGTAAGGCCACATGTTCAGTGGCCTCCAGATTGGAAAAATTTTCCATGGAGCAGATTTAAGATCTCCATCTCAAATGCCTACCTGTGTGTCAACTTACAGTTCAGACAATGAAGTAAGAAGGTATCTGAATAAAGGGGTTGGATTATGCTGTGGACATAAACTCCCCTAAATGAGATGCATAGAAAATAACTGACCACACAAAGAGGAGCCTGAGGAAGAAGAGGCCAGCTACGTGAGCCTTCACTCAGCTCCAGCATTTATTATGGGGTGAAAGAGCAGAGAGAATCACTTTGAATACAGCTACGACATTAATCGCTGCTGCTGTTATATTGCTGTGTCTCTCTGATCTGCCTGCCTTAGCCACCTTAAAAGTCTTACCTCTTAGACGACTGGCTCTCTGCAGCGTGTTTGTGCAGTGCCTCAGACAACGGGGCTTGACCTGCTTGACTTTACAGTGCTATCACAAAATAAATGTTTAAAAATAATGGTAGCTATTATGCTGAAGCCTTTTTTCAGCTAACCCCCAAGCAGACAGAGGCTTAGTTGTGGTGCTATAGTTGTGCATGTTTGAAGCAGCTGCTTGACTGCACATCTTTATTTACAGAGTCTGTAGTTCACCTCTTTGTTAGGGGGTAATCATTCACTTCCTGATTTTCTTAACGTTTGAGTTGGAGTTTTAGATATCTCATCTTCCAAAAGACTGGGGAGGCAGAAGTCCCTGCTGCACAGTGGCAGGCTCCATCTTTGCCTTAGCATGTGTATCAGCATCATGGTTCACGAGGATGAATATCTTTAGGGCAGAAAATTAACCTGAGATCTTTCTGGCCTTGTTTAGCTGAAGTATAGCTAACAAACTAATATCTGAGTGGAAAAGCACTGAATTCAACATAGAAGGAAATCAACAGGGATAAATGCGAGAAAGCCTTTGTATTTCTTGCAAAATAATGAAAACCCTAGCAAAAAAAAAAAAAAAAATCAAGAAATCAATCTTTCCTTCAGCAGCCTGTTGCTGTGGTGGCTTTTCTGTCACTTTCTACTGATAAACACCATGGCTTATGTTCCAGTGTAATACAGAGAATAATAAAGGTCTTTCAAATGCTTTGTGTAACTAGGGAAGATGAGAGAAAGGGAAGCTGTATTTTGGTATCTGTCTCAGGAAACTGTCTGTCACCGATTAACTTAGTCTATGCACTCTTGTGACCTTTAATTCCCTTATCCTCACAACTTCTCTGTGAGGGCACACATTGTTGCTATCCCCATTCCAAGGGTCCCCAAGGAACCATGACGCAGGGAGACAAGGGGCTCTGCACTGCAGCAGCTGAGCTGTGTGCCCCATCCCTCTGCAGGGAGTTCCTGCCCCTCTGATGGGGTCAGTGCCAGTGACTGTGTTTGGCCTGGCAGCTCTAGCGCACCCTCACGGTACCGGTGCCCTGCTGGATGGGGCCACAAGCTGGTGAGGGAGGTAACCCATGGTCCCTACGACCAACCCTGCCACCGAGGCTGGCATTTGCAGAAGTGGGGCTGGAGAGGCAGGCTTGCAACATGCTGCCTTAAGAAGTTGCAGTTCCCGTGGCCAGAGCTGGTCTCTCCCACCCCAGCGCCCATCAGCATCTCACTGACGCTAGCAGGCTCTGCCCATCACTCTTGATTCAGCAGGAAACAACAGCCTAAGTACTTCTGTGGCTATGGGCCTAAGCAGCCTGGCTCAGGGTGAGACAGTGAATCAGTGGCAGAGCAGGGACTTGAACACTAGTCTCCCAAATGTGAGGCAAGTGCACTTGTGAATGCCTGGTTAGCCCTCTCTTTGCATTTTGCTATCTGATCCCCACCAGGTTAAAGTCATGGCAAAGAAGTACTCAGAACTACAAAAAAAAAATCTGCTCATCACTGTAAAGAAATAAAACACCAAGATCCATTCTGCATTCTTCTGTAGTAGCTCAGGGCTCAACTCTGCTCCTCTCCAAGTCAGTGTAAGTCAATGAATTTACGTTGGCTTGCTTAATCAAGGCAGGTCAGATGTGAATCCAAATACAGAATCTCAGGCCTGCTTCAGTTCATTTGAACTGGCTGATCTATTTCAGTGTTTTAGAATGAGTTGGTCCTCTTGGTGCCAGTAGGAAAGGAAATAGCTTCAAAACATTTCCTCCCTTCACATAAATAAGCTGCCGCTGCAGCAGCTGATGGAAGCAGCATGATTGCAACTCTATTTTATTTCAGTACACGTAACACATGTCCCTGTTGGTTATTCAGAGTATATATAGTGCTATACGCACTTGGCAGACTAAGAGGAGAATCTATGATTATTAGTCCCTAGATATATGCTTAGTTTAGTGTTAAGTCATTTGCTCAAATGTATTACTTGGGTATTTGCTTGATTAAAGATGTGAATTAGTTTGGCTTCATTCATTCTCCATTCACTTACCGGTGTTCTAGAAAATGAAATTCTTGGTATATGTTTGCATAGACACAATACATTTTAGATTAACTTATCCAAGTGAATCCAGACCCAGGACAAATACCTAAATTCCATGATCAACCAAAATGGAACAGAATTACTCTTGGATCACCATGTCCCATCAACTCTGCCCCCTCCAAAGTTCAAACAGAGAGCTGACAAACCACCTGGAGATCAAGAATCATACTAGAAGAATAGTCATCAAAAAAACGAAAATTAAAAAAAAAAAAAAAAAAAAGAATCATTCTTTACTCCCTCCATGATTTTCCTCAAGAGGACTACTTATTCAATTTGTGGAAAAGAAAGCAAGAATTGCCAGTTCAACTAGTCATTTGAAACTGAGCAGTCAGTTTATTAATAACGTAATTCACATCAGAACTATTTTCCACAGTAGACAGGAAGAAAATGGTAAGCTTATGTAAGGCAAGGTCTTAATAAGAAACTAACTGTATAACTACACCAAACTACATACTGAAATCTTTCCTGATTTGTACAGCTTTCATTTATACTTTCCAGAAGTTCTTTCTGGAAACATATGTTACAACTGCATTCAAGTGCAGTTTGTATTTTTTATTTGCAATTAAAAAAAAAAAAATAAATGAATGCCTCATTTCACTCATGTTCACCTGAACACTATCAGGTTCATAGAGCACCTATGAACATTTCCATACTTATATGCTGTGAGGGCTCCTTTTTCTTTTCCCAGCTTGTCATTATGCTGATTGAAGAGGCTCAGACTCACTTTGCCAAAGCCACCCCATAGGTCTCAGAAGATGAGGAGCTGCAGTGACTGCTGCTTCAAGCGGGCGGTCTATCAGCAAGATAACTCAAGTCCCATTCCCAGTCACGCATGATAGTTATTTAATGAAGCTCTCCCCTTTCCCAAGAATTACCCAGCTCATTCAGAAAAGGCCACTTTGCTTGTGGTAACCACACACAAATAATCTCAGTTTCCACAGCATTATTTCTCCCCCGCCCCCAGGAAAAGGTCAGGGTAGGAAATACAACAAGAAAACTATTCCCAGCATTTCCAGCCGCTGGGTCACTGAGCGCCATAGCCCATGCTAATTGACTTTTCCTGTGATAAATAATTGTTTAGAGATGTCACGGCAACAATGATCTACACTTAAGGTGTAGCTTGCTGCAGAGATTATTTATTCTTTGAGAATCGCCTTGTTATTATTGCAATTAAATTGTTCCTACCTTACAAATACAGTGGTTGTTGAAGACCTTCTGCTAGCATTTCTGTAGGCAATCTCAGTGTAACCAAAGGACATTCATTTAAGAGCTGTAGGTTTCCATCAAAAACTTTAATCTCCTGAAAATGGATTTCCAGAGCATATTTCCAGCACAGCTCTCTTTAACCAGAGGGTGGCTAGGGGAAGTATAAGACCTTTGCAGGTAAGGCAGTAATTATTCACAGGACCTAACAATCGCTTCTGTTACAGAAAAGTGTTTGCAAATTTGAGACAAATAAAGTATTTTTGATTAGAGAAAGAAATTAAGAAAAAAATTCCAAATGCAAAATAAATTAAAAAAAAAAAAGTCCCAAGGGGACTTAGCCCAGCTGGGGCATGAAATCACAGCCTATCTCACAACCGGCTACAGCTCAGAGCTGGACCTGCTCCATTCCTTTCCCAGCCCTTCCCCAGCTCTCCTCTACCACTTGCCTGTTGCAACTGCAAACCAGATCCCAAAGCTGAGCCAGTGAAAATCTGTTCCTCCTCTTCTATGGAGCTGGGGTCTCTGCCAGCTTTTCTACCTGAATTTAATTTCCCTGTGGCCAGATAAATGCCAGAGCTGGTATAAGGAAAGCCACAGGACCACATAGGGGGTTGTGGGAAGAACACCTGCTTCCCTAGCTGGCAGCTGTTAAATCAATGTCTGATGAGAAACTGCACCCTGAAGTGCCATTCACATGTTCCCACACCTCCCTCTCAGCCAGGGCCCTACTCAAATACCTTAGCCAGGAATCGGGCTCAGCTGACTCCAAGCACCTTCCCAGCTGCCTGTACAAGCCAGCTGCTTGTACAGGTCTTTAACAATGTTCTTTTACATCCACCTCCCTAAATGCCTTATTTGCACAGCCCTAATCATAACAACCTTTTTTTTTTGGTAAGATTAAGAGGCTACTTGTGCATGGATATTCCCTAATATGATGACAGCCAGATTCTAGTCTCTGAAAGAAATAATGCAGCGGCTCCACAGCAAGCTCTTTGGCAGGAGCAGCCAACGTACCCCAGCTACCTGCCAGACTTCTCATCCAGCCAAGAGCCACCAGAGATACATCTCTTATTTCAGGGACGTGTTCACAGGCAGGGACCAACCGCAGCCTACCAGGGGGTTACATTGCAAAGTGATACTCTAACGGGCACATAGCTGGAGTCCGCAGCAATGTGCAAACGGGAGCCCAGAGCTGCATGGCTCCTTCTCTTCTTGGGGAAGGGGAATTTCTCGGCAATGTCTGTGCACGCACAGTTTCTATAGTGGTCATGGGATGTGGCTGGCGTGTGTAAGAGCCACACTTCAACTGCTTGAGTGCAGCCTGAGTCTTGCTGCAGAGCTGCTCTGCAAGGGACTCTTCTATCTCTTTTCCCCCACTTGGGGAATTCGAGTAACAAAGTAGGCCTAACCTTTTCCAGATGCACAAAGGTCACCAAGACTCCAGGGTCACAGCCTCTCCTCTGCTGCTTTCTAAATGTATAATCTCTTCCTTGGAAGTCTGACACAGCTCTATAAAACAGGGAAATAGATGCTACACTTCGGTATCACAGCAATGCTAGTTGTTGAGGTTAAGTAATGTTTATGAGGTGCTTTGAGAATAGGTGTGATATATGCGCAAGTCCGATCATTTTAATAGTCTTTCACATAGTCCTAACATTGCTATTTACTACCATTATTTTTCCTAGGTTATTTTCAGCAGCATTTTCAATACGTAACTTGGATTTATTCTCCCTTTGCCTATTTAAATTGTACCCATTGAAAAGGCTGAGGGCTTGATAAGAAATTTGAATATTACCAGTGTATTCTACCTGAGGTGGCAGATTTGACATCCATGAATTAGTGCAGTGCTTTATATTACAATCTTACTAGTGAGGGCTGTGATCTTGTCAGATCTCAAACTAAACAAGGTCGATCCTTGGATGGAAACCTTAGAAGAACACCCATATGCTATGTGAAATAATATTTCACCTTCTGAATCATTCCTCCTACCTGAGTCATTTATATAGCAGGAGTTCAGCTAGGTGTTTGGGGTTCTTTTGCTGATAGTTATTATAATTACTACAGTTATTACCATTCAAAATATGTTCAGAGGGGTCCTTACCATCTGTGGTCATTCAAGAGCTCAGAATTATTACCCCACAAGAACAAAACTATGTATATAGATATTTTGCACAGGTAGCAGGCTGTACTTTATCTTAGCATATCCTGCCAGCAATTTCATTTGGAGACAGTATTTTTGTCCTTTTGTCTGCCTGGAACAATGACAAGCTGCTATAGGTTTTATTTCTCTTGCAAATAATCGCTGTTACGAGAGAACCAAATGCTGACCATCCAGTAGACTCCTGCAGTTTCTAGTGGATGTAGAGGCAAGCTGCAGGTGCTTGACACACCTCTGAATTTGGCCCCAAAGGTTAAGTTTTGGACACAGCTGAGCACTACTCACATAACACTGAGCACATTCTCTTCCACCTACGTGCATTATGATCTTAACGTGCTCTCAGAAATACACACTTGCTTACCTAAATGCGTGCAGATGCATGCAGTGCTTGGGCACTCTGCACATGCTCCTGGCATTTCCTGGGTTTGAAGGCTCAGTGCATTCTGAGAGTGGGCCGAGTCCTTGGGCCCCCTGCTGTTATCACTGAGGTGGGCTTGAGCTGCCAAATTTCAACATGTGCAATTTCATGTCTGGATCTCAAAACCCTTCACACAACACCCATTGGTACCTGGAATCTGGATTTAAGGATCATCTTTATTTTTCCACATTACTAGATTAAAAAGTCCTAGTTGCCTTTCTTGCTTTGCAGAGAGTAATGCATAATTTGGCCACAAATATTACTTGTTATTGCTTTAGAAAGACAAATGGTAGCCTTCTCTTCTTAAGTGTCTCTATAATCCATAAGAGACATGTTCTCCTCAGTCCATTCAATGCTTTGATGGGAAGAATTACATTTTTCCTGTACAAAGCCATTTATAATTTATTTTTAATTTGTATGTATGGCACAGTTTTGTCTGGGGAGCCTGCTACTGCAGCTCTTGTAATTGAATATTTCAGGAAGATTAGGATAAAAAATGGTTTGGAGAAACTCTGTGACAGCTTCATTACTTCTCTTTCTAACCATGAAAGTTAACCCAAGCTTCTTGCTTCCCCCATAGATACAATGGCTTTTTTTTGGTTTGTTTCTGATTCTATCCAGGATTTTCCCTCAATGACTTGCTACTTCCCTCAGTGACAGCTACTTGACCTATTTCAGGTGTGAGTGTATCAGCATAGATATAAAATGTAAGATATTTCTGCAGGAAAAATTAGTGATCAAAACCTTGCTTGCAATAGTGACTGCTTATTTATCATACTTTCCCTGAAAAGCCTCAAAGTGTTATCAGTGGAAAGCTTGAGAAAGCTGTGTTTTCAAAAACTTGTGAGACTGAGAAAACATAATTGCTTCGTTATGTAAGAATGGTTTGTTGCAGCTTCTGTTACCTTGCTGTCTAACAGAGACAATGCTTGTGGTTGTCCTGGTTTCGGCTGGGATAGAGTTAAATTTCTTCCCATGTCGTTAAACCACGACATGGTTTTAGCTTCTCAGATCAGTTTTGGCACTACAAATTGTTCACCAAGATTTTTTTATTGCCTTTTGTACTCATCTGACATGAATGGTATCATCAGATGAATGCTTGATATCAGTCTAAAGCAGCTTAAAAAGTTACCGTGCCTAAACCAGAGATCCCCATTGCCCTGCAACAAACACGGTAATCAGCTGCATGCACACACATACTCTGTTCCAACATGACATAAAATGAGTACAGGTAAGTCACTTTCAGCAGGTCACTACAGAAATTAGGAGTGTGTGATGAACAGTTACTGCTAGAAGAAGCTGGGAGCAGAAATAGTAACTTTCCATCCACCTGATCACACCCAAATTATGCCCCTTTCAGCAAAATGGGGCACAGGGACTGGCACAAAGAAGTCAGAATTGTTTAGGTATAGCTCACAGGCTTATGCCAAAATTACGTCCATACTTACTTAAACTGTTTGGCACAAGGAATTCTTACTAGCCTCTATCCTGTCTATGTACTTAGCACGAGGTGCCCCAATCTTAATGGGTCCCTAGAGATTGATAGAATAATAATCATGTTGTGACTTTTAAAGATCTGTTGGTCCCAAGCTGAGAAAAAGAAATTGCCAGCTCACAGGCCCTCTCCATGAGTCTGGAATATGAAATAACAACGATGATGGCTCACCATCTGTTCAGCCACTGATACAAAAAGGCTGGAGGATCTCAGTCCAGTTCTTAGCGGATGTCTATCCATAGCATCCATATCCATCATGGGTGTACTCACTTGTGTGCAGACAGCTGTGTGGAGAAGACAAAATTCAACACAGGGACTGCCTACACAGTGCTTTTGCACATGTACATCTGTAAGTCCCTCCTTGGAGTGGCAACCTCATTTTCAAACAGCCTATATGCCCATGTCCTGCTGACACAATGAAGAGCATTGTAATAATTTGGATCAAACATGAGCCACATAGCAGATTGTTCTAGGGCCCCCACTGATATGTATTACACCCCCTTAATTATGGCCATTATAGCATAACAGGGAAAGCTCTGTTCTAATGACCTATTAACACCACAGCTGAGAATTTTTCTGCTGGATGCATTCTCGCACTCCAGTTACGTGTTCCTTTGCTCTATCTGTAAGCTACACCAACTTTTCAATTTCACTTTAAAAAGTCAAACAACATTGCATCTGCAAGTCCTAGTGTGTTTAGGGGTCTGCATTCAGAGCTTCGCCAGTCTGTGGACTGTACAGCAAACTGTTAAGTTGCCTCAGTGTTTCTATGGAAACAGAAAAATGGCTGTTAATTTTAAAATACACAACAGGATATGCTTTCCAGATGAGTTACCGCATATTTAATTGGGTATTTGCTTTTCTCACCTGTACTACAAGGTTTGATTGTCTCTAATCTTGCTGGACTTAGTGACCTGGATCAAGCCGGCTCTCCTGCATAGACCTTATACAGTCAAGGGCTTTACAGGAAAACTCTGTACTAGGAGGTCTACTCATAAACACACACATACTTTTCCCTGGACTAATTTCACAGGCAGTTGAGATTTCCAGCTTCGGCCTTCCAGCCTTGGGGAGATCAGCAGTCCCGTGCAGAGGCTCCTGGGGGACCTGCTCCTGTTCTTGCTGGAAATCCTGTGAGGGCAGCTGGCCTTGGGCTCCCCCGTCGCACATTACAGCCAGCCTGGAGGTGTGTGCAGCAAAGGAAAAACGGTCCATCTTTGCCTGATGAGAGAATAAGAAACAGAGGAGAGCCAAGAGGTGGTGAGGGAAGAACGGGAGAAAATTGGCAGTGTATCCTGTATCTGAACAGAGGGGCAGCTCGTATTTGACCAGAAAGAGATACTCATAAACTGTGGGAAGTGACAAGATGGAGAACGGACAGGAACTGCTGCTGTCCTTGAGTTACACAGACTAGCTGGGGAACCCAAACAGCTTTTCACCTTTGAGCACTCCGTGGACATCACTAATAACAGACACATCTCAGGATCTACAAAGCCACCCATGCCAAATACCCTTTTTCTTCCCCTCGAATACCAAATAGGACTCTCTTAGTCTTAGAAAATGCACTGAGACAGTAAGGCTGGAAGTTCCTGAGTCACCGGTAACTGAAGGCTGGAGATGTACTTTGAGGAAGAATCACTATTGATTTTCCTTGTTCTTATACTCACCCCAAGGCATCCTTTCTTGGCCACTGCCCAGGGACAGGATGCTGAGCCAGATGGACCTTTACTCTGAGCAAGTGTGGCCTTTCTGATGTTCCTGTGTAAAGTATGACAAACTGGCAATTACAAAAAACAGTAGAACATTTTAATTTACTGCTGACAAAAAGGTCAGTTTAATATCCATTATATCAATACTTAAAATTCCTGATACATACTTCTGTTTTTGTAATAAAAATAACACTCATTAAAAGCAAAAATACTCAGAAGTATGCTACTTACTAGCTCCTTGATCAGCTATTGCTTCTAAATTTTCTAATTTTCTTCTAGTTTTTCAGATTAAAACCACAAGAAAATGGTATAACTGGTATTGCAATGAGGAGTCACTAGAAGAGCAATTCCTACCAACCTCTCTGCGAAGAGTTTGGAGAGCAGCCTGGAATGGCTGCTTTCCTTGGATTATACAGGCTTATTGGGAACGCAGCTTGTTTTCCTCCGAGTGCTCCACGAGGGTATCAAACCACAGGCATGCATGTTTACCATTGCAGTTGCACACAGTACCTGATAGGGAAATAGCCTCACTAGCTGCTGTCTAATCTATCTGTCAAGACTGGTGTTCCTTTAATAAATGCAATGTTTGCAATGCAATTCCCATGTGGCTTCAAGTGAGCTCACCGTTTCTCTACTGTCTATCCTAAAGCATTACACAGTATTGCTATAATCAATTAAACAGATGTCCAGAGTGAATGGTCTCTATGCGCTACCCACTGACTTCATCTAGGTGCTTTCAGATTTAATTAATTAATATTCCTAGAGCACATTTTAATCTTTGAGTGAAAAGCTTTATAGCACCCACATGGAAATGTGTTTGCTACGTTAACCTGTCTGACAGCGGTGTGAAATGGGAATACTGATTTGAAAGGACAAGTAAGAGTAAATTGTCTCAAGGAACAGGCCAAGCAGAGAAATGATGTGACAGGGCACAAAAAGCCAATAGTGTGATTCCCACTGAGTGATGAATTTGGCCTACTCATTGATGTCAACAAGATTTTGCTGTCATTAGTAAGGAAATGAAGGTTGATTTTCATGGTCTAGGTTTGCTGAAGCCCTCAGTAGACAATCTTTTGAACTTTATTGGTAGACTTTTTTTTTCTAGAACAGTCCTGTATAATTAAAGTTGGAGTTGAAGATTGCTAGTTTTAATCTTTATGGCATCTTTTGAAAGAGTTTTGTGGATTTTTTGAGTTACTTTTTTGAAGCAAAACATCCAAAATTACATCCTCATTATTCCTTTGAAAGAAAATAACTAATGGCAGGTACCTGACAAGGACAACTACCCAAGTCCAGAAAAAGACTAAAAATCACCTTCTTGGGAATTAGATGGTTCATAGCACAGAACAATACAAGGTAAACAGCAGACTGTCCACCTTAAGGAATAGTTAAAATATGCCCTCCCTCCCATGTCTGGGTTCATTAATTTCATAAGCAGATGGGACAATGTTGTTATAAATTAAGTAGTAAGACTTAAGTACAAACACACTTGATATAAGTGAACACAAAGGCTGTGAGTCACTGAACATGCACTGGTGGCTGTGCGTCAGTGAGAACAAATGGATTGTCCTGTGTTTACACTGAGTACATGGAGGGAAGGAAGTTTGATTTGAAAGTCACAGCAGTCATTGACTGTCAAAATCTTGGGGTTGGGGCTCAACTCCATCCAATGCACCAATTTCTCTGTCCTTTCAGCTGGAAGTGCACACTGAATCACATTTCTTGCAGTAAATGATTCAATAGTTGCTGGTCCCTTGGCCTTAGATCAACTGGCTGAGAAATCCACTTGAGCTTACTGAGTAAGCTGTTGGAGCCGTGTGCTGGGATTGCTCAGAGAATACCTTCTCTGAGGGATAAATGACAATTCGTATGTATTTGTGTATATAGATCCTCTAGGTAGAACCAGTTGCATGGCCTGCAATTAAGATGTCTCCTTACCTTTGATGTCTTACAACTTGGACACATTTCAGTGACATGGGCTGATCTTTCCTATGTTGGCCGAGTTCGAATTAGTTTTGAACGTTCACCCAAAATGGAAAGATATTAAAGAAAAATAGATTTAGTCCAAATTAACAGACCTTTCTTTTGCTTCTGAAAAGTTGTTGCACATCCCTGTCACCTCTAATAAAGAATATAGCTGAAATATTGGATTCACTGCAGTAAAAGCAAAATCATCATTAGCTCCAAAGGGAATAGAATAGCATTTCATTGTGCAAGTAAAAAGTAATGTTTTGTGGTAGTGCAGTTTTGTTTTCCTTAACAAAGAAATGGGTACTAAATAACTTGAATTCAGCTCTACTCTTTTCACTTAAACACAGATACTTCTCAAGCATTTTCCTCAGGACTGTTCAGTAGAGTTCATTGCTTTCTAGGTGAAAAACAAAACGTAAAGTTTTAAACAGGGTTGGGGTTTTGGGGGGCTTTTGTAAAGATGCTTTTGATAAAAGCTTTTGTTTTTCTACTCCAAAATTAAAGCTAACAGTGACCATTTTAAAAATGAAAACCCAGCTGATAATGTTAAAAATGGACCACTGTCACACAAATATTTTCAAAACAATTTTAGATAACATGAAAATGTCACAAGGCTGTTTTAATTTTGAAGCTGTTCAAGTTCTTCTTTGCTTTAAAAACACTGACCATTTTTTAAGTTTTATTTAGGTTGTGTGCAAGGTTCCCCCCACCCCCTCCCCCATAGAAAGCTACATTGTTTCCCAAGTCTACATAGATGAAGTCTTGAGCAGAGCTTTCCCTTCCATTAGGACAGCAAACCTGATTCTGCAGAAGCCAACATAATCCTCTCTGCATTACTGCTAACTGTACTTTAACGTACTTGTAAAAATGCATTCTCCTAGTCAGGCAGTCACGTTAGGAACAGTTTCGGGTCATGCCAAGAACTGCTAGAGAGATAAATTAACATTATCTTGTAAAATCTCTTAACAGACAATCACAAACCACTATTTTTAAAAAATTTTACTATTGCTCTTGGTTTTGGGGATTGAGCCAAATAATGTTTAAAAAGCAGATGGGTCTCAGCTTGGTCCTTTTAATGTAAGTTGGATGTACTGTGTTGAGCAAATGCCTAATAACTCTGTAGGTGTTTGCTTAGAAATGGCATTTAGATTAAACACTGCTTCAGTGTCTGTACTTTAAAGGGTCAAGTGGTGGTGTTGAATTTGAAAGAGAACGAAATTAAAATGCTTGTGTTGGTCATTTAGAAAAGGCAAAATGCTTAAAATCTCCTTTTAGAGAAGAGTAAGACTATAGCAGCAAATAAAACTCAGGAACATGGCAGTGACAGTGTAGCTTGTGCACTGATGTATACGAAGAGATGATACCTGATGTGCAAAGAATGGCTTACATTTTTGAGTCATGATATATGAGATCTGTTAGCTCCTGAGATATTTCTAAGCTAGATGAAAGGCCAAGGTGAAGAGCATTTGCTGTGCTGTTGAAGAAATACACCTTCGAACTGCTACACCGTGCAGTTCACTTTGTGACATTAGGTTAATTAAATTGTCCTAGAGGTGGTCCCTGGATGGAAAGTTCATATCTGGATTCAGCTTTTAGGCACGTGTAGCCACGATCCAGAGTTCTGATTCAATCGCTAACCTAAATTTAGCATGACACTGGGCAAAAGTCTTGAATTGTTTCAGAGCATTCAGTCTGCAACACAGAGACCTTTGGTTCCTTACAGTGAATCTCCTTTTCACTGTCCAGGTATTTCTGGCTGAGTATGGATTCCAGAACTGGACCTTATACATGTTGAATATAAATGAAATGAATATAAATGATACAAATATCAGCTGCAAGTCAGTTTTCATACTCTTGTAGATCAACCTTGCTAAGAGATTCAGTTATGATACTGTAATTCCTCTTTGCTCATGACAATGCTGTGGAAAACACTGGTCTTACCTTCTCAACACTGCCTAAGCAATACAATAAACATGGGATGTTTTGACAGCATCTCCTCTAAACTCTTTGGAAACAGAGTTTGCTGGGAACACCTTAAAAAGCAAGTCAGAAATCTGAGTTTATAGAAGGGATTCTTACTGAGTTTATCTGTTCTACGTCTTTTTATAAATCTTATCTTTACTAATGAAACAGCAAGCACGGAGGAACGAGCTGGATTCTGTCCTGTCTCTGGCACTACCGGTAGAACTGTCAGCTCAGCGCTATTTGTAGATTTTCTCTTGCTTGGGTGATGTGAGAGACAGAACATGTTTCTCAGGAAGGGGATCAATCTGTGGGTCAGATTCTCTGCTGTAATACAGACCCAGTGCTTTCAAAGCTAGCGTTATGGCACAGTCATGCTCCAAAAGTCATGGTAATCTTCCATACTCCTGCTACTCAATGTTTTTCAGATTAAGCCCTCAATTTTTCAAGCTTAAAAGACAAATGTCAGGACTATGGAGCCAAATTTTTCGCCAATGTAGTTTGAAGCAGCATCAATTTATATAAAATGACAGGGCATGAATCTCTTTTTAAAAGACCTGCCGATTTTTCTCTATCGTATTTTCTTTTAGCCTTCTTACAGAGTTATTTTTAGTTAGCATTTAAACCTATTTTCCTGCTTTCTGGAGGAAATGCCAGCCTGGTGTAGGGCCCTCAGGATCACACCTAGCTCCTTTCAGTATGGGGATCAAACTGGCTGCTTTTTAAAAGTAGTTACTGATTTTAATAAAGGAGTGTATACTGTCCTAGTAGGTCTGCCAATTGACTACATGCTTTCAGAATTTTTTGACAAATACAGTTTGATTTTTACTTCCTTCACCTTTACCAGCTTTTCCCAGTACCTCCTTTGACACCTCAGCTTCTTACCATGGGTCACTATTGCTAACTGAGGTTAAGAGATATCCCCCAAAGCTTTTCTTCTGAAGGTTCGTGCAAGTATATCCTTTCTCTCCTTTTCATTTTCCTTAATTTCTCCTTTTACTGCCTGAAGGGCCAGTGGCAACAGCTCTGTGTTTGCTAGCTTTCGCTGTCTGATGCATAGCACAGTCAGATATGGCAGCGACTGAACACAGGACAATCTAAATCCAATATTGGAACAGATATTACAGTGGCTTACATGGTAAGGAGAACTACAGAAGATTTATCACCTGTAGCTATTATGCAGGCCAATATACGTAGGAACACACCGTGAAGTCAACAGTTCATTTGCTATGGACAGTCTAAGTTAGAGGAGCTAATAATCAGGCATCTTCACAATTCAGTGTACCCTCAATTACATCTAGAATCAATGGTAGTTGCAGATTTGCTGTACCTATATAGTACTCTCTCCCAAGAGAGATCAGATATGGGAGACAGTCTATCAGATCATCTGCTGTCACCCTTGCTGCAAGCAGTGAAGAATTTTCCCTTACAATATAATACCAATCATCTTAAAAGTATCTATTTCAGGCATGTTTTGGAAGGGGAGTGGAGGCAGATACACCTTCTGCAGATCTAAGTAAATGTCAACGTGTTGAACAGGAAATTTGTGGTGTGAGGTACGTCGAAGTGCTCAGAGTTAGATCTGGATTAGGAAGAGAATTCAGGGTCTGTGTTTGCAGAGGAGCTGAGGTCCAACTATACCAGCCAGTGCTGAGACAGCCAGTCTAGAACTACAACTCTGACTTCAAGATCTAGTTTTGACTTATGGAATACTTTGCATGTCATCATTCCAATGACATTACCAGCCACAAAGACAAGGTTTAAAATAAAAATGAGAATCCTTTTTTCTTTTCTCTGTTTTATGTGCTAATGTGGCATTAGAAGAAAAGGAAAGTTACGAAGGTAAGGAAGAAATAATACTTCCATTCTGAAGGCACTTCAATTCAGCACCGACCTGGCAGCTATGAAAGAGCGGTTCTTTGGAAGCTACAGTTATGCTGCTTCCATGCCATCACCACCTATAGTGTTTCATAATGGCTTTAACACAATGCCTCTCCAGGTATTAAGAAGCAAATGGCACTGTTCCAGAGAAAAGAACGCACTGATATTTTTTCAGTAGGAGGAAGAAGGTTAATCAGAACATTTTAACTCGTGTCCCATCCTCCTTTCTTCACCTCTCCTTTCTCCTCTATTTTCCCATTATGATTGAGACTTATGTATTTTATATACAAAAAAGCTATTTACATGAAGGAAAAAAACACAGCCTACCCGCTAGATAGCAAACATAAACCGTATTTCAGAAAAGCAATAATATTGGCATTACCAAGGTCACAGCGGACGTAGTTAGCACAGAGGATCACATACTTGGCTGCAACACACAGCTTCTAGGTACCTTGTTGCATACTAAACTCTCCAGGCTCAGAAACCAACTGAGCAAGAGGTTGCAATGCAGAGGAAAGACTTCGGGCTTAGGCATCTGAGTGGCTGATGCACCAAAGCTCAGCATCTGCCTCTGGTCTTGCAGGAACAGTCTTCCACTGCACTGTGATTATAGCAACAGGATAGCATGAAGAGGAGATCTGAGTCAGGGCTTACACTACTGTTCTGCAGACAAGGCACAGGTGAGCCAGGCAATGTTTCTGGGGTCAGGTAAAGACAGCAGGTTAGCTGCCTGGCTCAGATATTAATTAACGATATCTACCCATGTCAAAAGCCCGGGTGGGGATCATTAAGACGAAGGGATACAAATGATGCCCAAGGTTGCACACATGTATTTCTTTCTGAAAGCCTGAGACACCTTTTTCTCACCGGCATCCCATTGCTACTAAAAGAATAACCTATTCGTTGATGGTTGTGTATCAAGTAAGCCATCTTTTGTCATTTCTCTCCCAGTGTGATATGGTTCATGCTCTTACTGACTCTTCCTCCCCTCATTTCCCCATCTCCTCTGTGCTAAATCTTTTCTGCTCTTCTTCATCTGACAAAGGGGACTGCACACACCCAGCAAGCAGTGCCATACCCGTTGGGCCTGCTGTTGCTAAGAGACTAAGTGAAGAGAGGGAGAGAGACCCTGCCCACACAATTTCCCCTACAGATCCTAATATTCCTCCTATTGCTACTCTCCATTCCTACTGAGATACCGTTGATGCAACCTTGGTATCAACAGATCCATAGATTGTTCTGGGATGTTTTCTCCTGACCAGCACTACTGAGAAAGTTCTGAAATACAAAAAGTACTATAGTAGATGGCATATCATTAGGGAATTAGCATTGATAGCAGATGCAAACTACTCTTTTGTGAGACACCACTAAGGCCAGAACAGGTAGGAGATCTTGCCACAGACTAGAAGGCACATGTAGACCAAGAGTGAGGTTCACAAAAATATCCTTGGAAAGTCAAGCCAAAAGTGGGCCATTAGAGGTCCCAGCAACTGGCAGAGTGCTGGACTGGATGGATTCCTGGTCTACTGCAGGAAGTCCCTCCAAATCTTAATAATTATGATTTTATTTCAGTGTTCAGATTGCTTACCCTTTTTGTTCAGAAAGCAGGGGAGTTCACTCTGACAATATTTCTGGCAGAAGTCTCTCATGCCTATAGAAAGGATAGCAAGCTCCAAATGATAACAAATCTATTGACATGGGAAAATATGAGGGAAGTTTTTAAACCTCTCCTGAAGTATTGTTATGTTGCTAGGCTGACGGAGTTATCAAATCACTTCTGTCCCTGACAGTAGTGACAGACTTTTGCAGAACCATAATAGCTCACAATTGTGAGCCTATATCTTTCAGGCACACAGCCTGCAACTTGCTAGATTTTTAGTTCTCCATTAAACTGGGGTCAGTGATGAATATGCGCAGAGAGCGTTCAACCATCATCCCAGAACCATGCAATATGCGAGTAGGTAATGTTGTAATACCTTTGTATGTGCACAGAAATAGCTAGATTGGAAAGCTTTCCTGCTGAACAGAAGGCATATGGGCAATAGATTACGGAGACAGAGAGAGGACTATCTCAATATCTCAAAAAAGATTAAAGGTTAGGAACTGGCCAGCAAAGAGTTCCAGGACTATGAATTCATTTCATAGAGTGAGTGGAGCCTGGGGTACAGCAGTGAACAACTTCAGAAGCACCCTTGAGAATTTTGTTAATTAACAAAAGGGAGCAAAGGGATTTGGGACCTGCCAGTCGGAACCTGGAATTTCTGTTCTGTCTTGGCAAATTTAACTTTCTGTTCATAAGCAAGAGAGACAGACAGACATCAAATAGGTCACCCTAAGAAAGGCACAACGAGATGGCTAGCGTGCCATCTAGTTGTGCCTTTGTCAACAAGGCTGAAAAGCCTTACCCACACTGGGATTGCATCTCTTTGCATAAATATCTATATAAAGTGATCAAATCTTCTGTTGACCTTCCCATGAAGGCCTGTTTTCTACTCTTAGATCATCTGAAAGTGATTTTAAGGATTTTTAGAATTAGATCCATCTGTCTTGCAAAGATAAAGGACTAACGCCATTGTGTTTCAGCTGGAATATTACATGGCATCTGCAGCCTACTGCAAAGCTTACAATCGCAAGTATTCCCCTTCCATGTGCTAGAAGGCAGACTACCTGAGGCGAGTAGAAACCTATAATGGGAGGCAAAGAAATCAGAAGTGCTTGGGAAGCTGATGAGCAAAGCAGCAAGTGGAGACTGACAGAACCATTGCACAAATACTTCCTCTGACGAAGAATTATAGATAGCTGGAGAACATAGCATGTTTGAGGGGACAGCTCCTCAGAAGGGTAGAAGGGTAAATTATACACAGAAGAAGCAGACACTGATAAAACAAATTTTCTGTGCAATGTTTATAAGAAATGGGGAATGTGGAGAAGATGCCAAGAACAGCCATACATTTTCTAGGGAAGAAAGCAGAAATACTCTCAGAAGTTGAGATCATGCCAAAAATAGTTATAAAATTTTTTAGAATGTCACAAGGCTGACAAAACATCAGGGCCAGATGGGATCTGTCTCAGAAAAATCAAGCAATTAAAAAAAAATACAGCAGCGTATGAATCAAAGGAGTAAGGTCCATCATGCTTCACCCTGCCAGTTTCACATGGGCAACTGAGTGAAATAAGCCCTGCCCAGCCTCAGTAAGAGGCCATGCTGAATGTGCCACCGGAAGGTAAAACTCAGGAGGATCCAGCTTCTCACAGGGAAAAACTTCACACAGTTGCAGCCATTTTAATCCTTTACATGCAAGGTGGCCGTCTCAAAAGGCACCACGTTCCCCTTTGGGGAACACTGCTGTCCACAGCACTTTCTGTTGGTAGTTGAGTAAGAGGGATGCGGACACTGTCTTTGGGACAAGAGTGTTAAAAAACAGCCAGAGACCACAGAAGAAAAGGACCTGGTGGGCTGGAGAGGTGCTAGTGCATATCGAGGTTTATGAGGGATCCAAGAACCAGGAAGAAACCCACAGCTTGACTTCCACAGTGAGGGGGTGGATACAGAACGGAGGTGCTAATTAAGGACACACAAGAACCACTCAGGAAGTTATGACTTCATTAATGATAATGACTAGATGGAGAATCACACTTAACAAATCTGTTGAGCGTGGATTTTCCAGTTTAATTGGACATTAGAAATGCTCTTTTAAATGCAGTAAATCTAATATAGAAGTCTGCACAACAAGTAAGCACACAGGGGCAAAGGTTCTCAACTAACTAGAGTAAGGGTTTCATAAAAGAGAATAGAAAATTTGGACGTGTACTGGTCTTGCAGATAAAGCACTAGGACACTTAGGGTGAGATCATGGGATTGAATCTCCCAGTCTCTGGTGACATGACTGGGCAGTTCCCTACAACCACGTCATTAATAAGTATTCCGGCTGGCTCAGCCAGCATTCCTATAGAGCCCGGGAGAATTGTATGCTGGAGTGAGATTTTTGCCAGCTATTCGTGACACAGATCCCAGTGCATATTTCCTCAGCGTAGACCCCTAGGCCTCCTTTAGCACAGAAAATGGCTTTGGAATGGAGAGAGCCACCGACAACTACCACCTCTCTGAAAAAAACAACGTTCAGATTAAATTAGGTAGTTTTGTTCAAGGGTGGAAAACTGCAGGCTGCCCTCTCTCCTTCAGCCTTTGAAAACCAAAAACAGCTATGCTGTTTTCTTTCCCTGAGCTCACCATAGTCCTCTATTCAGAATCTATCTATCTATCTGCTACCCCTCTTCACCTGGAAAATTCAGAAATGTAATAATCTACACTGTAAACACCTCTTTCAGGGCTTAGAGAATACTTCCTGCCTAGTCCCCATTGCACTTGACATTTCTCTAAATTAATGTACCAGGTATACCCTTCCTGTGGATGAGAATAACTCACAAGGAGATCAGCAAATACAACATCAATCCCAGTCTAGATTAAAAGGAATTTAAGCAGGTGTTTTCCTATGCCAAGAAACAATTTAAAGTAATCTTCCAGCTCCAGCAGGAGAGATAGGAAAGAAGTAGATGGATCTCAGGAAGAAAACAAATATATCTTAGCAAGCAGTGGTTTAGGCTGATAGTGCATTGATAGCACAAGAACTCTTTTACAGTTAGATGAATTGCTAAAACAAATGAGGAACCAGCCCCCCTCCCCAAACGTCCTTCCTTGAGTCCACTTACAACAGGACATTCAGTCCCTCTGCATGCTGCTAATATCAGCTCCCATTGCCTGAGAAGCAGTTTCTGTCATTATTGCCTTCTTGATTATGACAATCTTCACTTTTACATTCCCAACTCTTGCCAACATTAGTTGGGTGCATTATGCTTCAAGTGAAGCTTTGCAATTTCTTCTTTTGCTGAAAGAGCTTAAAAATACCATTTCCCTCCTATTTTAATTCCTAAAAGCCATGGAACATTGCTACCATTTGTAGCACTGTTGCATGTCAATGCAGTACTACAAAATGAGCAAGTACAGTCTCAGAAAGTTAAGTCCCCTGCTTGCTCCTAAGAGAGAGAAAAACTTGGCAGCATCAGAGAAAGTTCATGCTGCACTAAGTACTTGACAGTGCATAGATAAAACTTCTCCCTCTTGAACATAACAGAAGACCTGAAGCATTTGTGAATGGGCCAGTCTCTATGATAAGAAGCAGAGAACATAGGTTCTACATAGGTTTTTACACACCAATGAGAAATTCCCCTTTAGCTCACAGGATGGCTGCTCACTGAGTCCCATCCCCGCTGGAAAGCTTGAAGTCCACTGAGTTATATCATAAAAAAACCCCGAGAGCCCATCAGTGATCTTGAGAAAGTGTTCCTCAGGCAAAACCCTTCATCTGTTGTCACAAGCCTGATTGAAACTGTTAAACTCCTGGTGAGGATATCTACACCTTGGAACAGACCAGAGACCTACTGCTGTCCCACAAAGTGCTGGACAAAATCTTCAACATGGACCAGAACCCAGGCAGCCATGCTCAAGAGAATATAAAACTTCTTATACTCCATGCATAAAACTCCCCATCCCACTGGAAGTCCCTGAGCTAACCAGCAGTGCTTATGGCTTACACCTGTTCAGATGTGACCTATGTCACAATAGCTGCTCATTTTCACCCAGCTGAGACTACAAAGCTATGGGCAACTGTAGCAGAGAAAAAAGGACTGAACAGCTTGTACTTTTGGACTTCTAACTCATTTTTAAAATTGGTCCCTCCAGATAACGGGTAGAACAGTATAAGAAAAGCATGCATTTCTACTGTTCTTGTGTTGGTAAACAGAGGATTTCATTCCTCACAACTGTCAAATAGATGGGTACCTTTCTCCAGGATCAAAATTTATGTATGCTGGCAAATCAGCCTCTGTCGGCATCACCATTCAAGCAAATCTCAAGAAAGGGGAGCAGCATATGTTCTTCTATTTCACAGCTTTCTGAAAAGGCTGTCTTACAATACATAACATTTAATCCTGTCTGAACCAGCTTTTATTGAGAAATAAAAAGTATTATATAAGTGGCAAGAAATTTGGTCTGAGGAGTAATTTCATTTAAGGCAAAGCATGACAGCTTTGCAGTAGTTTACCTGGTAGACTGATGTCGTTCTCAAGTCACAGATCATAATTTGACACTCTCGGACATAATCTGAGAGAAACAGTCTGTACACAAAAGGCTCCCGTCTCATCTCACACTCATACTAGAAAACATGTCCAAGAATAATGACCTTGAGGGAGTCAATCCAAGGGTATAAAGAAGGGAATCTGGTCTGTCCAAACATTGCTTTAAGTTGTAACTCAGATACCCGAAACCCACTAAGATCCACACAGTAATCCATTCCCGCTTACCTTTCAGGATTGCTTAATCTTTCAGGCACCTAAATTTAGAGGTGCTTCACTACACAGACAGGATATTTCCTTATTACATAATTATAGTTGCCTGTTGCTGCTCATTAATGCTCCTCTATGGAGACTGGTATCTCTCTCCCACCTGCAGTTCTGCTGTGGTTTTAGGCTTCTGAACTCTGCCTAGGTCCCTCAGAGAAGCCATGATCAGAGGATGACAAATTTAATCTTACATGATGGTAACAGTATTCAGCTTTTAAATAATAGTCTCTGGCAGAATATACTCACCCAGGAAATTGAACACAGATACTGGGTTCTGCTTTGCGTGAAATGTACTAAACCATTAAATGTTTGTCCTCCAAAAAGGGAGAAGCAGAAAGGATGCCAAATGGATGAAGATACCCAATGTTTCCTACTGGTTCCTCCCAGTCTCAACCAGAGAAATAGATGCTCAACTTAAGCAGACTTGATCATTCCTAGAAGGTCTGAGGATCTGCCTGTCCACTGACTGCAATTGGAAACTTACATGGCTATGTTAGGTAAACTGGATTGTTTTGGGTGAAGCACCTTAGATGCAATGGACCAGACTTATGGCAGTTCTGGACTGCTGTAGATGGACCAGAATATGACAAAAGAAATGACAAAATTGTGCCTGTCCGTTCTGTGTCCTCCTTCTACAAACTGCGAGGAGGATAAAAGTTTTTGAAGGGGAGAAGGAACAGGGTCTCATCTTGGCAGACAGCAAGAGCCTTGCAGTGTTTGAGTAAGGCTATTGGAAGCTATGAGGCAAGGCAGAAAGAGAAAAACAGATCATCATGTGGAGACATTGGGACTGGTTGGGCAAGAAGATTGTGACCAGTGGGAAAAAGGGGGAAAAAAAGGAGACTATATCTGTGAGGTGTAGGAATGGGCCTGCAAAACACAAACAGTTTAAAACAGCAAGCCTTGAGCATTTCCAAGCACAGTAACTGATCTACTGAACCATGGTATAAGAGGACTGAATAATCCAAGATACTATACGTCACAAGAGTTAACTCCTAGAAACTTCATCCTGCCCCTACTTACAAAAAGTGGTATGACGCCCAGGAGCATCATATAATGCCTGTGATCAATAATTAGTTCATGCTGGAGAGGAGAAGACTGCTTAAATCGAAGTAGATGATGGAAGTGCACAGGAATGCTAGATGAATAACAAAGTGCTCTATGCCGTGTTGCAAGGTAGAAAGTTTCACAGAGAAAGGGACTGTAAAAGGGGAAAATGAGGTTACATTAAGAGAAAAAAGAAAAAGGAACTTTTCAACAGCTAAAGAGAATCTCCATAAGCCCCATAAGAGGATAGAGACATTCAAGACTGTTAAAAAATAATCAGTGGCAAAGCAAACGGCCAGTGCCACAAGATCACCGCATGTGACACTGGCAGCTGCTGGTGTAATAGTAGAAATCTATAGCCTTCCTGATGTTTTCAGTAAGTACGTTTGTTTCAATGACAGAAAAGAAATGAGAAAAAAACACAGATAGTATGAAATTAATACAGCAAGGACCAAACCAAGTCACTCTTTCTTCCCTACAGATTTTGGAGGATGTTTGGAGGTGAATTAAGATCTGCCTCTAAATTTTGTCATTCAGGTCCGTTCCCACCAAAAGACTTCATGACAGGGAAGAAGAAAAGAAAGACGAAGACAAAGAACATCATTTCAGTGGCAGAGAATTATCAACAGGATACGATTCAGAGCAAAGGACTTCCATTTGACAAGCAGTTGGTGTTAGTGGACAAGCACGGTAGAAATTGATTCTAGTCAGGTTGCTTTCTTTATCTTACATGATGCAGCTGCCTGACACTATTGCAGGTTTACTGCAGGTTAGTATCTTTGTTAACCTGTTAACAGTCACAGGTGAATTCTAGAATGAATCTCTGAACCTTTAGAGATCGTGCTAGAGGTGCTGCCAAATCATTTAGACAGATGCAGACTGACAATAAGCCTAAGCCATACTAGCCTAAGGCAGCAACAAACAACTGAACTGGAGACAGACCCAAACCTAAAGCTGGGATGCAATCATCAAGGGATTGAGCTCCAAATTTCCACTCATATCTCGCATTTCTTGGAAAACCTCTTTCTTGGGAAGACTGAGACTAGAGAATTTAAAGTATAAACCCTGAGCTAGCAGTTCTAGCTTAAGGTCATCTCTCTTCTCAAACTCCAAGACAACCGACATTTAACTTGCTGCTAGAAGGCACTTTCCATAACAAAACGGTGCTAGACAAGTCTGATGTGCTTATGTGGGAGAATCCCTCGTGGCTAGCACTGGACTTCAAAAGTGAAACACAGTAGAGAAGAACCATGTGCCTTTCAATATCATTATATATTTAACGTTATATATATTTAATGTTTTGTTTGGGCTCCTTACACAGGAAGTTGCAGCCATTGTGGCTGGGGTATCTGCTCTACATTCAGGGCAAGCGTGCATGACTCGCAACAGGGGCGGGGGGAGGAGGGGAAGTTTATGCTTGCAGAATTGCTTTGGGCCACCCCAGTATATCTACTATGTTTCTTTAGTGCCTGTCCTCTTTCCTCACCTATCTCGTCATTGCTACAATAGGGACAGATTTTCCCGACTACCTTGGGAATAGTTTCCATATTGGGAGGATTTACTTACTGTGGATTTTCTCTCTCCGGGCTATACAGTTCACACTGGGCGAGGTTAGGGGATGTTACAGAGCTTGGCACAGACACATGGGGTTGACATCTAACAGTCCAAAGCTGTTTGGAGGAAGAATGACTGCATGAACACTATGAGTTGGGAAGAAAGGAAAACAGCTACGTGCATTAAAACATGAAGACTGTCAGTGATGAGATCCTCACGCTTCCTATTAATGTCTGCAATTGGATGCACACTGGCTGTAAAGGTGAAGGGATGCTTTAACTGAAGCCTGGAAAGGAAGGCAGGAGCTAGGGGAACAGATTTGTGCTGGAGTCCAAAGCATTTCTTGGTGATCTTGGTAGCATCACATACGCTCAGGACATAGCAGGACACAGCTGCAAATGCCACTATTAGAAGTCGTAGGCTAATAGAAATTTATGGAAAGAGTAAGATTTCCTGTTATTTTGACAAACTTATGTAACAGAAGATGAATTAATAAAATATGAGGCTACTATTGCTCCCACTGGAATCAGTGTAGGATTTTCACCAGATCGGGCACAAAGAATCCACTTCAGCTTTTTTTTTTTTTTAATGTCCCTCTGAAGTCTGTAACAAAACTAGTCTGGAGTCTTATGTGTGCGGGATATACCCATGTACTATGCCAGCAGTAAGTGTAGCTCTCATTTACACCAGGAAGAGCCCACAGAGTCAAACCCAGCCTCATGTGACTGTCTGACACCTGTCAGATGGAAACAATTTATGAGGTCTCAGTGCCACAACAGTCCCATCAGAACAGGGTCTACATGGGCCACAAGTGGTACTTAATGAATAAACTGTTCCTCTGCACAGAGGTATGTTTGTCTCTGTGAAGAAACAGGGCTCCCAGCCCCAATTTCAGCTGATACTGTCACATCTGTGATCCAATAACTATAACCTCTGGTACATGAATGGAATTAATTGATCTTTTCTGTTAGGAGAAAACTAGACTCCTTGAACCAAACTCTGCTTTCAGTCACAACACATGAAGCAATGCTGGATTTACAGTGGTGTACTGGAGTGCAGACTGCAGGGCTCCTCCTGCCCCCAGGGGACTGTTAGTGAGCAGCAGCTCTGCTTGGCTCCTTATTGTCTTTGTTAATAACACTTCTAATTTGATTTGTGTTTGGGTCTATTTTTGTATCTCTCTTAACATGCTTGTATGACACTTAAGACGACTGCTTTGGAAAGGATCCAAGCTTGGGGGTGGGGGGTGTTTCAAAGAGATGGATTGCTGGTTACTGTAGGTATGTAATTGGTATTCAGTTTGCAGGTTTTCTCCTTTTCCAAAGTCAGAGGCAGACTGCAGTGTGCCCAGTCCTCAGAACACTGTAACAGAGAAGCACCATTCTTTCATTTTGCAGGATCTCTAATTCTCCATTGACTGCATAAGAACAACTTAAATACTAGCACAAGCAAGGAAAGAAGAAAAAGTTATTCTACAACAGCAGAGCAAACTCATACAACCAGCTGATCTTGAAGTTCCCTTTGGCCTGACAGGACTTCCCTTACTCTTTAGCATATAACTAAAAATGCCCATACCTGCAAAATGTTTGAAATAGAGCTTGTTTATCCACTGTGGAAACCCAACAAAGGGAAAATCTCCTATCAGAGCTCCTTGAAAGTCAGCTAGTGACTGTAACACAAATGCCTTCTCCTGCTCTCAGCTATGAGATTAGCCTCCTCTGACTGGTAATTTGGTGGCCATGAACCACATATTGGACTCCTCCAGGCCTGACTCATAAAACGCTCAGGATACTGATCAAAGCTCCAAGCATGTACATCCCACAGCAATGTCCACATGCAGTATAACTAACCACAAAGGCTTCACAAAAAGAACACCAGCTTCTGTCAAAAGGTCCAGCTTAAGTCTTGACAGCACTGAGACAAAGCTATTTCACAAACAGGTTCTCTGTTCATGCTTGCTTATCAAGGACCTGGCAACTATAGGTACTCTTTTCAAGACTAGAGGAAGTCAGACGCCAGACTTCTCTGGTTTTAAGAGCTACAACAGTGTGGAAGGCCCACCCATCTGCAGGAGGTCCTGCAGTCTTGTTGCCACCTGGGCCAACTACAATACCTACTCTTTCACCAGACATCCAGGAGATTAAGGTATCTCAACTTCTTAAGACTACTAAGTGTCTGCCCTTGAGGCACAGCTGCAATGCTTGTCTTCAGTTTTACAGTGCTTGCCTCCTGCAGCACTACTATGGAGAGAAGTCTGGAGAAGGCTTGGGGAGGATGCGTCCCCAGTCCTGTGTGTCAATACAGTGGTGTGCCAGGGGAGTCCTGCAGTCTGAAATACCACTTTGAATTCAGGTTTGCTTTGGTTTGGCTCTTTTGTTTGTTTTTAACCATTTTCTGGCTCAACTGCAGACAAATAACATTAAGTATATGGGTTCTGTGAGCTGTTTTCATGCTGAGAAGCGAAATGAATATTTCAAAGATCAAATCTGAAGAAATCTTAGTATTCTTAATACTCACAAATATTACTGCTTTTTATAAATGATAACCTTATTTTCCTCAAAAAAAATTCAGCCCTGGGTCACTTTTTTTTACCTAGGTCCCAGCATACTTTTTCGTTAACGACTGTCTTTCCTCACTTAAGCTCTCCAGCACATCGAATCCTGTCTCCTGAATAATGGCAAAGCACGCAGTACACGGCTGCTCAGTACGAGATGGTTTGCATGGTTATCACGCACCACTTGAGGAGCGTGGAACGATAACAGCAGAGTAATGTTGCCACCAATTCACTTGTTTAGAGAAGCTTGGAAATGTCACAACTCGTTACACGATGGAATCTTTAATATACTCTGAGTCAGTCATAAGTTTTGCCTTAGGCGCCTGAGAACTTCCATGAACACTGGCAGCACAGAATTAATGATGCGGTTCGGTCTAGGAGTGGCTGTATTTTCATAGCAGGTAGAGTAAGCCTTACATATTGCCAACTAATCTTAAAGAAGTAAATGAATTAACTCACATTTGTCAAATGCTTTGAGATGGAAATGCTTTATGTTCCATAAAAGCACAACCTGTTATTAAGTATTTCTGATAAAATATTGTTTTAATTAATCTTAGTCTTCGATTTTCTATTTGGGCTATTCTCACAATGGCCTTTTGCCTGCTTTTAGTGTAGGTAATGTGGACACACCCACACAAAATTTCCAGAGCCTTTATCCGTTCATCATCTGGTTCAGTCTATAAAGAATTATATCACTGCAAGTTATTGATAGTGTTCCAGCTGTGGATTCTGCTTTGTACAGGCTCTAATTAGTCAATATTCATACCATAAAGATATCTCACCTGACTGTAGTTTGATCAACCAGTAGAGAAAGACAGAATTCATGTCAGTTACATCAGATCTTTCCAAGAGAAGGGTGCAGGCCTCCAATAGCTTTGCATCTAGGGGATACAGTAGGCTGTCATGAACTATTTTGATAGAAATAAAATGTCACCGTAAAAAAACAATAGCCAAGCCAGGTTGGCTAGTATAGTCCAGAAACACGTCTAAACTGTGTGTTTAATCAAAAAGAAGTCAGAAGATTTTTTGGGTGAAAGGCACTCAGAATATAAGCAAAGAAAACCTGTTATTGAAAATAAGAGATTTTAGATGGGGTATAAATGTTTTTATGGTTCAGAACCCAGCTATTAGAAAAACAACAAAAAAAAAATCTAGGAACAGGATTCTGCATCTGTGTCCTTTAGCTCACCTAACTTTTGCATTGTACTAACTTCGTTGTACTGATTTGTACTGAAATCGATTAAACTGTTGAATCATGTATTTGCCAGGTGGCATTCCAGTGGCATATATAAAGTACTTCAAGATTTTCTGTTGGGGTCTAAATTCCTAGCAGGAATTCCTCAGCAAAAATACATCTTCAAAATGCACAATAAGACACAGGCTTCCCTCTCTCTCTTATGCAAAAATCCTGTATGTGTGTCACACTTACGTTTTATATCAGGATTAATGCCTTTAATATTTTTCCTGTTTTCTCTGCTGAACCCTATCTGCAATAACCAGCCTCGCCATCATTTTTAACTACAGACACGATCAAGTTCTATTACCATTTCATCCATTAAGCTGTGTACCGAACAATAATTACCAACCCTACAAAAGGGTATTTCATCTAGTGGTACTGATGTGAATTAAGATACATTCCCATATTGCCCCAAACTACGATTAGCTTTTCAGGGGTATATTTTTCTTTTCTCTTCCTTGTAATTCTCGTGGCTCTCCTCCCTTTTCCTCCTCTTTCCCCTTACAGCAGGGTTTTTCAAACAATAAACGAGCGTGGGTTTAATTTACACCTTTCCTTACACCTTCAGAGCGCAGCTATTTTTAAAACCGCACAGGGCATTATTTTTCACCGCTTCTATGCTCTCTCGCATTGAAATGGCTTTTCCCCTTCCCAAAGATTAAACTGAACAGCTCCTTGCCCTCTCCTCACTTCCCAGGCGGGTCTGGGCGAGCAACTGCCTGCCCGCGGGCGTACGCCTCAACTCGCCCGCGATGGAGCCGCGCTCGGGAAGCGGTCCGGCAGGCAGCCTGCGCACAGCCCAGCCCGCTTGCCCCGCCGCTTACCACCGTCGCCCCGCCGATTTCGGACGAGTTGGCCAAATTCGGTGTCGGCACACAAGCCGGCGGACCCTGGGCGGAGAGGGGGCTGTGTGAGGCGCCGGGCATGCAGGCAGCCCCGACAGCAGGGGTGTGAGGTGGCGGGGCCGGGGGGAGGCAGCGCGGCCGTTGGCTCAAACCGCCTCAGGCGCGCGGAGGCATTTCTAACCGACGGCTATAGTGACCGACTGCGGAGTAAGGCGAGGCGGGAGGCCCGACCCGGGGGACCGGGAGCCCGAGGAGCCGGGGCGGGGGACGCGGAGGGAGCGGCGCCGACTGACTGGAGCGCGGCCGGCGGGGCGGGAACCCGCGAGGGGCGGGGGGAGGGGAGGGGTCCGCGCGGGGGGCACCCAGGCGCGCGCGCGCGCAGGCGGGGCCGCGCGGCGGCGGCGGGAGCGCGCGCGGCGGCAGCTGGGAGCCCGGCGGGGCACCGCTACCCTCGGCCGCGCCGGCCATGGATCCCTTCCCCAAAGAGGGCGAGAGCGCGGCGGCCGGGGAGCCCAGCCGGGGCGCTGCCCCCTCCAGCGGGGTGGTGGTGCAGGTCCGGGAGAAGAAGGGCCCCCTACGCGCCGCCATCCCCTACATGCCGTTCCCTGTGGCTGTCATCTGCCTCTTCCTCAACACCTTCGTGCCGGGGCTGGGTAAGGAGCTCCACAGCCCCGGGCTTGGCGGGAGGGCGGCGGGGGCGAGCCACGCGCGGGGCTGCGGGGCGAGCGTCTGCCGGCGGCGGGGCGCGTCCTCCCCACCTGCCGCTACTTTATCCGGGCCGGCGCGCGCTTCTGTGCGGGGCCGCCCGGGGAGCCGGACCCCGCCGCGGCCGCAACTTTCCCCGACAGCGCCGCGGGGAGGGAGGGAGCGAGCGAGCCTCTCCGCCCCGGCGGAAAGTTTTGCGGCAGGAGCGCTCGTCTCCGCCGCCGCGGGGTCTCCGAGGGAGCGGCCTGGCGGAGAGCCGTTGGGCCAACAGCCGCCCGTCCCTCCGGGCAGCGTCCGCGCACCGTCGAGGAGGTGCGGGCTCCGGTTCGGTCCCTGCCTGTCGTCCGAGGAAGACACGCCATCCCGCCGCGGCAGGCAGGGACCGGTTCGGTCCCGGCTTCGCTCTGTGACTCAGCGAGGCAGAGGCCGGTGTCCGGTCTCGGGGGCTGGGCATCCCCGCGCTTTCCGACCCTTCCGGGCTCTTCAGGCGGGCACGACCCGACGCTGGGAATCCTGTGGTTTAGGGGAAGGGCTTCAGCTGTTAGGGCTCTTGCGAACTGTAATTTTAGTCAGGGGACCGAGGCGAAGAGCGACCACATCACTCACCAGCAAAGGCGAGCTTTCAGAGCCCATCTTCCCGAGTTTCCTAAGGAGTCCCCCGAAAAACATTGGTCCTGTACCACTACTCTAAGGAACTGATGTCCAGAGAAACGGTGGGGATCCACTGGTTTTGGGTACGAAGTCCCTAGCGAGTGACTCGGGTAACGCATCCCTAAGCTGTGGCTGTAAACCCTTCTGTATTTCCCTTTCCTCCTTTTTAATTAGGAAATACTTGCTTACTGCAACTGGAGCTTAGAGTTTGAACACTACAAATGCATCTGGAACCCAAGGCTAAATACAAGTGTTCTTGCTCAAGCAAAACAATCACATTTAAAAAAACCCAAACAAAACCAAAAACCATTAGTTGATACCTTGAGTCTCTCACAGTCCATTCCTGGCCACTATTGCCACTGCAGAAGCCTTCCTTGTAGTATGGGAGTATCTCCCAGCTTGCCCTGCTTTTAAAGAGCTACAGCCCTGCCCTTAACTGCTTTATGTGTTTCAGGTGGCTTAATTCTTTAATGAATCTGAAATTCTTAAAGTTCTTCTGATTAAAGTATTACCTAAGTCTGAGTGGTATACTGTGTGCAACATGTACAAGCCATTGGTATTCCAGTGTGTTTGCTCTGAACCTATGGATGTATTCCAAAGGAAAACTTCCACCTTTTGAAATACCTCAGAATTTTCCTGTGGAAAGAATGGCATTGGTATATGGGCTTCCAAATCTAATGCTGCATGCTCAGGTGTGTTGTTTTCACAACCCTTGTGTGCAGCCACCTGAAAAACCTGGAGTGATGAATCAAACAGAAACTCTCCGGTTGAGGGCTTTCATGGGGTTTTAGGTTATTGTTATTTAGCACTTAATTTCCCACCATCTTCAGAGAGAGGTGTTCAAAGCCAGAGCTTTCAAAGTGAATGTGGTTTTCCATTGGCATTGAAGACACTACATCTTCACTGTATATACATACAAGAAAAAAACTGACTTACCATACCCTTTTCCTCATTTAAATGATCTTACACTTCACAGCACACTAGAAAACCCTCAATGTTCTTCCATCATCCTAGGAGGGTAGATCCCCATAAGCCATCCTCATGCCAGAATTGGCTTGAGTGTTATCTGCCCAGAGCTCTTCTCTGGCTGCTTGCTGCTGCGGGGCTGCTGGAGGTAGCCAGCATTGTGCCTTCCCTCACACGGAGGGGGTCAGTTAGGAATGACAGCAGATAGCGCTTCGTTTCTAAAGGCAGGTGTATAGGGCTCCCAGTCCCTGCTGGCTTGAAAGCTTGAGAGTTGAATCTGCATTTTGCAACCGTGTTGGTTGTGTTATCACTGACTGGCTGGACCAGCCCAAAATGGTTTTAATTCTACTTTAGTTTTTTAACAGGCGGAGTTTTTTTTTTTTAAACTTGTTTTCCATTTAATGCGCTGATTTTAGCGGTACTCTCTCTCTGCCTGTACCACTGTTCCTCCTGATCTTCTGTTGCAAAAGTAGCAAAACAAACAAACTACAAATTAAAAGAAATCCTTCCATGTGGCGTTCTCACAGACTGGCAAAATTGTTTTGGAGATGCATCCCAAACTCTGTATGCAAAGCATAGCGCTTAGTCCGTACGTAAATGAACCATTCTCTTAATGAAGCTGCTAATATCCTATGCATTTTGATAGAAAATTTACTCCAAGATAATATAGCCAACTAGAATATAGCTATTTACAATCTCAGCCATATCCTGTCGTATATCACATAGCCCACACACAAGGGGAAACAGGAGGAACACAAATCTGCTGGCAGTAATAGGGTAAAAAGAGATCTCACGTCATTATCGCACTTCAGCCATTTCGATGAACTGAGCAACACTTGTAAAACAAATAATATTTGCAGTGGTGTGAAGTATTCACATCTAGGATACGAGCCTGTTCCCAGTGAAGTAAATGGCAAAATTCCAATCAATTCCTGTAGTCCAGATTTATAACATGTTGAAATGATGTTTCACAGGCTTGCCGTGTATTTTGCCTGCTTAGGTGGAGAGTGTGACTGTGTTTATGTGGTAATGGAAGTTCTCTATTTTTCAGTCCCCAAATTCATTCCTCATCTGTTTTGCAGGTAGTTGTCATTCATGTGTAGGCTCTGCAGTGCAATTGCAATACAGGGTCAGAAGCCACCAGAATAGACAAGAAAATGGGCAACACCGAATAAACCAAGCATTCCACTGCTTGGACACTGGTGCATTTGAGGTGTTCATTAGTGCCCAGTACCTCAAACCGCTGATATCCAAATAGAACTTGCGCTCTGATGCAGGCTACCAAATACTCAGGCAGTCTCTCAGCATCTGAAAGCCTCTACTTTTTTTTAGTTAAATTATCTTTTCTATGTTATGGAAGTCATCTATGAGGGTGAAATCTGAGAATTTTAAACCTCCAGTTTATTTTTCCTTTATGCTGTCTATGTTTTGCAGTAGTACTCTATTTGGACAGGAGAAGTAACACTTTCTCTTTGTTTATAGTCAGTTTATTCTTTCAGTTGGTTAATTTTCAGGGTTTTATGTAGTAACCCAGAACTGCAGGTTTTAAGATGCATTGTAAACTGGGTTTTAATTACTCTTTGCATATATGTTACAAAAGACTCATAGGAAATTTTTCATACCCAGGGGATATGTTAACTTTTGCCTTGCCAAAACTTAAAATTCAGACCGAATACAACTTAAAAAAGCTTGATTAGCCCATCTACTTGTAATCTGTTTTGCAGAACAGCCTTGAAATTACACACTGCTTCCATTCACTGTGATAGACGCAACCACTTGGGAGACGTTCTGGATCAGAATTTTCCATAGTCCGATGCGGTCTTCCTCATCTGCATCTGAGAGGGCTGCAGGACTGACTGTAATGAAGGTGTCCCTAGCTCAGGTTCATAAAAGGAGCAGATAGTATGAAAGGGAGAAGAGGGAGCTGGTGTCCTCAGCGAGTGCTGTAGCAAAAGCCATCGTGCCGTTGGCTGCCAGCATTCCAGCTCTGCCACAGGCACCCTGCACCACGGACACTGTAACCTCTAGTTTTGGCTTAGGGCTTCTGGAGCAGGCTCTGAGGCCTCAGGGCCAAATCGACGAGCTCTGGAGAATGGAAGATGATGACACCAGCAGAGATAAATGGTGGTGTATCCTCTCTTTTTCAGTTCCCGCAGGATTGAGCAGTGTGCACCTCCAGCTGGTACGTGCTGCAGATGGCAATTGAGAGAAGGGGCTGGCCGTGCCCTTTAGCTGGCAGACTGTGTTCTCTTGGAGCTGCCGTGTGCCAGTCAGCGTGGGAGAAGATCTGGCTCCCTGTCATTCCCTGAGCTGATACATGGGAATCTTGCCCTCCTTCCTACCCATTTTTCCTTCCCGCAACATCACGTGTGTGGGAGGGGGGAAACAAAGGGGGAGAACTTGAGGGAAATGTGAGAAGTGAGTGGAATTATCTGAAAGTATGAGGTATTCTCCAAGATTAATCCCTCCTGTCAGGAAGGGGGTGGACTTTTGGATCACAGCCTGAATTATGCATGTATACTATTTTTATGCAGGGAGTAATTGAAATACGTAGTATAAAATTATGTTAGTGAAAGATAGGAGAGCAGCCATCCATAAGCCATGAAATAGCCGGTGGAGGAGATCATGAGTGACAGCCTCTCACAGACAGCTAGAGAAAGAAGGGATGATTCCCAGCCCGCTGAAGTTTTTTCTTCTGCAGTGTACAGCTCTCCTGTTCCTGGGTGTGTCAGCTCCATACCAAGAGTCTTCTGCCATCTGTTTATTCTGCTTCAGTCTTGATAGAGTTGAAGGGCTAGACCTTCAGCTATGTAAATACGGCTTTAATGCTTCATTTATAGAAGCCAAGCATCTGCAGAAGGCTCTCATTAGAAGCCATGGCTCTCTTCAGCAGAATGGGATCTCTTTAGCAGAATGAGCTCTCCAAAGAGCTGAATAGAAGTACGGAACACAACACTCAGGAAAGTTGCAGGGATGAGAGCTGCATAAAATTGTCAATACCCATTTAATTTTTGTTGTTGGAATAGTAAATAGATGCCTCAAGCAAACATCCATCGCCTTCATTATTGAAACAAAGAATTTCAAGGAAAAAACACATTTTCTTATCTACAGTAGAACAAATATTGCAGAAAAGAAATTGGGGCTTTCGAACCTCTGTGCATTAAAATCTCAAACTTGCTTTGGCATTTATGATCCTTTTTAATCATTTTTTTTCCTACGGACATGCAAATCAATGAATCTAGGTGATTTACAAGCTCATTTGTGGAAAACAAAGATTTTTCAAAGTGTTTGTATGAATTTGTGTTTCTGAACTTTACTGCCGGAATTCTTTAGCTAACGTTGCCTTTCAGCCTATGATATATAGACCACTATATAGTAGTCTGCAGAAACAAGCTATTTGTTCATGAGACCATAATTAACCAAAGCAAACCTATTGTCGGTACTCTTCACTCTATTGGGTTTTGTATTTTCCACTGAAAAGATAAAGTTCTTTATGGTAATTTCTTCATCTGCTTGTAGAAGGTGGGAAAGGAGACCTGTGATAAAATGTGTGTGTCCAGGTTACTGCTCCATTGCTGGCAGCAGTGTTATCAGCTGTGCTGTAGATGTTCCTCAGGGTGAGGTAAAGTTGGGACAAGAACAACTGAATCTGCAGGTTTCTACTCCTGCAGGTCCTGTTCTTGTCAGTGTGGAGAAGGCCATTGATTTCCTCCCTTTTTTAAAAAAAAAAAACCCATAGATTTAAGTGAGAAATAGAAGTGTCTTATATAACTAACTTGGCTGATTGTATTGAACAGTCACTCAACGATCTTGCCAGCACAGGGTAGTCTGGAATATTTTTGTGCCATGAAGTGTCTGGACCATCTAGTATGACAAACAAGCTTGGAAAACTCAAAACTGATTGGCAGATGATTTGTGATCAGAATAAATGCCAAATTATTTCAAGTTTGTAGCTCCTCGGTTGAGACAGCTCCAGCCTATGTGTCTGATCAGTAAAAAAACAACAGGGCTTTATCTCTGCTGAGGGATCTGGTGTGGCCCCTCAGTATTTATCCGGTGTCCAATGGCATGCCCTGCTGTATTTAAGGAAAAAAGCTGCTTTCTGCTTTAAGGCTGTATTTTATTAGCCCGTACTTGCCTGAATACTTAATATATTCTTCTTCTTCCTCCCTTTACTGTGTTTTACAATGGATCCCTTTCTTGAGTTTATCCGCTTAGCCATAATGGTCACATATGTACAGGCTTTCTTAGGCATCATCCTCCCATGGTCCTTGCTTTGCAAACGCTGTTATGGGCATACACAGCAAAAGCACAGCAACGCCTTGTTCTTGACTACAGTCTCTCACACAGTCCAAATATTTAGTACTGTTTATCTCCTTTGATCAGTTTTTGCTCTTCACTTGTAGTTGGTAAAAGTCAGCTGTTGAGCTCTACTTGTGTTTATAACGACTTTTTGGTTCATTTCACTGTCAAGCTGTGCACTAGCCTAGTGCTGCTGCTTTTGAATTGCTGTCAGTGCCAGACCAGCTTAAATACAAACAAGTTTCTCTCCCCTCCCTCATGCCTTCTGTTTTCATCAAAATAGAAGACAAAAGAAATGGCCAGTGACATTTGTGTTCGGTGGTTTTTGTTCACTGCTGTCGTTGAAGCAGTTCTGTGGCAGTATTCATTACTTAACGAACACGTAAGGAGACAGGGTTTGCTCAGCATATTGCAGTCTCGTTTGTCATTTAATGCAATTTGGACAGATATACTTGAAGATTAAGAGTGAAGGTGGGAGCAGACAGCAGAGAAGAGCTGTTAAATGGCCAAGTAAACCAACTGAATTTTAAGGAGTCTGGAAAGCTATTCCGGACGAAGGGTGTGACGTGGAGAAAAATAGAGAATCAAGCCCAGAAGGAGAAAAGTACATTCACAGAGATTTGGTGAGAAGGCCAAAGAACTGGAACTTCTTGCAGCAAGAGAGGAAAAGAGTGAAAGGATTTGAAGACGGAGTAACTTGGATGAGGAGAGTGTTTTTGACAGGTGAATTTTGGCTAGTCTGGATTGCGGGATGGAGGTGAATTGTTCTCCTGTTCTGAATCAGTGGGTGTCAGAGAGATTTACAAACTCTGATAAAGCACCACTGCCTGCAGCAGCTCACTGCCATTTTATCTCTGTTCCACCATGAAAAGAGCATTGAGAGTTTGTGGTGCTGTTTGGGATAGTCAAGGGAAGCAGAAACCAGGTTCCTCAGGCTCTTTCTGACCCACCAAATCACATGCAGCACCCTGCACACAAATACACCCGTAGGTGGCAGCAGCTGGCATAAAGCAGAAAGGTGAATTTTAGAATCTGTATACAATTTTGAATTTTGTGGAGAAACAAGTAAAGGGATTCTAAAATAGTCCCTAAGTTTGTAAAAGGGCCTGGAGTTTGCAATGAATTTATGAAAACTTCCATTCAGAGGTAACCTGGAAATGAGAAAAGGAAAAGAGCTTTTTTCTTCTTTTCTGTAAGATAGAAAGTCAATCTGATGTATAACATTCTTTCTTCTCTCTTTGGACTTGTCTTCATTTAAGAGCTTTACAACTTTAAAGTTACACAGTTGCAGCACTACAGCGGATGTATACGGACTTGGTTGTAGAACTGGTCAGTAGAACAGAACAGCATAAAGTATTTCAGTTGGAAGGGACCTAAAATGATCATCTAGTCCAACTGCCTGACCAATTCAGGGGTGACCAAAAGTTAAAGCATGTTATTAAGGACATTGTCCAAATGCCTCTTAAACACTGACAGGCTTGGGGCATTGACCACCTCTCTAGGAAGCTTGTTCCAGTGTTTGACCGCCCTCTCAGTAAAGAAATATTTCCTTATGTCCAAGTTTGAACCTCCCCTGGCGCAGCTTTGAACCATTCCAAGGCGTCCTTTTGCTGGATACCAGGGAGAAGAGATCAGCACGTCCCTCTCCACTTAACTCCTCAGGAAGCTGTAGAGAGCAATGAGGTCGCCCCTCAGCCTCCTTTTCTCCAAACTAGACAAACCCGGAGTCCCCAGCCACTCCTTACAGGACATGCCTTCCAGCCCATGTCTGGAAGAAGGTAAACCAGTTTAGAGTGTTGTACCTATGTCCAGTAGCTGGGATTTTGCTAGGTTCTGACATCTGGCAAACCTTACTGGCAATAAAAGACGTTATCTGTGCCTTACGCAACTTCTGCTGGAAGTTGCTGCTGCAGCAGCAAGGGAAACGGAAGGGAATGCCCACCTCGGGTGCAGCTACTCCAGTTCACAGTCCAACATCTTATGTGAAACTGCAGTTAGAGCTCATTTGCCTTTCAGATGCTGCTCTGTGAACTGGAGCAGTTGTGGTGCGATGCACGTGTAAGAAAGCTGGCGTGGCAGCAGTATTCCTTAGCAGAGAGCTGGAGCCCGCATCATACAGCAACCCTGGACGTCACTGAATACAAGTCAGACCCAGGACATGGCATCAGCACGGGCCCAGCCTCACATGAGAAAGAAGAGCTAGTGTTGACCAAGCTTGCTTTAGAGATTCCAGGAATGTGAAAGCTGGGTTTTCCTGGTTCTGCTGAAGATTGGGAGCTTTTTCATTAAGTGAAGGAGTTAATCCTTCTTCCTCTTCCCACTCTTCCCAGGGTTTTTGAACATTTATGTTAACTAGGACCCCCAAAATAAAAATATTGTAAGAAAGAGCTTGAGAAAAATCATGTGCCATTCTACCTAGTTATATTTCACTTGTTGATTTCTGATGTTATAAGTTTCCTAGGTTGAGTTAAGGAAAACCTAAGTAGACGGAACTGGAATATTTGATTTAAAATACTCATTTCCACAGATTGTTTTCTCTCCATTTTACTACTTAGAAGCTGCTCTCACCTTCCTTCCTCCAGCAGTGTAGTCCTTATTATAAAGGCAGTTCAAAGCTCAGTTTTACATTCCAAGGGAGTTACAGGCCAAACAATTTCTAACTACTTGACAGCCCCTCAAAAGACCTAGCAATGCAATCCTGACTCTTACAATATTTGGTGTTTCCTTAGAACCCTGTCCCTTCAGGCGCTTGATTAGATGAGAATCTCTGCTTTCAAGAAAAGGAAAAAATGTAACTCTCATGGCTTTGGAGCAGGATTGAAGATATGATCCTGTCTCAAAAAAAAAAGGGGGGGATGAGGGGGAGAAAGAATGAATTACATTTTTTTAAAATCTCAGTTTTGGAGAACCTGATTCATGATTTTCCGTATTGAAGGATGGCAAGATTATACTGAGCTTTTAAATTAAAAAAGTAGAATTATTGCTAACTATTCACAACTTTGCCAGACTAGACAAAACCGTGGACACTCTTGTCTTTGAGCATACCATAATGAAATATCCAGACTAGTAAATATGAGATGGTTGATGAAAGCTGATAGGTAATATACTAACTTAAATTAAAAGTTCCATACCAAAGGGTATGCTCAGAGTGGATCATGGTTGAATCTTGCTAGAGGAAAGAGTGAATACGGTCAGTAGAGGAACTCTCGGAAAGATAATCGTGTTCACTGCAGGGGTTCGACCTGTACTGCATTTCTACCTTCAGTAATAATGCTTACACAAGGAACTGTGCAGGGGACTAAGGCTGCCATCTTTGGGAATATGAATTTAAACATATCACAGAAAATTATCCAGCATCTCACCAGCTTGTCATTTATCTAGGCTGAGTTCTCAGCTTGCCACAAACATTGATGAATGTGCACACAAAACTTACAAATGCTCTGAGTTTTGTGTCAGTTATAACACAAATAAGTTTGTAAAGAACGCAAAGGCTAAATGGTCAAACTAATCTTGAGATTGTGTTGGAAAAAATTCCAATTGAACCCAATAAGAATGTTGTTTTAAAAAAGCATTTGTACATTTTTAGCTAAGTGTTATAAGCCCTTGAAGCCCTGAGATTTTAATGGAGGTTAATAAACTAAATTATAATGGAGCCATTGTTACAAGTTTACTATGTTAAAAAGTTGAGTTATTTTACAAAATATGAATCATAATATTTATATGAAAATATTTTACCTGAAATAAAAGAAGCCCAGCAATCACATTAGTATAACACTGTCCAGCTGAAACAATTTTGCTGTTTTAAGTTTAAAATATGTATTTATTTCTATGCATATATCTATTACGTATGCCAATATGGTGAAGTGAGATCTGGGCTTTAAATGATTTCTTCCTTATGTAGGTAGAAAACCATTTGTTGTATCTGGTTTTTAAGTGCATTCATAAAAGAATGGATCTTAGATTTCATAAATGGGTTTTGTTAATTTGCTATTTTTAAAATACTTGCAAGACCTCTTCTGTTGCCATGACAATTTGATTTCCATAAACATGATTTTTTTGTGTGTGAATATCCAACATTGTATTTGCTATGCTGTGTTGGGGAAAGGAGATGGCAACTTGACACCATAGAAATTACTATGCGGAGAGGCCCATATAGTCCATAAAGACCTCTTTCACTGACAGTGGTCAGGACTAGGTTCTTTATAGTAAGATGAAATAAGCTCTTAGATCAAGGTTTATGTATTTCTATTCCCTGTAAATGAAAAGATTTTTTTTTTCATGTCTTCTTGCAAACACTTGTTTTGGAGTCAGGAAGCTTTAAGTTTTCTTTGCATTGAAAATTGGTTCCAAGAATCTGAGGATTAAATTCTAGCTAAAAGTATGGCTGGATCTCCTTGGGTCTACATACACAAAGCAGCTGTAAGGACATAAAACTCTCGTTGCCCTGCAACCCACTCTGGAGTTTCTGTCCTATGAGAGGGGTTCACAAAGGATTTAGGACTGTGAGAAAGGACTGGTGACAAATTGAGACATTTGTGAGGTGTAGCCGAAAGAAAATCCCTTTCTAGCTGTGGGATTGGCATGGTTCCCCATACCTTCCTTCTGTCGTTGTGAAATGATTGCAACAAATCAGACCTGTTTCCGAACTCATTTGCACCAGACTGGTTATCGAGTAATCTGTTGAAAGAGTAGGTACATTGGTTTTGATGTGGTTAGGCAATTAGTTAGTGGGGATTCTCTGGATTGGGCCATTAAATTATCTCTCCATCTATTTAGTTGTGAAAGCGTTGCCAAATCTTCCTGTCTGTATTGCAAGGATGATAATGTTTTTTGTTGCATGTCTCTGTTCTTCAGCTCTGCACTTGACAAACTGATCAATACCAGAGAAGGCTTAGCAGGGGTTTTAGAAAACAAATACTAAGTTTTTTTTAAAAACAATATTTTAGGCTCAGCATCACGAGATTTTTTTTCCTCCTACTGAAATTTCATTGCGGCTACAGAGAGCTGGTGGGATGGTTCCTTGTCTCATGTAAAGAGAGAACAGAGCACAGGAACTATAATAATTGGCAATTGTGAGTACAAAAATGCTCTCTTGTTTTCTCTTTTAAAAGCCAGAAGGTAATTTTATACATTGACTTGCACCTGAGTGCTTATTTCACTCAGTCCTCTGCTCCTCCCACACATCCCACAAAACCAACATTGAAATGGATTCTCCTGGCACTCCTTTGAAGCTGACTCCCTGAGGTGATCTAACTTTCATCTTATTTACATTGGTCAGCTGTACATGGTGACCTGATTTTTGTGCCTTGAGAGCTAGCCCCTTACATCGTATATACTGCCACAGAACACCAGTGTTCTTTTACACCCACACTGCAGAGGTATAGATAGCTGCACAAGTGCAAGACAGGTCTTGAACCAAGCCGTGGGTGTGGGTAGAAGAATGGGAAGGACTCTGTGTCCAGCCATCAGCCATTCTGTGTCACCAACCCATCTTGATCCAAATAACTCCTTATGCCCAAGGTGCCAACATGCAAATTCTCATTTTCATCACAGTTAAGCCTTGGTATTCCCACTTTGGATGGTAGATTCAAGGCAACATAGTTAAAAGTAGGATTTGTCTCCTTGTGCTGTGTGCAGGTGCAGCTGATACTTAGAAGAAACCTGTGGTGGAGCCACGAATGGAATTTAGACTGAGCATTAGTTCCAGGAACCACTCTTGCTCAGCAATTACACAGTGAATCCTTCTTTTACTGAAGCTGTGATGAATAAATGGTAACAGTCCACCCTTAGTATTATTGACACAAGGAATAAAAGATTTTTCTTCTGTGTATTAGCTAAAATATGGTATACATGGTGCAATTGACGATCTGGCCCATGTGTGTATATGTTCTGCTCTCACATCAGTGCTTTCAATCCACTAGATGTTCTTTCGGTGGTCATTTACTCTCTGTGTGCCAAGGCAGAACTGGACAGAGAGGATGTCCCCTTTCTAGTTGCTCTGTTGGCTCCAGGTCATGTTGTTTGGAGCAACAGTCATTTGAACCAGTGCAAAACAAGTACAAAATGTTCCCATTTCAAGCTAAACCCACTTGTCAGAACTGAGAATCCACAACACGCAGAGCAATGTGGTGTTGAGCCTCTAGAACCAGTTTGCCTCACCTCTACTCACCATTTTTGCTGCTTCTTGTAACATTGAGCTGGCCCCTTGAGGTTGCTCCTATGAATAAGTATTACTCACTGTAAAGAAGAGTTGCAGAACTGAGCTCTTACATTGCACTTAAAACCAGAGAAGACGCTTCCTAAGTTGGAGGACTAAGTAGGACACCCATTGAGAACTATATTTCCCAAATTAGCCAGCAACCAAAGCTAAAAATCTGAGGCTGTTGCATCACAAAACTTACTCTGCTTTCTCCCTTACAAATATGGTTTTGACACTTCATCATATACTAGTAAATGTTCTTTAGTATATTTTGTGAAAGGAATGATACCTAAATGACATGAGTTCTTATTCTAGCGACTGTGATTTAAGTCTTTTCTGAGAAGTCCACTATTCACTGGTGTGAGAAGTAGGTAGTCGAGCAGGGTTTTACCGCATTATTATTTCAGTAGCACTGTGAAGTGCAGACTACACTCAAGTCCTGTTATGGTACAGAAATATGAAGGAAGAGTTACATCACCCACTTAGACTGTTTGCAGTCTGAATGGAGAAGTCAGAGGAAATAACCTGCTGAAGATTGTCCAGGAAGTTGGTGGCAGAACTGGCAAGAGAATCCACACGGACTTACTGCAATTCAGTGCCTCGAATCTCGCAGCCATACTTTAGTTTCCATTAATCTCTTCCAAGGAAACTGTTTTTAATGAATTACCTCCATCACTCTTGGACTTTGTGTTTGTTAGGAAGCAAGGCGTTGTCTGTGCATTAGTGAAAACACAGTAAATAGGTAGGATGGACAAGGCAGTTTGTAGTTTGGATGTGCTGGTTACTCCCTTACATGATCCTATGATCTTCTTTATGCCTGTGAAAGCTACACACTATCTTGTACACACAAGGGGGACTTCAGCATGTTTTAGTTAGTACATGGCAAAAACCCCAAAACCAAAACCCAAAGCTAAGCAAGCACAGATGCACCCTAGAGTTGCCATTTGAAAGAACACTGATTTGTACTGTGTTTTGCAGTTCAGTATTAACAGATATTTGCAGGAAGTAGGCTCCACTGTATTCCTTCTTGTTTACACCACAATTGTGTGCAAAATGGGGCCTTACAGTGACCTTAAAATGTACTATTTTAAAATATATTATTTATATAGCTCTGTAGGTGACCATGCCACTGTACAGACAATGGAAAAAGAATGGGTCCTATCCCAGGAGGTTATGATAGAAATGTAACCCCAAGAGTCAGATCAGAGTTAAAAGAAATCTTAATAAAAACACACAATACAGTGTAATGAAAAGAAAAATATTTCCTTGAGTTGTATGTTTAAAGGCAGAGTTTTAAAGGCACAGTTGGGACTTGTTTCTTAGCAACAGGGCTCATCTGAGCCATGCAAACACTGTCATGTTGGAAAAAGATACCCTCAAGAAGAAAGGCAATATGAAAGGAGCTAGAAACATCAAATTTAGATGTCTTCCTGCTGTTGCAGGAGCATTTCATGAGCATTGCAAAGCCTTCAGGCAACGACCAAGGTAATTTTGATAAACTGTAATGATCAGAACAAAGAACTTGTCTTTACTTCTCTTTCTCAACAGGGAAGAATGGCAAAAATAACATTTAAAAATATGTGCATTGGTATTGCAGGGATACTATAAACCATAGTTCAGACCCATCTTCCGTCTGTATCCATAATAACATGGCTGTATTCTACACTGAGGACATAGGAGTCCTGCAGAACGAAGTCCTTGCTCTGTTGTACCTCATAGTGTATCCAGTACTAGATGTTTCAGAGGAAGATCTGTAATGAACAGAGTTGAATGCAATAACCTGCCTGTAGCAAAAGCTCCTCCTGAAGGAGTTGATTAGCTAGCTGATACACCAAAGCAGGATATAATTTTTATTAGTATTATTTAGTCAAAATAACTTAATGGCAAATGTTCTTTTTATCGGACATATTGGATGAGATTCATCTACCTGTGCATCTGAGTTGGTTGCTCTTATAATCTGTGGGGAGGAATTAGGCACTACCAGTGTGTGACTCATCTCTTCTCTAAAATAGGTTAAGTGAATCACACCCTCTGGGGGCCTCCGTCTCCTTTTTTTTTTTTTTGACTGCAAAGGGTAACTGGCTCAGTTCAAGACACCTCCCTTGCAGATATCTGAAGTTAGGTCAGATGAAAGCTACCCATTAACTGGTTTGCAAAATAAGGCATTTGCTTTAATAGTTTCAAAATACATCATGCATTGCCCACACATCTTTCTGGATCTTGTCTTGTCCTTACAAGAACTTGTAAGTAGATCTGACCTCCATGCTGTTTCCTAGTGCATATACATTTACCACATCTCACGTAATTTGTATGTTTTCAAGCTTAGACCTCCTATCTTTCTCATGAGTCCTCAACATAAAAACCTTTAATTTCTGTAATTACTATCAATGTCCTTTCCCGTAGCTCTTTGCTAGCTCTTTTCCAAAGTGTATGTGTGTTGGTGGCAAGGCTTTGGCAGCAGAGCACTGCAGGGAAGGGGGAACACGTCTGTGGGAACAGCTGAAAGAAACGTGCATGGAGAGCCCACGCTGGAACAAGTACCCCTGACAGGAACTGCAACTTGTGGAGAGCCCATGCTAGAGCAGGACTGCAGCCTTTGGGAATGATCCACACCAGACCAGGGAAAAAGCATCAAGAGGAAGGGGTGGCAGAGAGGAACTGCTCTGAACTGACCATACGCACCCCTCCCCGCCATTCCCCATCCATCCTGCACTGCTCAGAGCGGGGTGGAGGTAGAGGAGTCAGGAATGAAAGAGTAAAGTTGAACCTGGGGGTGGGGGAAAAATAAGGGGAGGAGGTGGTGTTTTAATTTGTCTGTTTCTCTTTTAATTGGCAATAAATTGATTTTCCCCAAGTCCAGTCTGTTTTGCCTTTGACTGTAATTGGTAAGTGATCTTGCTGTCTTTATCTTGACCCACAAAGTTTTTCATCTTATTTTCTCCCTCTGTCCTGTGGAGAGCAGCTGGGTGGGTGTCTGGCAGCCAACCAAGGTCAACCCACCACAGCATGTCACTGATTTCTGTAATGCCATTATAACCGCTTCCATAGCATCCTTCCTCTAGTACAGTCTAAAGTCTTGTTAGCTTTGCTGACTGTGGAACACCTTGAGCACATGTTGTCGCTACACTGCTCATGGAGATATTTAGATCCCTTCCTTGAAGGATGTGCTGGATGTTCACAATCTTCTTTCCTTTATGCATTATCTATGGTATAGAAAGTATGCGAGAGGTCCTTGCATGCTCCATATCAGCAGCCTTGAGGGCTGCTGTATTTATTAATGGGGCTGACAGCTGAGCTCAAATGAATCTTGGGAACTGGCTACTGCCTCTCCTCGCTTCACCTCAGCCAACCAGGATAACATCTGGGAGTAATCTCCAGTTGTGATGACTAACGTAGAAAAGTTTCCCTTCTCACTCTTCCTCTGACTTCTGGGGCATTGACAACTCCATCAGAAATGTGATTGTGGCAGCTTAAGCAGTTACGGCTGAAGTAACAGTGTCTGTTCCATGCCCTAGCTGGAGATACACCACCTCACATCAAGAGGTGGCAGGTAAAAACATCTATTAGTACCTCAGTGCAAAGCCATCATTAAAGTAAGATAAGTTTAAGTTTAGGAAAGCTTTGGTAAGACTTTGCACTGAACCTGCTGTGGCACAGATACACATTCCCTTCTGTTGACTCCGATATGGGCTTATAACCTATACTAAAAAGAGATTAATTGCCTGGCAGCTGGTCCTCTTCAGCCTGTAAGTCCTCGTATAGTTGAACAGCATAAGCACTTGATAGTACGGTATTGGATCTGTTCTGCTCTCCCCAAGTCATAAAAAACCCAGCACATATCATTAGCACTGCTTAAACAGGAAGAAATATTAACTGTTTCCTATAGGAAATAATAATTATTTCCTAACACAGGAAAGTGACTTCAGACAAACATTCTTTAATACCCTGTAGTATCTTCATTTTCTGCTACATACTCATAATCCTAATCTGTATGTTTCACTTTCGTTATAGCCAAAAGCCTTGGAGGGCTAAACTAGGAAAGCCAGAGTTTGATCGAGTAACCTGACAGCTCTTTCACTATGGCCTCAGGCATGATTTAGCCTGGAATTCCTTGATTTCAGTGGGAATTAGGTGCCTAAGTGTTTTCAAAAGTCCATGCTTTACCTTCTCTGCCTTCCTTCTTTTGTTCTTCAACAGGAGGAGAACACTAGCATACATAATTACTCAGACGTGCGCTGGGGTATCATTAGTACTTATGCTAAGATAAAGAGAACTAGATGAAGTGCTGCTGTTGGTCAGTATGGACATTAGGAGAGAAGTGACAGTATGTTCAGAAAAGAATAAGTAGAAAAATATATGCAGAGTTATTTGCATATGCTAAAAAAATATTGAAGGATTATAAATAGTTTAGGGCCAGACGTTTGAGAAGGATAAGAACTATGTTCATGTTTTCTCCCTGCTGAGCAGTTTGGCTCAGCTGTTAATCTTCACTAACTGGAAAATAAAAAGCACTTTTCCAATAGACTTGTATTGCCTTAATCCCAGATCTAGAAATGTGATGTTTCACATGGATCACATGCATGGTGCAGACTTCGCCTGTCTTGCATCACTTGCCATTCAGCTAGCAATGATGAAACTGAACGTTCTTACAGCACCAGACAGATTCTGCTTTGTACAGCCAGCCAACGTGTTGGCAAATGCGCCAGCACCTTCTCCTGATACTCCTTTCTTCCTTCAGGTATCCTGTGATTTAGGGACTTCCTAACCCACAAGTTGTAATTGCATCCCCGTATCGTAGTAGCCTTTGAGCGACCTTTATTCTGTGCGTATTTTGATCAGTAATAGTTCAATTAGTAGTGAGGGGAGTTGATTACACTGTCTTACTCTATCCAATCCTCTTCCCGCTCTCATCCCACCCCAAATCTGGTCTTGCTTTTTGTCAGATGGGTAAAAAGAGCTAGTTCCACATGATCCATAGCTACCAGCACATCCTTTGGCTTGAAACATCCTGCTGCCAGCCATACCATCCCTCAGGTGAGGCATGGAAGGTTCGGTGGGCTTTGTGCAAAGCTTATTCCGGTTTCCAAACATTCAGCCAAAAGACCAAACAATCCTGGTGGCGGCTCATGTTTGCCTAGTTCCCTCCAAGACCAGAGACTGGGGAGCTTAAGTAGTGATACTCGTTCCATCTCTGCAGGAACAGGCTGGTTTTGAGGCTCTTCCTGGAAAGGGTAGAGTGATCTGAGTGTTGGGCCCAGAACACTTGGGTCTTCTGCAACAGTTGAGAAGAGTACAGAGCACGTTGCAAAGGAGAATGCAAAGATTTCTAAAGAGTCTTGGGCTGCCTCTAGTTTCTTGCAGGGGAATACAGTGGGAACTGCCAAGGGAGCTCTGCAGCCTTGAGCTCCCTCTGTGCTTAGTGATCCTTCACAAATCGTGCATTTATACTAGTTTGCTCCACCTACACACAGGCCCACCCATGATTCTGATTTTGGTCACCCCAGACACAAGCACCCAGTACTTTTACTGTGTGCAGAAATTCCTTTTCTGCATGAGGAGTGAGAACTAAGGTAGTCTGCACAACCCTTAGGAACTTCTCATGAAGGAGTTTGATTCTGTATTGGGTTTGCACAGCAAGGTTTTAGTAGTGGGGGGGCTACAGGGGTGGCTTCTGTCAGAAGCTGCTAGAAGCTTCCCCCATGTCCAATAGAGCCAATGCCAGCCGGCTCCAAGATGGACCTGCTGCTGGCCAAGGCTGAGCCCATCAGCAACAGTGGTAGCGCCTCTGTGATAACATATTTAAGAAGGGGAAAAAAAAACCTGCGCAACACCAGCAGCAGTCAGAAGAGGGGAGTGAGAATACTGCAGACACCAAGGTCAGTGAAGAAGGAGGGGGAGAGGTGCTCCAGGCACCAGAGCAGAGATTCCCCTGCAGCCCGTGGTGAAGACCATGGTGAGGCAGGCTGTCCCCCTGCAGCCCATGGAGGTTAACGGTGGAGCAGATATCCACCTGCAGCCCATGGAGGACCCTACACCAGAGCAGGTAGATGCCCGAAGGAGGATGTGACCCCATGGGAAGCCCACGCTTCCTGTGGAGAGAAGAGCCCACGCTGGAACAGGTTTGCTGGCAGGACTTGTGACCCCATGGGGGACCCACACTAGAACAGTCTGTTCCTGAAGGACTGCACCCCGTGGAAGGGACCCACGCTGGAGCAGTTCATGAAGAACCGCAGCCCATGGGAAGGACTCACGTTGGAGAAGTTCGTGGAGGACTGTCTCCCATGGGAGGGACCCCACGCTGGAGCAGGGGAAGAGTGTGAGGAGTCCTCCCCCTGAGGAGGAAGGAGCGGCAGAGACGATGTGTGATGAACTGAGGGCAACTCCCATTCCCCGTCCCCCTGTGCTGCTGGTGGGGGGAAGGAGGTAGAGAAAATCAGGACTGAAGTTGAGCCCAGGAAGAAGGGAGGGGTGGGGGGGAAGGTGTTTTTAAGATTTGGTTTTATTTCTCATTATCCTACTCTGATTTGCTTGGCAATAAATTAAGTTAATTTCCCTGAGTCAAGTCTGTTTTGCCCGTGACGGTAATTGGTGAGTGATCTCTCCCTGTCCTTATCTTGACCCGTGAGCTTGTCATTTTATTTTCTCTCCCCTGTCCAGCTGAGGAGGTGAGTGATAGAGTGGCTTTGGTGGGCACCTGGCCACAGTCAACCCACCACAGATCTGTGGATCTTGAACTTAAACTTCCCTTCTCTCCTGCTGTCCTGTGCGCCAACTTGCTGTTGCCTTTCCCTGCAAGGAGCTGCCATAGGACAGCAGTTCCATTTGTAGAGCGCAGTGTAGTCATTACAGACTTGAGATCCTACAGTAGGCCCTTCTGCTTAGATTATTGCACTGTCCTAATTGCCCTAGTATCTGAGATAGAGACGTGGTTTCCTGTTCCAATCTGCCTCCAAGGAAAGTTTAATAAGATGCAGCTGCTTTGTGATGTGGTCCTAATGCATTGACGTCTTTGGATTTTGCATGGAACAGAGATTTTTCTCTAGAAAATACTAATTGTAAAATTTAAGGTAATTTTTCATGACTGCATCTGGTTAAACAAATGTTCCTTTGAATGACAATAACAGACTTCTGCTATCAGATTGTTCTGCGTAGCACAGTAAGCTAAAAATACATGCTTATTTTTTTTTCATTGCAGGCACAATAAAAGATGGCAGAATAGCTCTAATGTGTCAGATTGTTGCTTTTGTACAATACTGTACTTTTTTTTTTTTACAAAATCTTATTTTGTAAAATGTGAGGGAAGAAAAAAATGCTACATTTTTATCACTAAAATGAAAGAAAAATGAATTATTTTAGCTAGAAATGTGGAATTATTTAATGCTTAAATATAGGAAGCTATAATGACTGTAGAAATACACTTCAGGTAGCTGTAGGGATTAGTATAGAAGAGTAAGGAATTCCTAAGCAGGAAGAGAACATCGTGGTATATAGCAGTATATCAATGGTCCGCTTTTTCAGAGAGCACACAGTAGCCCATGCTTTAAGGGTGGGGGAGAGCATGGGCTCACCACGGTTTGTGTTAGTGAACAGCTGTCTCTCTGCCACTACTTATTGACTTTGGGCAGGAGAAAGTATAGCCTTCTGTCATTTTGGTGGTTAGAACTGCAGATATCTACCTGTGTAAGAAAAGTACCCGACCTATTAATTAGTCTGGGGGAGAAAGAAAAGAAAAAAAAAAAAAAAAAAACAGTCACACAACAATGATTTAACTGATTTAGCCTTTGTAAATTCCTAATATGGATGAGGATATTTGTTAACTACAGAAATAAATTGTTGCAACAAGTTACCTTGCGTCGCACAGGAGCTACAACAGATCGCCAATTCATGGGTAGGGGTTTTGTGTTGCAGGGTGTATATAAGTGATAACAGCAACAGATGTTCATCAGCTCCAAATGTAAAGTCTTAGAGTCGAAAGTGTTTGATATGGTGTGTGAAGAACTGTGGCTGGAGAGTAGGGTATAGTGATTGAATTGAATATAAGAAAAGAAAACCATTGAACTTGTTGATGCGAGAGAGAAAAAGGAATAGTATTTCGGGTGACCTAAACGCATGGGAAAAGGAGAGGGAGGAATTAAATACGTAATTCTCCTTTTCTCTTCACTTGCCAGCCTGATTGATGGGAAGGTGGTTGGTGGTGTCATCAGTGAGAAACATTCACCACACAGGGAAATGGAGTTCGACTTCGCCGTCGTCGAGTTAAGACAAGAGGACATTCAAGCAGAGATACCAGAAAGACTGGGCAGGACATGGAGAAGTGTCCTAAAGAGATGCAGGAGTTTGAGTCACTGGCATAGAGATGGAGATGGCACATGAAGGCTTGTGTGCGGATGAAGTTTAAAGAAGGCATGGCATGGAGGGAACAGAAAACAGGGAGAAGGGAATGCCAGAGGCTCAGTCTGTGCCTCTGTGAAATAGGAAGAGAAAGATGGTAATGTAGAATGAGAGTTGTTGAGGACATGGTAGGAGAAAGAAAGGCAGATGGTAACATGTCAAAGAGCAGAGAGCCCCTAATGTACTCCAGAGCCAGGAACCAGAAATACTGCAGATGGAGCAGAGGTCCTGACACTCACCAGACTCTGCAGACCTTAGTGAGAACGGTTTCAGCAGAGGGGACAGAAGCCTCATTTGTAAAGAGGAGAAAATTGACGTAACGTTGCACCATTTCCAAGGCAAAGGGAGAGAGGAAGGTGGTTAGGGTAGCGGGAGAGACAAGTGGAGCTGCACGAGTCTGTCAACTCTGCTGAGGCAGGAGACTTAGAAGAGGCCCTTTTCTGTAGTGGGGTAAAGTGTCGTTCTCGCTTTAGTTTCAGCTGTGCAGTCCCATAAACTGAATTCACATCATAGTGTGAATGCTGATACAGTCAATCCAGGCCAGAAATCAGCCGTTAGAAGCTGCAGGGTTACAGGAGCTGGATAACTAGTCTCCCGGCTGTACAGCTTCTGGGCACAAGGTGAGCCTGGAGAGCCTGCCAGGATCCCCTGCCAGGATCCCCAGGCACCACGGTCCTGCTCAGCTAGGGAGCAAGGAGAGCAGCACCAGCTGCTGTTCGGAGCAAAGCCTGTTCCTCATACAGCACAACAGACTTCCTAAAAAGTTAGGAAAGTGCGTGTATGCACATAGGATCAATTTTCTACAGCTTCTAATTCTACTCAAATTTCATGGATGTGTATTTATGTTAGCCCTGTTCAAGTTCATGTTTGGATTTGATTCATGAGCCTCTCACAGAGCAGCAGGCATATAATGTTTGCTATGGCCTGTTACTATTATTTAAAATAACTGTCTGTCTGCTGTTTGCACTTCTGAATTGCTGCCAAGATCAGGTTAGACCTGATGAGCCAAATTAATCCCCAGTGTAACTCTGTGGCAGTCAATGAATTTATGTCAGAGATGAATCTGAGCCCAATATAGATGTATTTTTTGGCAGTAGGAAAAGAACGCCGACATAGGAGTGAATAAAGGTTAGATGGATGGTCCCTCAGCTGAGCCTGCCCTTTAAAGAAGTGTTTTCCCTCTACACCCACCCCTTCTTTCCAAGGAGATGCATTCCTCTGCTTTCCCTGCTACTTGCTCTTGAGTCCTGAACTGGGGGAGCCATGCAAGGTGCAAATGGCAGTCCTTGGTGGGTTGGAGGTTATGGAGCTTTTTGAGCTGCTCCAGAGACACACGGACTCTTGAGATAGACGGTACACAACACCAGTTCCCAAGAAGGTATGGCAGAGAGTAGCTTTGGGGATATTCAAGAACTGCAATATGAGCTCTTTGGGACAGGGAGAATCTTCTGGGATTCATACATTGCCCAGCACAAGGAGGTCCTGGCCCTGGCTGGCACGCAAGTAGCAAATGTGAGTTCCCTTTCCTCTGCAGGACTGGTACCCCCACAAAAACCAGCCCTGTTTAGAAAACACCACGGAAAACTGGGTAAGAATTGCCCATAGTGAATTCCGGTTTGTCAAACTGGAGGACATAGAGAAGCAGAGAAACAACACCCTTGTTTAGGTTGTGCAGTCTTGTGTTGCAACGTCAGTGCCGGCTGTCAGGGTTGGTCCCCTGCCCCCCGTCTATTGGCTTCTCAGTCAGTCAGGAAAGGACATTTAAAAGTCTGTAACTCATCTCAGCTGCACCCTTTAACATTTAGATAAGTGCTTCCAGCAGTCTTGCATAGGAGAGTTGAACCATTTTACTGTTGTCCCTAACCTTATTGTAACCTATTCAACATGAGAACTATAAAAAAGAATGACAGGCAGGGTGAAACTCTGATAATTTCCAGTTTCTCTTTGTATAACACTTTCCCTGGTACATCTCACTCCATATAAATCCTCTCTAAACTCTGAAGAATGGTGTCCTTGAATCATTGTATGACAGAGGTATTACTCTTCATATTTCACTCAGAATAATTACATGCTATATTATGATGTTGGGAACTCGGTTCTGTGTGATATCTACAAACAAATGCATATGCATTTTTATCTAATGCTGACCAGTAGCTAGATGGCAGATATTGGAAAATATTTGGTAAAGGGAAAATCTGTCCTGTAACTGAAATAAGTGTAAATCAGATGCTATTTCCTGCAAATTGGGAATGCAAGAACTCCTAGAGATGATGGTGTGCAGGGGGCATTCAGTTGAAAATCAGATGTAAAATCCCGCAAGCACACTTACATGGCTGTGCAGAAGCCCAGGCCTTGCTGGACACATCTTGGCTGGCCAAGAAGCATTAACTGTTTGTGGATAACCCAGCTCCCGAACAGGACCCCGTATTCATCTATATTTCTGACCTGCTCAACTAAGCTGTGGTGTTTCCTTTAGCTTTGCTTTCAGACAAAAGAGGACTATACCCTGCAGAAATGATGATTTTATCCAAGTCAATATTTCTTTTACTTTTAAAGAAAGACCACACTTCTATCTAAAGCGCTATTTCCCCTTCGTACAAAGGCATCTCCCCTCAGAGGCTGGCCGAGCTGTTTGATATGAGCGTGCATGCGCTCAGAGGGGCAACGTCAAAGGGGGGTGCTCTCTTGACTTAAAGTTTGCCTGTTTTGGCATGAGCAGCAACTCACAAGCATGCTTTCTGCTCTGGAGTACTCATTGCTATGAGAGTAATTGCACCTGATGTTTAAGAACCAGAACAGCTCTTCAAAAATAAATTGAAAAAAATAATGAAGTGCTCTATGTTCAAGAGCTGTTAGTCGTGTAATGGCAAGAGGACATGGCTCTGGGAAAAGAAAATGAGATAGATCAGCTAAGCCTTGCATAGAGTAGGTGAAGTAACTGAAATATTATAGAATAGCTGAGGTTGGAAGAGGCTTCTGGAGGTCATCTAGTCCTTCCTCCAAGTGGGTTAAACTAGAGCAGGTTGCTCAGATCCTTGTCCAGTATATCACGGGATATCTGCTGATGCAGATACAGTGCAGTAGTGTCCATAATCTCCACGTTTTCTCCACCCTAGTAAGCAGTCTTCCTTTTAGAAAACTATGCTAGCTGGGCTGAATTCATTTGTCTTGGCTGGTGTTCATATTCACAGAATCTGTAAAGCCATGGGTCACTCCAGCCTGCTCTATTTATGGAGCCTGCACTGGGGTGATGTCAGGCATAAGGTACCACAGCTAGCTTCTCCACTGCCAACAAAGACTTGCTTTTGTTGGTCTGCCTGGGGCCTTTCCATGGGGAGCTGAAAAGGCTCTGGAAGACTCCAGATCCTCTCCCCATCTTCCCTGTAGGAGAAAGACTGTAGACAGCAGGTCACTCGGGCTGTGCACTTCACCTCTACAATTACAGAGCCTGTCCTCTGCACCGAAGAGAGCGTGGGTTGGCTGCAGCCCAGCTCTGTGTGAATCCTTGTCCTCCTCATCCCACACCACTCTTCTACAGATTGGTTGTGTTTGAATCTGCTTTCATCTAAGAAAGAATAGTGCTTTTGTGAAAACAGTCCTATAAAAGCAAGACCTGGTCATTATTTGACTTATGGTAGTACTGAACAGAACAGTGATACAGCCCCACATGTTAAATGCATGAGAGATGGCAATTTCCTGGGACAAGGACTACCCAAATAGAAAAGACACTTGAAAGTAGTGGTGTTAACATCTTAATTATGTTACTCCAGCACTACAAGAGTAAAGCTACAGGTTCAGAATAATTTAGCAAGCAGCAGTAAAGACAGGACTGAATTCTGGTCTCCCAAATCACATTCCAGACTCCTGGGTGCAACACTGCACCTCCGGGCTACAGAGCGCAACTCTACCATGTCCCCTTAAGTCCCTGTTTGAGACACTTTGGCTCATAAAATGCACGCACTGAGTTTTCTGGATAAAAAAAGATCTTTTTGTTAGTCTCCTGCACACTTATCACTGCAGATCTCTAAACATTTATGTCACAGTTTTGTTTTATATTCCTATACTGCTTAAAAGATAGCTTGTACTTTGGGGTGATTTTGGAGGCTGGTGCACTTTATTGCACTTCCATTTCAGCTGTCTTTGTCTGTAGGAAAGACTCTAATTGCTCTGCATCCCCATCTAACTTTCTAATAAGATTAATTCTGTCTTATGTCTTGGTAGTCCCTAATTAACATAATTTGTCTTCACAGTTAAGGACCCCAGGGTATCGCAGCAAGCTCAGATTCACTGCTCAGTGAATCTTAGAAGTAGTTAATCTATCCTTCCATGAACAGAGCAAATGCAGTTAGGTAGCTTCAAAGGGCTAAATTAGTTGCAAGGCAGCGATCAGAAAGACAGACGAGGAGGCAAGGCAGCTGCAAACCTCGACTTGAACTGTGGCTGCTTGGCTGAACGCGGACAGACAGGGCAGGAGAGAGAGACCTTTGCTCTGCCCTTAGCCTGCTGCTTTCCTTCTGCTGAATTAGAGCACCCCGAGATGGGCACTAGCGGCACTTAATTAAGACGTGGGAGGGCAGAGGCAGGAAAACAAGTGGGCATTTGATCTGGCTTCACCCAGTAAAACACCGAGTGCCCTCTGAGCCCTTACTCTAGTGTGGAAGTTGAGACTGGAGGGTCACGCACACCCGCCTCCCGCTCTGTGCCCAACAAGAGCGAGCTTTCCCTGGTAGAGACAATTAAGAATAAACTTCAGTTCATCACTGTATAATTGGTTAGAGCCCTTGTGAAAGCTCTTGAGAATCCATGGCCTTTTCCTCATTATTTTTCCACTGTTACGCAGCTCTTATTTCCAGGGGCCTTTAGGAACTGGAGGTACCAGAAAGCCAAAAAGCTTTCCTTCAGGTTTCATGGCTACTCTGAAATAAGGGGTCTCTCTGGAGATTCAGCTCTTGAAGCTTCCAGGTTTGTAAAGTTTGGATGAAAAGCCACATCCAAATTATTTCAATATCAATAGCATGAAATGGAATGGCTCAAAGTTTGTTTCTGGATGTACGTCAAGAAAACAGAAAATTGATTTCTGGAGATGCTTGAGAATTGTGAGTTAAGATCGTAGTCTTAAAAAGAAGAGATATTTTAGTGGAAGGTTGTTCCCATCTCCTTGGTTCCTCTGTCACTTGGATCCCGAGCTCCTGCAGCAGGTAGGTGCGAAGCAGCCCGGGACTAGGAGAGCCATGGCAAAGCACCCAAGCTGGTGTTCCTGGGTGGCTGGTCGGAGGAGAGGGGAGCATGAGGTGGAATAAGCACCTGGTTTAATGGTAGACAGCGTGAATACAGAAAGTTCTGCATGGCAGGAGACAGTAGAGAGCTGTTTCCATGAAACAGAGCTTTTAAGTTGCTGATAAAACTACAGAGCAGCAGGAACGCATCCACTTAGGGCAGATGAGCTTATAGCAAAGTGCCCTGTGCGGTAAACAGCGGTCATGCCTTTTGTTCTCCCTTATGTTTGTTGTTATAATTGGAAGCTAATTACATTATTTCTCTCAATGCTGGCATACTTAATAAGGATGCAAATCAATTAAAATTCTCTCCTCATTCCATTAGCAAAGGAAAAAGTAAGCATCAAACAGAAGCAAGGCTGCAGTGTCTCGATTCTTTTCATAGCAGCGCCCCTGGCTAGCAGCAGAACAAGGGACATGTCGTGTAGCCTCCCTGGCTCTTTGTTCCCTGTCTGTAACGTGCAGACAGCCAGTGGTCTGCTTCATAGCAAACATCTACCTTACACACTGCAGAGCACTACCAGGGACCCATATTAGCTTTAACCAAGCCAGTCTAGCTGTGAGCAAGAAGCAAACCAGATTCGTCTATGCGGAGCTCAAGCTGCTAGGCTGCTCGCTGTGCCCGCAGGATGACTTCTTTACATCCAGCAGAGCATCTCTCTATACCATCACAGTCAGCAGCACGGGCGTAGTGAATGGCTACAGTACGACTTGGACAGCCAGGGATTCTCAAGTGACCCAAGCAGGAGCCAGAACAGGTTGGGAGGGAAGATGACTGTCAGTGAGGTACTAGTGTTACATTGGGAAGAAGTTGGGAATAAGCAACAGATTGGTGTCCTGTTGAGAGTTGACCTGTGTGTCCAGTTAAGCATGGCAAAGAATCTCTCCTTGAGGCACGGTATCTTGGAAATACAGCAAAAGATGATACTTCTTGTGTAAATGGACTTACCTTAAGCAATTAATTTTCTGTGACTGCAGGTATTGTTTGGTACACCCTTCCCATTTCCTATATCTAGGTTTCTGTGTAGTGATTCCACCCCCCCCTTTAGTTTTGGGAAATTACTAGTTTTCCTCAGTGGTTTATACTATTATAAAGCATGATGCAAAATGTCAGTGGCAGTTCTGGGACCACATCTTTTATATAAGAGGGGAAAAAAAGTAGTTTGGGAGTCAGGCAGGTACAACTTGCAAAAATAATTCAGCAGCAGCAAGTCCTGGCAGAATTCTGAGGTCTGCTCCGCCACTGTGGATTACACCGTTGGGCCCCACATCGCCGTTCAGCAGAAGTTCTCCAATCTTAAATACTTCAAGCACACCCTTAATTTTAAGCATCGAGTCAACAGAATTAAACCATAGGACCGGATTGGAAAACTTCACCCAAGGATTGTGGAATGTCTGGCAATGGAACAAGCTGTACTGCACTCTCACTATTTATGGGTGGCTGCTCTTAAGCGCTCAAAACTTTGCAGTGCTGCAGAGTAAAAATAATGCCGATGGCTCCGTGTATAATTAAAGCTTTAGTAAGTCATTTCACCTTCATGTGGCCCCCCCCACGTAATTTAAGATTTCGCTGTGTATTTTTAGCCTTGGAAGTCTGTGAAAGTTTGTTGCAGTCAAGTTTTGAAGTTTGTGTTAAAAAACTGCATTTTCAGAAGAGTTAACTTTTTCTAAAGCATTAAATATGAGAAAAGTCTCATTTTTGATGCAAAGGCAATGCTGTCTTACTTGCACGTGGGCTGTCTTCTGTAGATGCTACATAAATGCTGTCAAGTCTGTTCTGACCACATGACACAAACCTACTAATAACAAACAGATGCAGAACAGTAGCTCGGTGCTGGAGCCACAGCGATGTACTGAAGCAGTTGTAATCAATCGTGGGCATATAATGCTTTGGGACGTGCTGGACATTTTTCGTGTATGTAGGGAGACCAGAAACCTAATCCTATATACAGCCTGCCTTCTGCAGACTTGGGAGTTGGAACAAATCCTGTGGAGACAAGAATTGCAAGCACCAGCTCTCACTTGTCAAGCGACTGTGTATTTTTGTCCATAGCGAGGCCAAAAGGACTGCACAGAGCCAGAATTCACTTTGAACGTCCTTCCGATATGGAAGGGGAAAATAAAAACAACGTGCTGGCAGAAGCTAAACAAAAAGCATTTTTAATAGCAGGCCATGGAGGAAAATTCATGAGCTACTCTCCATGGCAACATATAGGTTCTGTCACATTTGCTGCCTCCGCTCTCTCCTCCTTCCCTTTCTCTTCTCCCCCTCCGACCCTTCGGTTCCGGCTGTTCTTGCCCCGGTCCTGCCCACACCGCTGTCCATGAGACCTGGCATTTGCAGGCGATCGCTTTGCCACCATGTGTCTGCACACCGTTGATGTTCCCCCCTTGCAGCAGCGCTTGTTACGCCTGGCCTGTGCACGTGGGATCCAGATTTTCAATTCCAAGAGTTGCTGCCTGGGGCCAAGCAAGCCTCCTGTTTTCTAAGCTGTCCTCTGCTCCTGCTCTTCCTCCCCCTCAAATCGTTAAAGCCACCTATCTGCCCTAGCCCCCTTGCACTGTATTTGGCAGGGGTAGGCTTGAGTCTGTATGGATACTGGAAAAGGGAAGAAGGTTTGCCAATGGCTGTTTAATTAACCTTTAGCCTAAAAGCCAAGCTTTTAAGAAGTTGGTCTAAACCACCATTATTGCTAGAAGAAAACCAGGTAATTGCACTGAGTCCTGGCTTACTTCCATGGCTGAAATGAACTACAAGGGGAAGGATGCAGGGGTGCCAATGACACTTGGGTTGCATGTTCTCTTGGGTGGGACAGCTACACCTTGCTGATGCTGCAGCATTGCGTTGCAGTCTTGCCATTTCTACGTTCTTTGTATTTCAAGAGAAAAAAGTCCAGCACCCACTAACAGGTGAAGAATTGCTGTGTAAATGACAGCCTCCATACCCTAGATTACGCACTGGCCCCAACCCATTGCAGCAGCACGAATTCTTCAGTGCTCCCAAGCTGCTCGGTGCAAGGCGGCCACAGACACTTCAGCTGGATGCTCTGCTCCAGGAGTACAGCTGTAGTTCTGTGCACCTATTTTCAGAGGAGGCTGAATGGCAAGTGGGTTGGTGTCTTCCATTGCTTGCTTTGAGTGCCTCTGAGGAAACTGGGTGGCAATATGCCTTCTGACAAAGGAGCACACCTGGCCACAGAGCCAGGCCCAAGCACCTGAGAATAGTTAGCTTCCTCAGCAGGACACCCTCCAGCCTCTGCACCTCTGCTTTTGCTGCAAGCCAGAGAGATTCACTGCATGCCCCCTGCCCGCAATCACAGCTCTCTGAGGAGGCATGGTGGGGACCCTGACAAGAGCACTGCGCTTACAAACCGCAAAAGCCACGGTAGTTCATATACAGGTACATCAAATGCTCTTCTGGACCAGCCCTTTCTGTTCAGAGAGCTGCAGTAAGCTTGGAAAGAAAGCATTCATCTCAGAGGGTTTAGGCAGTACACCTGTGCTGCCAGGTTCTCTCTGATGTGGCCTAAGCCCTACTGAGTTCCAGTGAGGGGGGAAACTGGGGACACTGGTGAGGACTTGCACCGACCAGAACGCTTCCAGGGGGTTTTGCCTTGTGTCTCTTTTCTCAAGCAAAGACACAAACAATTCTCTGCTTTAGGAAACTTCAGCAGGTAGTCAGCCTGAGTGTTAATGCCTTGCAATTTTGTTTTATTGTGTAGCCCAGCTCTACCCACGTAAGCAGAGAGAAAAGGTTTTCAGCATCAGCAGATGCTGCTATAGCCCTTTCTTGGGCAAGTTTTAGCAGTTCTCTTTCCTTCATCATAATCCAAAGGACTGCAGCTTAGCATATGGATTGATACTAAGGATGAGAGGCCTCAACAACTGAAACAACTCCTTACAGTTCAAACTAGAGTATAAAAACAAGTTCAGGACACTTAGGACCCAAGGATGTCTCAACCAATAGATACCACATTCACCGTAATACCGAGGAAACAAGTGCAATCTTTATTACCCTTCTCACACAATTTTTCTGGCTTGTGCAAGCAAGAACCAGCACATCTCATAAATTTTCAGCACATCCACAATATCTGCCTCATATACCTGCCAACACTGTTTAATGACAACTAATAATCATTTTACTTAAAAAATTCAAAGGCACATCAGACGTGTCCCCACACAGAGCACTCCCCTGACACAGTACAGCTACACAGGTACATCTCATCCCCTCAAAACACACGCTCATTAACTACATCTTCCACTACCGATCCAACAGCCTTCCTTGCTCCCACAAACACCTCACATTTCATTCCCCTTCTCCTTCCCATCTTTGCCTGTGCTTACCTGCAGCTGTGCTCCAGCATCATGACACAGTCCTATTTTTCCCTCTGGGAACAGGAAAGGAGGCACCATTCCATTGCCTTACTTACTCCCATTGCTATAGGGGAGCATCTTAAATGACCTCCAGGCTTGTGGGAAGAGGAAGGGGTGCTTCCCAGCCCCTCCCTGGCTCCAGGCTTTTGTAGGGTAGGGGCCATGACCAGCAGCAGCTGCTCCACATGCTGTCCCTGACCGCAATAATTTGGGTTTCTGCTGTTCCTCCACCTGTAACAGGGCAGCTCATCAGATGTGATTTCCTTGCAGCAGAGATGCTTTCTGTTGTGAAGTTTCAGGTATCTGCTAGTCAGTGGGAAGCCCACTAACAAGTTGTCTGTGTGCTCAAATTACCTACACTTACACTGTGGCCATCAGTGTCTCATCTCGCTCTGGTTTGCACCCTGGCTCCAGCCAGGCTCCCGCTTCTGACGTTTCTGGGAAGGTGCCATCAGAAGTTTGCTCGCAGCCAGGTCCTCCACATGAAACATGCCAAGCTCCAAGTCTGGCTGAAGCTCCTGCAGAAGTGCCCAGGATAGTCTTTCTGGCAAAAACAGGAGAGAAAAACTTCTCACATGCAACTTAAGAAATTCCATAACACAGTCACTGCTGCACTCAGATAGCACGGAGGAGACTGTGCTCGGAACAAGCCACGGGCTTGACCTCATGTCTTCCTCCACCCTGGATGAGTGACCCAAACGGTAGTAAACCAGGAGAGCTCTCTCCAGGGTGTGAGTTTTTCCTCTAAGAGAAAAAAAACAAGCTATTCCTCTCTCATACTATGTTCGTGTACTCTGTGGGGCCAGGAACCAGCAGGTGATGCTCTTGGGAAGGCTGTGGCTGCCAGGGTACCAGCATCTGTGGGAGAGGGGACTTCATCCTGCGTGACAATGGACCGGAGAGGAGAGAAAGGGCAAAACCCCCTCCTTTATCTCTCCCTTTACAGTGTTGTCCTACAGATAACACATCCCCTTCGTGTTCAATGGGTTAAACTGTTGAAAACAAAAAGCTTTCCATATTTACTGGTGTAATCTAAAAATACTCCGATTCTGCTGACAGCAAAAGCAAACACAGACTCACAGAGGCTTTCTTCCCTTGCCGAAAATGGTGTGCGGTGCCCCGGCTGGCTGACACTGCCCCAAGTAAGACGAGATGAGATGAAAGAGCAAGCTCAGCTTCCCACCCCTTCCCAGCCTCGCTGCACATGGTGCCTTCACCCTCTGCCCCACAGCTGCTCCAGAAGGGCAAACCTCAGCTCCCACCCATCCCTCTGCCCAGCCCCTGGGACTGCTGGCCCCGGCTGCCAGGTGGGCTGTATGGCTCGGCCAGGTGATTGCAATGGGCCCATGGCAGATGCCCCATGAGGCTGAACGAACAGACTCGTTAGGTAGCGTAGGACATCCTCTCCACTGCCTCCCCTGTCCCCAAAGAGGCTGTATTAATTCACAATTTAGAATAATCCCAGATTTTACCATGTTTTGGGTATTTTTCATTGGGAAGATATAAGAAATGCTTGATATAATTTACTTATGTTATGCTGGCATAGCTGTAGGGGCTTTTAGTTTACATCTGCTTGCAAAGTTAGCAGTTTGTGTTTGCTGGTTACACTCACAGCCTGAGACCTTTTTGGACAGCTGATTTATTTGGCCAACATCATCCCAGCTGCAGTTCCCGTCCCAAGTGTATGATTTCTGGGCTATAGGTATTCAAGTGTCTGAATGCTGGGTCAGGAAGGGAAATGGTTCGGTGCCCCAGCTCTGACGCAGCCAGGCGGTATCAGCTTGCTTGCCTTCCTCCTCCTCCTCCTCCTCTCCACCTCTCTGCTTCCAGATGCAAATGCTTCCATATTCGGCAATGTGCAACTACGATGGCTTCTTAAGGGGAAAACATCTACCTTGGCAAATGCATTTAAGACTCTTTCTTCTGCTCCACATTTTAAAGCATATGTGGACTAGAGGAAAAATACTTCCATTTTGTCTGCTGGCATGTCTCAAGTCTTGTATTTAAAAATGCCAACAACCTCCCAAAGATTAGCTAATCATAATTAATAAAGAAAATGCACTGGCATTGGAAAATGAATTGACTCCCATGAATAGGACAGTGGCCTGAAGAGGGAATCGGAAGCCAAGGTTCATGAGATTTTAATCCTAGTTTCTGTATCAATTCTCTGTCCAGAGAGGGACACTTAACTGCTTTATTTGTTTTATTCCTTTCTGAATGGGACTAGACATTAGCTTAGTCACTGTGGTGTTTAGGGGATTAATTAGCTAATTCAGCACCTCACTCTAATGATGTAAAAATCTTAAAAGCCTCACTGGAAGGATTTGAAGCTCTGGCTTAAGAATCATTGCTCATTTACAACCTTTTTTATAACACATCTTGGAAGAGTTAAAGGTAAGGCGAGAGGGGAAGATTTTCATTTTCATTTTAAAAGGAGACATGCATTTCCATTTGGCAAGATTTTGCATCCTGATGGGAAAACATAAACACCCAGTCTCTGATCTTGCCTCAATCCATATTTAATCTCAGAGAGTGCTGTGGTGTAACTTTGCAGACAACAGTTTCGGGAAGCATGGGGGAATATTCCAGGCTTCCTTCTGCTTTGGAGAAACTATAAAAGAAATAAAAGGTATGTGAAGCAGGGCAGAGATCTCACGTAATCTCACATGGAGGACACAAAAGACATGGAGGACAAAGCCACAGAGCAAAAGACAAGCAACAGGGAGACTTATACAACACCCTTTGGGATTAACACGATTTCCCCTTTTCCTCTGTGCAGACCCTTTTGTTTCGGTGGATAAGGGAGTGAAACCCTGCCTATGAAAGCCGAGCAGTCAGAGGGCGAAGCCCGGGGGGATTTCTCACATGGCAATGCCCTGCCGTAGGGCTGCCTCCCACCCCCCAGCAGCGCTCACCCGCTCCCCCGCCGCAGTACCGCTCCGCGGCTGCTCCGTGCCCGGCTTCGGCGTGCGGCGAAGGGAGCGGGTGGGAGTACGAAATCAGTTCGAGCCAGCGGCAGGAAGACAAGCGGGGTTTTAGGAGCTGGTGGAGTGTTAGGAAGATGCTGGAGTTGAAGCCTGCAGAGGATGGTGAGATTAAAAATAGGCTGTAGCCAGCCTTCCCCAGCATTTTGGCATCTTAACTGCCTGTTCTCCTTTTGACCCACTGAAGAAGAGGCAGCAATGGAAGAGATTACCTCTTCCGCCACCCTGGCAGTGCAGGACGAAATTTTGCTCCTAACCAGATCCTTCTGCTCTCTCTGTCTGGTGAGGTCTTCTGGAAAGGTGTAAACTGAGTGTTTCCTCCCCGTCTTCAGTCAAACCAAGGGACTCCCTCCTTCCCCCGAGTTCAACAAGGCACTTGTGTGTGTTGAAGATGAGCTCATTCATTCACATCTTACAGGGCGTTTGCAGGCTTCCATCCTTTGGTAGGAAAAAGGGCAATTTTTGTAGAAACCATTGGACATCATGCTGCAGGATTTTTAATTCAAGACATTCATTAAAGAAAGCATTTCACAGAACTACGTTATCCAGTACAATCCACATTATACCTTTGTACCTACCTTAGCAATGCTGTATTTATATTAAAAAAACCCAAAGACAATTCATAATGATAAGACGTGTTGAAATGCATACTCAGATCAGGTGACTGAACCTCCTGGCCAACAGCTTGTACATTATAGGGGTGAGAAACAGTTTCTTCTGCTCTTTGCCCATGCCGTGTATTTCTGCAGGTTGGTTGTGGGACAGACAAGGCTTCCCCCCGCAGCTAGCCATGGGCCCAGGACATCAGCTGCGAATAAATGATTGGGCTTGTCCAATGTGGTAAATTCAGGAAGAATCTTTGTAAAGGCTGCTGTGGTGTAGGTTTTTTCCCCCAGCTTTAACTTTCATACATCAACGAGATCTTCATCTGAATTGGTTTAGGAAGTCTGAAGGGTGTTTGCAAGTTGGTCTCAAGCAGAGCCAAGGGCTGCAACACCAGGTCACCTGGCTCCAGCACTGGTTTAGCTGCCTCTGCTTTGTTAAAACATGCTCTCAAGTAACAACTTGCAACTGGGGAAAGCGTTGTGCAAAGATGCAGTGCCACGTTAGCACTCCTTTTTTTTGTGTGTGCTCCTTCTAGAGCAGTATTTGTGAATAGTAACAGACTGCCAGAGCCGTACAGCTTTCTAGAGCCAGTCCTGCTCTGACTCTGGGTGCAATTTTCCCTTTTAGAGCTTCTGTGTAGTAAATGTTCTCCCCAAGAGAGAGCCACCAGGCAGAAAAAAGGTAAGCTGATATTTCCACAGACACACAGCACTCCCTTGTAAACCGCCTACAATGCATAAGTGGTTAGTGTTTGGGGGGGAGGAAGGAGCCAAAACCCAAAGAGTGTTTTTTCTGTCCTGGTTTTCAAGTACACGTATCAGTGTAATTCAATAGGAGACAGTAGCGTGTTCGAGTGAGGCATGGCTGTGCCTCCATTTGTCCTCCTGTAAAGTGTTTCCAGCTTTTCAGCACTGCAGTGGGAGCACAAGAAGTGGGATGCTATGAGAAGTGGGTCTAAGGGAAGGAATTTGGCACGAAGCCATGGCTTTCACTGGGCGTTTTGTTGCTGCTCTCTCCCTAGGAACGTTTGTATCCGCTTTCACCGTGCTGTGCGGAGCCCGGACCGACCTCCCCGACAGGCACATGTGCTGTGTCTTCTGGCTGAACATTGCTGCTGCTCTGATTCAGATCCTGACGGCGATCGTGATGGTTGGCTGGATTATGAGTATATTTTGGGGGATGGACATGGTCATTCTCGCAAGTAAGTACAGCGCACTCACCCTCCCGACGTCTCCCCTCTGTGGCCGTGTTGCTGGGTCCCAGCTAACGCCCCTGCAAGCCATCGGACTGCACTGTAGGGAAGAAGAGCCACAGGATGGGCTCTGCAAGTCCATGAGAAACACAGTAGGCAGAGGAATTGCTGAGAGGCAATTGGGATGGGCCCCGTGACACATCTGGAAGAGCCTCCCATCCCACCACGTGGGTTAGGATTTTCCTTTCCCCTTTATAGAATGAAAAGTGCAGGAAGGGGTGAGGCCCCCCAGCACTGTGAACTCAGCTGTCTGGAGCCCCTTCTGCCGTGGCCGCATCTGCATGCATGTTTGAATGAGAAAGCCCTTTCTCCCTCGTGACTCGGGCTGCGTCTCTCCAGTTAGCGAGACCTTCCCACGAGGCCGGTTCTGCTCCCAGGGAGCAGAACCCAAGGCCAGCTGTCCCCAGAAAAGCCCTGGGGACTCTCCTGGACCCTCCCCTTCCTCCCCAGAATACATTTACTTTTTTTCATGTTTCACACCAAGTTCTTAGGCTGAGCAGGACTGTTTAGCTACTCCTGGAAGGATTTGCCCTACACCCTTTAAGGAGCCTCCAAAACATTAGTCTAGGGGAAGAAGAGAGGAATCCTTTTTTAAACATACATAATTTAGGTCACCCAGTTAGTATATATTACCAATCTAGAATACAGGCTCTGTAACTTTATCTGCTAAAGACTTTTACTGGTGTAAAAGTTGTATCATATCTGTATCATATTACCCGTATCATATCACAGAGAATTAAGGTGACAGCCTCACCTCGCCTCCAAAGCCAGAAGCAGCCCACAACTCAGGGTGCTGATTGCGTCTGCAAGACCCCACTCCCTTTCCAAGGCTGGCAGAGGCCGGTGGGCATTGCCTCAAACCAAACAGGTCTGAGATCCTTCAGGCTGGCAGGGCAGGCAGTTCCCAAAGCAAGCACTTCTCCCAGAGAACGTCTTACCAGCAGCTTTTGCTTTTGGTTTGAAAGGGCTCCATTTTGTCATCTCTGCTGATGACATCTGTGGCTGCATGACAGAGGAGGAGAGAGGATCTCAGGAAATTGCCTGAGATTAGGCAGGCCCAACAACCTGCCTAAAGATGAAATGGATGAAACTGAAAAAACCAGCAGGAAACCAGTGCACATCTTCAGCTGCCAAACCCAGGGGTTAAACCCTCTCACCAAACCACCTGCTAATTTCTGAGCCAAGTTCAATTTACAGGCTGAGTTAAGGGCAATCCCCACGCAGAGCAAACGATAGATATTAAAACCTGAGCATTAGCGAGGCAAAAGGCTTTCCTCAGGACAAAGGCAGCACTGCCCTTCATTTTTCCCTGCAAACCACATGCCAAGCTTCCTCTCAGATGTACCCGCAGAGCAGGGCTAGCCCAAGTTATTTCCGAGGATAAATTGTGAATTGGTGTACATCTGTGATGTGTCTTTAAGAACCTGCCCAATTTGTGTGTAATCCCATAATTACGTGTTCATAACCATACGCTTTCCTGCTATTCCTCTGCTGGACACCTCCGTGCACGGCACGCTGCCTGGCAGACCCGGTTCTGCAGTTGTGGGGAGAGGCAAGGAAAGCATCCATCCAGCTAGAGAGCTGCAGCTGAAACCATGACTTGCTTTTCTCCATAGTCCTGTTTGTGTATGTCCTCTGGGTAGAGGGGCTGGGTCTCAGGAGGGTCTTCCTGGTGTTCCAGTTTGGTTGCTGGGAAAAAAACATACAGCTTGGAAGTATCTCCCCAAAGCTCTTCCCTGTGCCTGGCTGGACCCCACCAGTTTGGGAGGTAGAGGGTGGGTGAGCAGCGCGTGGTGGGGATGCTCAGGCCAAGAGGTCGTCGACCACAGCAACAGCATCTCATCCTGGCCGCCTTGGTGGCTGTAGGCAAGGGTAAGAGGAGTCAATGTGTTTTATGTTAACCAGCTGTATGTAATCTAAGTTGCAGCCCTTGGCAGTTGCTTGCTGTCTCATTAAATAGCTGGGTTTTAAGTTTACTTACAATGCAGAGAAAATAATGGCTAAATAAAGCAGCTCTTGGTTGATGGAGAATAAAAGAAAAAACTCACTTTTCAATCAAAACAAAGAACAGAAGTGATCAATTGCTCCTACCTGGATCAAACAGCCCTGTCAGAGCCAAAATGGTTTGTTTCTTCATGTTTTATTTTCATGTTCAAAAAAAAGAAGTAATAACTTAAAAACGAAACAACATTTCAAATGCAAGAAATAAGACATTTCATTTAAAAACCCTGCCAGGAAACATTTTGCTTTGGTTTGGATTTGTGTGCAACAGAAACAATTTGATGCACTGGACAGAAATGGTACACCGTTGCAACTCAAATCTCTGTTTAGGGGGGGAAGAGTTAAAAAATGCTAAACCACTGCCCACCTCTAGTCTCTTCCTTGCCGTGAAATGGCTGTTCCCATGCTTCCCATAAGGGTGCCATACGATTTTCATGGGCTAAAGGCAGGGCGGAGTGGGGGGTGCCTAAGCTGAGGGGGGCCAGCAGCGAGGAGAAGGGCGGGAAGCAGCTGGGGCTGTGGGACTCGGCTCTGGCTTTCCCTGAGGGATGAGTGCCTCCCTCCCTGGATCAGGGCCTGCTTGTATATTAGCTGGTAGAGAGCTGGGTGGGAGTTAGGGAGGCTCGTGGCAGTTTTTCACCTTCTAGTGCTAATTCTCAGCCATTAAAGGGGAGCCCTGCAGGAGCCTGCTCCGAGGGGAGAGCTTTGGGGATAATGTTATACTGTCTTTAATGAGGGGAAAAGGAGAAGAATTATAGGCCAATCAGGTATAGTTCAATTCCTGGAAGAAGTAATCAAACAAGTTACCTGCATGCCTGTAGAAAATAAAAAGAAAGGAAGCAAGTCAACCTGGGTTTGTCAAGAGCAAGCTGTGTCAGACCGGCTTGATGCCCATCTGTGGCAGAGGGATTCATTTTGGGAGTGCGGCGGCAGTCAGCCATCCCTCCTGGCTCTCAGGCGCTGACACCCTCTCGCACAGTGTTCCGACCAGCAAGCCAGGGAGACCTGGTCTGGGTGAAAACGCACTTGAGAACTGTTCCCTAAATGCGTTTTCCTGAACTGGAAAGATCTAAGGAGAGGTGTTTTGAAAGGGCCCTCCTGAATCCAGCTCTGTTCAGTATTTTCATTCATGGCTTGATGACGGACCGGAGAAAGGGCTTACCAGCCCCGCGCCGCCGGCGGCTGCAAGGATGGCAGGCACAGCGAGGGCAGCGTCCGGATTCAAGCAAATCGAAGAAACAGCCTGAAAAAATAAATAAATGCTGCTCAGTAGGGACAAGTCCAAGACAATAAGGAAGGATTAATCAACTGCATAAATACATGCTAGGGAACAACTTGTTTTTCAGAGAAGGATGTGGTGGCTGCAATGAGTCACAAGCTGCACAGGAGTACATTGCTGTGGAGGGAACAAACACCGCCCAGGCAGGTAGGAGCAGAGCCTGTAGGACATAAACTGGTCCCCTCACTTTTCTCGGCACACATAAGGCTGTGGCAAGGCTTGTGGCCAGCTTTGGAGGCTGTACTTCAAGTGGACAACCTGGAGAGAGTCCAGAGGACCATGAGACAGCAGGCAACGAAGAGGTTCAGCAGGCTGAGGTTCAGTAAGTGTGAGAGGGCAGCAGTTTAGCCTAAGACAGACTTAAAGAACAGCAGGAAAGATACGTGTGGAAATTAGGAGACATTTTCCCTCCAGTAAGGTCAAATTGCTGAAGAAGTGTCATGGCAGGATCTGCCCTCTCTGTCACTGGAGGACCCCAAGAGCGGGAAGACCCACGTCTGTCAGGAGCAAGGTGGGCACAGGAAGAGAACGACTGACCTCGAGGGGTCCCATCTGGCCCTCACCTCCTGTAAAGTGCCCTTTAGTGAGATGAATCCCAGAAAGAAGATTAATTGAATGCAGTTTTACTGTCATGCTTTATTTTTGGCAGCACAATGGCATGGGGCATTTTCTCTACTAATTTAAATGAATTGCCAGCTGGCCCCATTAAATGCCACAGATACCTTCTTTAAGCAGCCGTATGGCTTTGGGAACCCTTTTTCGGTTTACCTGCTGTCTGAAGACAAAGGTAGATTAAAAGGAAGCACTTAATTCTTTTGCAAAAAAAATAATCTGGACTCTCCCCCTTGCCACTGCAAATATCCAGCCGCCCTTGGTGGTGACTGGGCAGTGCTGCCGCACCGTGCTCTCCTCGAACCCCGCGTCACAGCTGCGGGGACGAGGCACGGAGCTGAGGCAAAACAGAGCTAATTAGCTGGCCGAGGCCAACTGGAAAATGAGCCTCCTAAGGCTTTCCGGGCAAGCTTCCCTCTACTAAAGGCACACCTTGTCCCCAGCCCACGCAGCACACATCTTCATTAGCTGCATCGTGCAGAATGAGCACAGAGGAACGGCCTTTCCAGGAACTCCTTAGCTGCTCCGAGCTTGTTACAAAAGGTTTTGTGCCATTTCTTGACAGAAATACTACAGAAATCAACATAGTAATGTCGCACTGAGGTGGCATAGGGGACAGAAGTCAGGGACTATTTGTCCAGGTGTTGTTTTGCCTCTAATGAATGCAGCCAAGAAGTCAAGCTTGGTTTCTGAAGGAAGCCCTCGCTCAGCTTTTGGCCTCTGAATTAACGACTTGCGTGGGCGCACCTATGAACGAGCAAAGGTGCCATCGCTTGTGGTTTCACAGGACGGGGACTCCTGCTGCAGCCCCTGCTTCTGCAGTGGGCAGCTGACTCTCAGGGACAGATTGCCAGCCAGTAGTAAGAAATTACCCGTAATCATGCTGTCCACTTGTCATTGCTTTCCTAATTGCAGCACTCAGACCTTGCCAGAAGGAGCAAGTACTGTACGTTCCGGCTCTGAGGGACTTTGGAAAGCATCGCCGAGCCTCTCTTCTCTGCAGGGCCCCTGCTAGGGCAGGTAACGCAGCTGCCCTGGGAAGGAAAGGGAGCAGAAAGCGCTTGAGAGACTCGGAAGAGAACAACATCCTAAACCAGCTGGTTTCCTTCATGAGATGAAGGAAATTCTGAGGACAAATTGCCCGCTTAGACCTATTATGTGTTTTTTTTTTTAAATCTAAATAGAGCCATCCCCCAAACTATGCCTGCGGAAAGTAGTTAAAACTACCCTGTGCAGTTTCCTACCAAATGCTGTGGTAGGGTAAGTTCTTAAAATATTGTAGGAATGTTAAATACCACCAGGGTTTGCAGCACCCAGCCGGGCTGAGGCACGCCGCGGTTGTGAGTTATCTGTGGGCACAAGCAAACTCAGCAGCAAAACTGCCAAAAAGCCATCAGGTGTAGTTTTCTCAGCTCTTGGACCATGAACGGTATGCCATGGACCGTCCGGTACGCTGTAACGTCTTGTTTGCTGCCTTCCTTCAGCGGTTCCCCTTCGGTCAAACCTGTGAAATAGCGATGTCACGGAGGAAAACGTTTGTGGGAGCATCACTCAGAGGTTTTAGTCCATCCAGCCTGTCGGGCTCGGGGCCAGTGAGCTGGAAAGCAGATGAGGATTCCCCCATCCTCTTTAAACAAAAGCCTCAAATGAAACAACCCACTTCAAGTACAAGGATTTTAAATAATGTTTAGCCCTGGTGTGAATGTCTGATGGTAGAGCAGCTGTTCTCCGTTTACTCTGCAGCCCCGATTTATTCGTTCTTTTCTGGTTCTCCATGTGTTTCAGATATATCATCTACAGTTACATTTCTCCCTCTCTCTCTCTTTCATGTTCCTTTGCCTCCTTTTGTTCACCATCAAAGTTTCACAAGGTAAGTTTGTTTCTGTTCTTCCTCCTCCTCCTCCTCCTCACACCCATGGCAGCTCCCCAGAGAAGCGAGCGCTCGGCCGGGACAAGCCATTGGGGATTCGCTTTGGCCGGCGCTGCCCGCTCCCCGCCCAAGTCCAGCCGTGTGCCTGTACGTGCATGTCCGCCTGTCTCTGTGTCTGTCCTGTGGCCACACAGCCCCGGGGACGTGTTCTCCACCCAGCGTTGAAATGCCCCTTGGGCACCCTCGGAGCAGGGCAGGGACCCGTTTCAGCCTCGAGAGCATCCTGAGGCCACCCTCTGCATGAACCCGGTCCCGGTAGGACAGCCTGGGCACAGACTGGTTTCTTTTTGCCTGAATCTTATTTGCAACGGTTTGCAGAAGAAGTGCAATTTCACCAAACTTGATTAAATCAGTGATTTTGTGCACAGATACTCAGACCAACTTAATCTTGATCCCAGAGCTGTCTGCTTTACAGAACCTTAACTGTATTGCAGGCTTACTAACGTAAAGCTGCTTCATATAGAATAGCTATTCCTATGAAGAAATGCAATAACTATTTTCATATATAAACTATTTAACAAGTTAAGTCTGAAGTGTTTTAATAAATAAGTTTATCCCAGCATAGATCATCTTTTGGCTTACTTTGGTCATGTAAAGAGAGATACAGGCTTGGCCACTAACTGGCTTCCAGCCAGCTTCAAAACTGATAGCAGGACTGAAAGGATTTCTGTTATATCTTAATAAAAGGCATGGCTACGCAAGCAAGTTACTGTAAGCATAACCTAGCTTGCTTACTTTAGCTTAGGGTTTATGGCATGCCCCAATGCTCTGGTCCATGTGGTTGGTTGTTTTTTTTTTTTTCTGTGCTCCCTAAACAAATTAAACCGATGCTGTAGACAAGCCCATATTATGGGTTTCCAGCCAGCTCATCTTGCCATCAGAGCTGACTCGCATTTAGAACATAAATGCGTAAGAAATCGTCATTTTTCCCCCTAGAAAAAGCTGTTTAAAAGAGGTGAGAATCTTTCTGTTCAGCTGTACACGATGGCCAGCAACGTGGTGCAGGGTAATATGTGATGATAAGTGTCATTAATCTCCTCCTCTATTCCTTGTGCTCGGTTAGCAGCAGGAGATCCAGACTGCCAAGGCTGGGTGAATGCATGGATTTTTCCAAAGTACAGCAAAGTTCATTTGCTGGGGCCAATTCTTAGTTCAGCAAAAAGTCCCTTAAAGATAGGGATTGTGGCACCTGCTGGTATTTTGTGTTCAGCTTTTTTAAGGGACTTACAAAAGCCTGACATAAGGGTTGGAAAAAAAATATTAAAGAGCATCAGTGGAAGAGTTAAGCATTCTTCTGAGATGTGAAATTTCAGACCCAGTTGAAATTCAAGGTATAAAAATGACAGGCTACTTACATTATTTAAACAAAGGAAAAAAAGGTCCAGATTTTTAAAAGGTTTCTAGTAGAAACATCTTCACTATTGCAGGCAGTGCAGCTAAGGACAGTTTGTTTGCTTCTTTAAAAAGGACATCTTTTGCATTGATACTATCATAATAACAATCCCAGCTTCTCTTAAAAAGAAAGCAGGTAAAGCTTCTGGTGCAGTCATTGCAACCACCTAGGAAAGTGTTAAAAAAACACAGTATTTTTCTCATTATCCTTTCTTAGCACAAGAGCTGCGGGTGCTCTCCTATTGCCCTTCACTTCCCTGCCCTAGCCCCCTGGGGGAAAGGGCCCCCCCCACGGGATTTGCAGTCTCCCCTCAACCACTACGTACAGGATAGCAAATACAGTGGAGCCCCAGTCCCCCGAGGAGCTGTGAGGAGCAGCGGGACAGCTGCTTTAGCCCTTGCACCATCCGTGTGGCTGCAACGCAGGGGGGCCCTGGTGTCTGCCGGGGCCAAGCATGAGCCAACACAGAGCCCCCCGCCCCGTGCGGGCTTTGCTGCCTTGGTCGGGAGGTGCATTAGACCCCATGGCCGGGGGAAGAGGAGAAGGGGTGGCGGAGGAGGGATTGGAGCAGTTTCCCAGTGCAATTGCTTTTGCTGCTGAAAAGCTCCATTTTCTCCAGTTCTGCCAGGCGGCTGCTGTGCCCCAGCAAAAGCACCTGTAATTCTGCTGGGCTGGAGCAAAGCAAGTACATAACAAGGCAGTGAGAGTAGCATTACGGAAAGGGCCCATGGAGGCATCCCGAGGCCTGTGTTTGAACTCTGACACATCAGCCTGTGATTAAAGGCATCCCCCTTCTCCTCCAAGGGATGTTTGTTCACCTCTGCAAACTGCAGCGCAACTTGGTTACTGCTGGAGAGCTCTGTTAGCAAAAGCCAACACGGGAACTAAAAGGTGGGTAGAGGAAACCAGCCTCCTCCTACCTGCCCGTCCTCTGGAAGGATGAGGTTCAGACGTAGATCGCAAGTAGAGATGCGAGTGTGTCGGATGCACGACCAGCAAGCTGCCAGGTCAGCGCTTGGGAACAGCGGTGTCTCTGGACCAGTATACAAGGGCATACATTTCCCCTACACTGCAGAAAAACACACTCTGATACAGAATAATTTGGGCAGAAAATACAGCATTTCTGTAAAGGTTTTAGGTTATTGGGCTGTACTGGAATTGGTGGTCACCGGTACCTACTGTGCCTTTATAAGCACTTCAAGCAGACGTGCCTGTGCCCGTGCCGGGGCTGGTGGCAGGCAGGCACCGCCGCGGCAAGGCTGGCTGCTGGCAGCCGCATCGCCGTGCCCGGGAAGGTGGTTGCACTGTGTGGCTGCACGGGGCAGGCGTTGGCTAAAGCAAGGCAGGGTGGCTCGCCGGGCTGAGCCTGCCCCGGAGCAGCCCCCCTATTTGCCTCGCTGAGGGTCCTCATTAGGAATTAACACTAATCATGTTCCCTTCCCCTCCCTCCTCACAGGCTACAAGGAACAGGGGATCCCACAGCAGCTGTAGTGGCTGGGACAAGTATGGTCAGAGAAACACGGCAAGAGATTTCCTTTGGCAGCTGTGGGCCACGGACCTTTTCATTACCCTTTGTCTTTCTTCTTCTTCCTTTTGTTTTGTTTCCTTCTGTTTGAACCCGGTTCATCTGCCTGTCCAGCGGAGCGGAGGTGCAGAGCAGCTGACGGAGACTTGCACTGATCCCACTGAGCAGCGAGATGGGGCAAGCATGGCGTGGGTTAGAACTGGCCCCGGCCAGCACGCGGTGGGCAGCCGATGAGGAGGAGGAGGGTGCCGGGAGAAGGAGACACCCCTGGCGAAGGTGGCACCTGGGCAGGCAGCTGAGCCGGGGGAGCGGGAGATGTTGCTTTCTCTCTCCTCCCAGGAGCTGAAGACATTTTGCCTCCTTTTTACGCTTACCGGTAAAGGAATCCGGCTGTGAACGTCAAATGCCAAGGAGCTATTAATAGATATATGTACAGTATGTAAAAGCAAACCAGTGGTACTTTTTTCCCCCACCCCAAGAGTCCATCCTTGACTGCTTCGCAGGAGTGGAGGGCTCAGCCCAGCCTCCTCTGCTGTCTGTGTATATATGATGCTCAATGAAGCTCTGTCCCTGCAGATGTCTTGAGAAACGTGCTTGCTGTAAATCGTATTGTACTGCTGAACTGACTGGGGCCATCCCCTGCTTCCATCCGCTGGCACCATGCGAAGACCAGACCTCCCGCTGGCCCCTGGGGAGACTTTATCTAGCAAGGGACCGGCGCCCCGCAGCGCCTTGCCTCCAGGGTGCTGGGCACAGCCACGTGCTGTCAAAAGCTTCTAGTGTAAAACAACACTGGGGGAGCCAAAAAAAGAAGAGAGGCTTTTCCTCCCCTCCCCCCGAAAGGGCCTTGCTGGAAGCGTCTCCATGCTTTGGAAATGGATCCCCTTACAGCGCGGCGTGCGCTCCCGGCTGAAGCAGCGTCCCCGCTCCGCTTCCCTGGGGTAAGTGCCCAAAGTTCGAGGATTGCAACCTGGTGCTAACCAGGTGCTCGGTGGCAGTCGCGGTTGGAAGGCCCATGGCCAAATGGGGTAGGGCTGTGTTTTCGTGGTTTGAACACACAATGCGCAGAGCTAAATTGGGCATCGGGGCGGAGTGACCCCTCCGATCCTGGCTGGTGTTTCAGCAGGGCGAGAGGAGCTCAGCCAGGGAGGACTCCTCCAAAAAGGTGGTGGGAGGAATCCTGCTGAAAAAGGGCAAAACCTGGCTGCTGCTCTCCTCCCAGCAAGAGGAGCTTCACACAAACCCGCTGCCAAAGCTGGGAGCCACCCGAGCATGACAGAGCCGAGACCCGCTTCCAACCCATCACTCTTGCAGAGAGGCAGCCAGTGGGCAAGGCGACGGCAGCAAACCCCGCTGCCCTACAAGGTCCTGACCTCTCCTAGCACAATGGTTTGCTTTTAAGGCAGGTTTTCATTTTCCATGCAGAGCAGATCCTGTCAGTTAAAACACCTCCTGTTGCAAAGAGAGCTGAGGAGTCAAACGGCAGCAAGTGCCCCTGAGCACGCGTGTCTCCTTGCCTGATCATCTGCAGGTGGAACAGACCACCCGGCTGTTCTCCATGCACTGTGTGTTTAACCCTCAGAGGCATCGTAGGGGTACACTGAGCAGGACAGTCGTCCGCCGAGGGTGGAGGAGAGCCCTGCACTGGGCAGGGTGCCTGTCAGTGATCCCCCCAGGGAGCTGGTGGGGTAGGAAGTTCCTTTAGTGTTTACACCAGCAGGAAACATGGCCTAGCCTCCCCATAGCCCCAGATGCCCTCCTGATGGCTGGAGACTCGCTGGCTTTGATGCAGGAGCTTTCCTCCTGGAAAGTTTCCTACCTGCCCAATGCCCACACTTCGCTGCGAGCCCACAGCCTTGGAAAGCAGGCACCAATACCTCTCTGCTCTCCCAGCTCAGGACATCCTTCTCCAGGGCTAACGATAAAGCATAATCCACAGTCCCAGCTAACTTGTGGTGGGACAGGACCCGTCCAAACCATGTGCATTTATCCAGCGCAGGCATCAGAACTGATGACAAACTTTTTTCACGCCATCCTTCGATGACTGTGCGCTATAAAAAGCTTTGGGCTGCCTGAACAGGAGAAAGGGGCAGAGTCAGGAGGCTTGAGAGCACCAGCCTTTGCCGTGAGCCAGGAGACTGCTGGCTCGAGCGCTTCCTCTGATCTCAGCAGCCTTAATCGGAAGAGCAGATGGAACCCATATAATAAAGATGCAAATTTGTAACACAAACAACTCATTGTATATTTTCCCAACCCAGACTTCAGCTAGGGCAACGTATTTTGCAGACATTCCCTTTGTACATGTGCAAGTACTACCTGGTGTTTGAGCATGACGTGCCTGAGCCACATGCTGAGCTAAACACCTGCAAAACTGCACAAGCACCACTGAGCACATGTCCTACAGTGCCTATAGTCTATAGGAGACATATGTTCAAACTGGCTGTTTGGCACATGGTTAGCAAGAGGAGAGGAAACAAATCAACATGAAATGGATTTGTGGAAGATCCTGCAGATTAAGTTTAAAGCAATATTTCACAGGTCCTGCTCAAATATTAACAGTAACCCCCTGCATCTGGAGATGATAGACAGACATCACTATCCATGTTGTACAGCTGAGAAACGGCAGTATGCAGTAAGGTTAAATTACCAGACTCCAAAACAAACCCATGACAGAACCACAGGAATAACTCGGGCTGCATTTCTCTTGCCTCGCACCCTAAGCTCATACTGCTATGCTGGCCAGCCAGAAACAGGTATTTAGCAGCTACCCTCTATCCAAATGGGGGTGCTGAGCTCAGCTTTTTGGGCTGCTCCACGGAAAGCAAAGATCCATAACACGGTGCAGACAGGAAAGCTGCTCATTTGTAATTTTGGAGGAAGAAAGATGAAAAACCATCAACTTTTAGAGAGATGCAAACCACACAACACAGGCAGCAGTGAAGCGGGTTTCTTTGGAAGACAAGCACCGGTCAGTGCTTCTTTTTAACCCAGGGCTGTAAGTGCTCAAGAGGAAGAGCAGCACAGTTGTCCTGCCACGATGCTGCACTGCAGCGAGGCATGGTTACCGTGCTTTGCCAAGGAGAGGCTTGCAAGACAGCAGCACTTTGAAAAGGTCAATTCCTAGTAGGTCAATGGTGAAAAGATGAAACCCAGGAGCCGTCTGACATCTGCGTTAAAGCCAAGGGATGAGCTCCTCAAGATTACCATTGCCACAGCAATCGCCAAAAGGATTTCTGCTCATGATGTTCAACAATTGCAACTCTCTTTGACCATTTCTACCAAAAGGACCAGTCAAGCTCAGTGACCTGTGCTATAGCATCTGCAGATCTGACTATCTGTACCATCTTGCAGGACTGTACGGATGTAACAGAATTGAGCTTCAGCATTTACTGCGAGACAGAGAAGCTCTGCTCCTTCATTTCCCACATGGGAAAATAAGGGTTAAATAGGATCCTAACCAGGAGCAAACAGGGAATCAGTAGCACGGCTGGAAAACACCTTCACAAGCTGCTGCTGTGATCAGTAGGAATGTTTTGAGGTTATAACTAGTCATTAAGCCACCCAAACAGCTTGTCAGCTCAGCTGTGGCGAGCACGATGACCAAGAGCAGTGGTTACCTCTGACATTCGCCAAAACAGAATGGCTGGTTCAAGTGCAAACTCCAAACACTGCCCGAGCATCGAGTGCCGTGGTCTCGGGATGGATGCGCGGGAGCCTCTGCGGACATGGCTAACAGGTTTCACCAGGCCCGCTGGCAGAGGTGTCGAAAAGAAACCAGGCAAAGCCTTTGGGTGCAGAAGCTCTGAAATAGGAGCCGCAAAGTGTGGCTTAAGAACAACTTGTTCTGGTGCCTGTGAAGATGGATTCACTTTTAGAAGATGGATTTAAACATTTAGTGGACAGGCAGTGCAGGAAGTCTCAGTCTGGGGAGGGTTAAACAAGCTGACATTTTCACTGGGCATTGCACTGCCAAAAGTCATATCTCCTGTGGCATCAGATGTCAGACCAGCAGCAGATGCCCCATCCCAGAGACCCAGCACCTGTACAAAAGGTTCCCCTGGGAACAAAAAGTGGCAGGATTAGCTCCTTGTCAGCATCGCCAGGGTTTTGCTGGCCTTTCGGGCCACATTTGGTGCTGTCTGTCCCTGTGCTCTAGTGAGGACGGGAGAATTGGATTATTTGGGGAAGGGCTTGTATGGAAACGCTGCCACACATCTCCAGAGAGCATCAGTTCAGTTAGGTCTGCGTGCTGGCTGCATTTATTGCATGAGGGAGTTTGGCACCAGCAGCACTGCGCAGGAGAGGTGCGGGATTTATAATTTACTTTCAGGTTTTGCTCCATAAAAATTTTTCTTATTTTTGACCTTTCTATCAAATTGGTGAAGCCAAGAAAACAGCCAACGCACCATTTTGGAGTCTCTGAAATCTGTCAAATGGATACCCAGGACAAAAGGCCTTATTTCTGCCTGTTGTGGGGATTTGCTTAATTGATTTTAATTAGAACCAGACAGATTTCCACTCTCTCTTTAGGACAGGAGCAACTTTATAGATTGGTCTTGCTACCGGGGAGCAAGCACCAAATTACATTTTCCCCAAAGCTGCCCTGCTGCAGTAATAACGATGATAAAAACCTTTGCTTTTTCCAATAGTCCTGATTAAAACCAGCACCCCCAAGCTCCCCCCAGCCCAGGTGTGAACAGCAGCATGCTCTGGGACAAAGGCGAGCCCCTGAGCCTGGTTTCAGGTCTCCCTGTAGCAAGTAGTGGGGAGACACGGGCTGCAGGGAGCTCGGAGGCTGAGCCGCAGGGCAGGGCTGGGGAAGCTGGAGGAGGCAGTCGGGATTTCAAGTCTTAGTGGTCACAAGGGGGATCTGCTCAGTCCCATCTTTAATATCACACCCCCCCACCTCCATCGTGAGTTGTTTTTCCTCCTCTCATAAGAGACCAGAGCTTTGTGCCAGGGACCAGCCAGGCAGAGCCCGTCCCCTCGAGGGGCTCCTGGGGAGCTCGCGGTGGGGAAGCTGGCAGCAAACCAGAGATATGTGCAGGGTGCCCACCATTCATGCACTGGTGCGAAGAGCCACACAGTGAAGACACAGGTATAAGTGCTAATTTGGAGCTTCCCCCCATCAGCAACGCTTGTCTTTCTCTTTAGGGCCAAATTAATCACCCAGCGCTTTTACGCCTCTTTCCGGAGCGCCGCAGGGGGAGGCCACCCACTCCGGGACGCCCACCAACACCAGGGCTGGATAACTCGCCTCCCGCTTGCGGGAGCCGTGCCGTGCCGTCCCGCTAGCGCCCGCCACGCCGTACCGCACCGCCGCTGCAAACCAACCCTGCCTCCTCACCGGTGCAGCTTAGAGGTCGCAGCCAGCGAACGCTTGATCTGGTCAAAGGTGCATGGCACCGGGCTATCCCGATATCATCTTCTGCTTTTTAAATATAGATGTTTTAGATGCAAGTTTTACAGCTAAAGAGCGATAGTAGGTAATGAAGAGTAAATGCCATCGCTTCACCCCCATCCGCCAGCGACACGGTATTTTCTGCTGCTCTTCCCTGATTGTGAAAACCAGGTTTTTCAAAAAAAGGGCTTTAATGAAATAGTTCCTTGGTATTTGAACCCAGCTGGGCTGAAACAGCTGATTTACTACTCGGTGGACAGCAATTCCAGGTAGGAACCAAACCAAACGTCTTTTTGAAATTTGTGGCCAGTTTCATTCTGGGTCAGCCCAACCATTTCAATGCAGAGCACGTTAACATTTTTTCTAAGTTTGTTGGTGTTGCCAAATCCATACTTACTGTGGAAAAGGTGCTATGGCAGATGGCCCGCCCCCCCCCCCCCCCCCCCCCCCCCTTTTCCCGCCTGACTGCGCTTGCCGCAGAGGGTCAGCATCGCTCTCGCCCGCGGCACGTGTGCTCGGCAATTGCAGCTGGAAAGGTCAGCGGAGCTGCGTGCCGGGAACGGCTCCGACACGCAGCCGTGCGGTAGGGAGTGTTAGACGTGCGAGGTGCCTCCATCTGTGCCGCATCCTGTGCTTTCCGAGACAAAGCCGCATGTTCCTCCCTACGTGCATCGACTGTCACACATTTTATTAAAGATCTTTCAGTTCTGCTGGAAATCGCCCCTTGTCGTAGTCTCGCCGTGACACGGGGGTATTGTGCCGAGCTCCACGGACAGGAAACTGAAGAGTCATGGTCTCGTTATTCTTCAGGGGGCTGTTTTTTATCCGCCCTTGCCTTGCCTCCTACTTGTTTTGGCATGACCCTGCAGTTCACGTACATGCATACGGTCCAGCCAGAGTGTACTTTATTACTATTCAACCCAAACTGCATCCTGTACAAGACACCACCAAGAGTTCACTGACATGTAAAGCCCAGACACAGGAAGAGCTATAAGCTTGGCTAGATCCAATATTCCTCCCAGTCGAAAGCAATGGCTTCTCCCACGCGCTTGCTAACCACGGCATGGTAACACCCTCCTGTATTTTCTAGCTGACTTCTCTTCACGCTCACACACACAATGCACTTTCAGGCAGCGCTGCAATTTATTTTCCAAACTGACACTCAGCATTTCCATCCCCCTGTGGGACCAGCGAGTTGTAAAACCCCAGGTGACAGTGGCACCAGCTGAACCAGGGTTAGTTACAGTGAATCCCACAGGAGCCCATACCACCCACAAGCCATCCTTACTCCTCTTGTTATCCGCATGCATAACTAGAGCCAGGCTAAAATTCAGTCCTGCTTCTCTTGCACCCACCCACTGGCCAGAGGGAAGCGACACCCCCCCGTCCCCTCCACCGAAAGTGCAGTGGGATGTGAAGGCTTCACGTAGACTCTAGGACCGACAAGGCGAGAGTAGCTCAATCCATCTTCCAGCAGGCAGGTCAAAGGGAATGGCACATTTGGGCTTGGGATCAAAACAGGGGCTCGCCTCCACTGGCACTGCCTGGAGGTGATGGCAGCGCTCCCCCAAATACCCAGCAAGCAGTCCCGCCCTGACCCGCACCCCCCTTTCCACCCACCACACACAGACCGGCACAAGCGCTGCTCCACAGGCTGGGAGGGGGATAAGTTGTCCATTGCTGGCTCAAGTCCATGTTTTCCTTGGTTTTGCCCATGCTTGGGTGTATCGGGATTTTCCACCCTAGGAAGGGGGGAACGGGTGCATGCCCACCTGTGCTGTTTGCACCCCGATGGTGAGCCTGCCTTTCATTTTCACGCCCAAAGAGAGAGGTTACAGAGGACCATTGGTATGCCTATTTATATCGCTGAGTATTGGATTGTGACTTGCTGTGTTTTGATACTGTGGATATTTTTCTTTTTTTTTTTTTTTTTTTTTTTTTAAGTTAAATATATTCTATTGCTGGACAGCTGGAATGAAATGCAGAGTCTCTTTACATAGCCTGGAGAAACCCATCAGCCCTGGCTCAAAATGGGTCTTCCTCCTCCCACCAGCTGGGTGGTGGAGAGCATCCAGTAGACACCAGCCCACACCTGCATCACCCAAGGAGAGGAGGCAGGGGCCAGGGCACGGCTTTCTTAAGGACCCAGAGCCTTACAGGGGAGCAGAGGGCTGGTGAGGAGCCTTATCTGCACCTCTGAAACAGAGACAAGGGAGGGGGAAAAGCCCCTCTGGCATTCCCCTGTGCACGCACCTACCAGCAGACCTTCTCACCTGGGTTTTCTTTGCACTTTTAACACTTTAAATGACTCCAGGCACATTATCTCTGCTCCCCATGCCAGAGCAGCCTCCATGCTGCTGGGGGCTCGGCCACGCGCACCCAAGCAGAGCAGACCTTGGCAGGTGGCAAAGCCGTCGCAGGGGAGCTTTCCCATGAAAGGCAGCTCTGCTGCAAGGGCTGACAGCCCGTCAAAACACATCTGCACATTTTGAGCATCCATACTTCATGCTCCCTGCTCCTCCTGTGACATGCAATGCCCCAAAGTGCCACTGCTCTGCTCCCTCCCCAAAGCCACCGCAGGTGGGGAAACACATGGGAGGATCCCAGCTGGACTTGTCAGAGCTTCTCTTGGTCATTTTTGAGACAAGCAGGGGTCTAAAGTCCCTAAGCAATTGCTCATTCATATAAATGACCACAACCTCGTAGTTTTGACCCCAGACATTGGCACACAGTTAGTTTCCAGGCTGCCAAGCTTCACCTGGCTCTGCTTGGATGCCTCACCTCTGTAGGAGGCTCCTTGCAAACATGGGTTGACAGAAGCAGCTTGTCCAACACCAACTGCCCTCTGTGCAAGACACCTCACGCTCCCCGACCCAGCCTCTCAGGAAAGCAAGGGCTGCAGCCATCACCCCATTTCTAGCCCAGGCGGCGTTCAGAGAGGGTCCTGCAGGATGCCAGGGTGCCTGCAGCCCTCCTGGGAAAGGGCCAGCCTCTTGCTCCATCAAAATCCCAAATCTGTGGAGGGCTGCAACACTGCCACAGGCGATGGTGGGCCGCGGGGAATAAAGCTTGAGCGCATTTCTCTGTGCTATAGTGGGAATGCGTAGTCCCTCACACACCCCGCAGCCCACAACCGACCGTCAGCTGCCCGGGGTGGTTTCCTCCCAGCTGCAGCACTTTGACTCTCCCCCCTCTCTGCTGGGAAGGGGGAAGGTGGCACCATGGCACAGGGCTCAGTGGCATCTGCTGCCCACCCAGAGCAGGTACAGGGCTGGCCTCCCAGCCTTTCCAACGGGCAGGGCAGGGATGGAGAGGGAGCCTGGCAGTGCCAAGGGGAGGGGGCTGGTGGAGGACATGAAAGGCGTCTGGGAGGAAATGTAACTGTGCCCGCAATATTCGCCCTCCCCAAATGCAAGGGCAGATGTTTGGAGATGGAGCTGGAGAGATTAAAGTGTGCTTATCCCTGTCTCTGAATTGCCAGCACAGCATAATGCTCCTCCTGTTTGCATGGGCTCATGCAGGATGAGCAGCAAGAGACCAAAGCCGAGCACGGCCCTGGAGAAGTGGGAGAGGGCACCCACCCAACGAGGCTGGGGGACGCAGCCATTGGGAAGGTGACAGCTCGGATCCCACTTCATCCACCCTCACAAGCGGTGCCCAGCACAGACCATTAGTGACCGCCTGACCCGGCCTCTGCCAGGGACACCCCACAGCCGACACACCACTGCTGGACTGCAGGGACAGCCCGCCCCATGCAGCTTGTCTTTAATGAGAAAAATAGGGAAGGGGGAAGGATGCAGACTGCTGCTCGCAGCTTGGCAAGGCAATCGGCTGCAGCAAGAGCATCAGAGGCAGGGAGCCCGCCGAGGACCAGCCTCGGTAACAGAGCAGCGCAGAACAGCCCTGCCCAGCTGCAAGGCAAGGCAAACCAGGCAGCAGGTCCAGCCTGGGAGGCTTCAATGGGACTCAGGAGGCCAAACTCAGATTTGGTGCAAAACCAGTGAGAAGGCTCTTCTCGCACCCCATGGCTTTGAGGGATCTGGTAGGCGAGGCAGAAAGCTCTGTTTCACTTGCCACATCTTTCTATGTAGGCTTCTCCCCTCAGCATGTGAAGTGCTTTGGGATGAAAACTGATATATAATATTATGATACTATTAATACACCCATGCAGACACACCATCATGTGGCAAATCCACTAGAGAGATCTGGGATAATTATCTTGAAGAGATTTCTTTAAAGCCCTGCTAATGCAACCATTTCAGAAGGGGAGGGAAAAAAAAAAATAAATCACACAAATGGAAAGTCAAAAAGAGCTTAGTGAAGACAGATAAGCCATGGGGAAAACTTCCATACCTTATCCTCATCCAAGCACCATCATGAGACCAGGTCTTTCCCTCACCTGGAGGAACAAGCATCTCCAGCAGTTTTTCAGCCCTGCAGGCTGTTGACACCCACGTCCCAGGGAGTGCTCTGGCATCAGCAGGCAGAAACCCAGAAGGTTTTCAGGGGTTTAAAAGAGGCAGAGAGACAAGAGGAGATGAGCACAGCCTGCAGCTTCTGCTGGCTCCTCAAATGGGCAGCAGCACCAGCTCTGCTGGAGCAGGCACCAAAGTCCCCAGTCTGAGAGCAGCCTTGAAGCCAGACATACCATCACCCAGAAACCCAGGGAACAGGGCGACCAGTGGGTTCCTGGGGCGCTTACCCCACAAAATGCCAGGAGACAGCAGCCAGCAAACCTCGAGCCCCTGAAGAACTGGAAATGCCCAACACAGCCCTGCTCTGCCCTCCTCCAGCATCCCATGGGTGGGCAGAAGCCAGACCAGAACTGCTCCTGCCGCCCCAGCCCCAGCACACAGCCAAAGCCCACGGTCACCCTGCCCCAAGCCCCACACCACATCCCTGGGCAGACCCCCTGCCCAGCCACCCGCCTCCTCCACACCGTGCAGCCTCAGGGGAGGCACATGGCCACCACACACATCTCACCCTGATTTCAGGTGCAGACTGGCTCACCCCCCACAACCCAAGAGCAGAGCCTGCCCAGATGCCCTCACAGCACAGTTACAACCCTTGCTGTAGCTCCTCTGTGCACCCAACCAACGCAGCACAACAACGGGGTACCAAGAAAACTCCCTCTCCGGTAAGCACCACGCAACAGGAAAAATTACCCTCCCTTTGCACTTGCAGCCCCCCCCAAGCTAGGCTTTTTCCACCTCCCTCCCCCCCCCAAACCAAGCTCACCTCTTCAGAGCTGCCACACACCACCAGGACCCATCCAGCCCCGCAGCAGCACTTGCTGGGAGCCCCCCAGGGCTGCAGCCCATGGCACTGATGACACTCCCATGCAGATGGGGAGCAGCTGAGACTTTATGCATGATCAGAGTAATCAGTGTAACCAGGTGTGCTTTGCATGGGGCCATCTGGGAGGTTTCAGCTGTTGGCTGCTGTTAACACCCACGGGGCAAAAGCATCTCGGGCAGGAGGGCGGCGGTCGGACCCAGCTTGCAGCTCACCCTGACGGGGAGCCAGGGTCTAACTGCAGGCAGCTCTCACTGGTGGCAATAGAGACATGGAAATACACTGCCTGGATATTGTATCATATAGCGATATATATTTAGAAAAACGTAATTTTCATTATATTCTGTTCAAACATTTAAAAAAATAATATCCATGCAAAAGAGGGTTATTGCAAGGTATACACATACTATCTCAAGTCATGCACTCCAAATATATATTCAGATCTGAATGCAGCTATGAGCAGGTAGCAACTGATCTAGAAGCTAATATTACAATTATAGACTACTTCGGAGCTTGTTTGCAAAGGAAAAACACAGCCCTGTGGAAGAGGATGAGAACTGCAAGCCCAGCAGGAGTGCACGCCTGTGTCTAGGGTGCATGAAGTGTGTCCCCAGAGGAAGTGAAGATGTGGCAGCCAGGGCATCCATGCACTAAAAAATGGCATCACACACTACATCCCTAAGTAACTTTGGACTGAGACTTGGGTTGACACGCTTGTTCAGTCTGCTCCCATTTCCCGCTCAGTTCTGCATGCCGAGGTGGGCAAAATGGGGGGACAAAACCGCCCCCCGGCTGAGCCCTCCAGGGAAAGCTGAAATGCTGCAGGAGCCCGCAGGCAGCGCTGGTGCCAGCAGGGATTTCTTCACCAGCCCTCGGCATGGGGAGCTCTGGCTCCCGCCGGCGGCCCGGGCGGTGGCAATCGCTGGCTGACACGGCGCAGCTGCCTTCGGGGGGAGGTTTGCTGCCTGCTGCCTGCTGCCTGCCTGCGGCGGCTTCCGAGTTCCCCTTCGTTGCATGCAAACACACATAACCAACACGGTCTGGCTCTTTTTCACCACCAGACATTATTCCAAATATTAATATTTTAAATTACTTGGTGTTCATATCCCAGGAGGGATGCAGCCAGCCTGGCTCTGCTGGCTGCCCCTCCAAGGTGCCTACGTCACTCTGAGTGCCGTAGAAGATGTTTAATGTCAGAGATGTCCCTTCCACCAGGACCTGAGCAGCCCAAAATTTGGGCCCGCTGAGGCTCAGCGTGGCAGCGGCTTGCTCATGGTCGTGCCAGGTACCATGTGGCTCCTGCCCACGCCTGGGGAGTTGTCGTGCGGGGCTGTGCTGCCTGTCTGGAGCCTGGAGCCATCCCGGGGCGCAGGCGGGAAGCTGCCGGGTGCTGATGCACCTTCAGTTGCCTCCAACCCCGCTGAGCCACTCCAGCTTGGGAGAAAGTGGAATTAAAGTCTAAGGCTGACTCCAAGGCCTCTTCTGTTTCTTCCCCAAATGGAAAAGGTCTGTTCTAGGAGATGAATTTCCCAGAGGTCTAATTTTAGAAAAATGCAGTTTCTAATGACCCAAAAGATGCTTTTTAAGGGGAAGGCAAGCATTCCCGTGTGTTTGATTACAGTAGGGCTGCCCCTGGTCCTGGGGAAACCCTGCTGCTGGGGGCCCGGGGGGGTAAGCGCAGCTGAGCTGCGAGCACGGGAGCGCGGCTGAGAAGATGAGCCTCCTGCGGAAAGGCAGGCACTGGTGGGGATTTTGGGTGCACCAGTCACACGTCTAGCTGAGATGGGGGACACAAGGGAAGACCAAACCTGTCACTTGTGCATGCAAGATCGCCTTTTCCCGTGAGGGTCATCCAGCCAAAGCAAGATGAGGATATTTGCTCAGCAGCAAAACCCACTTTATGTTTCAGAACTGCCACTGCTTTGCTGATATTAAATTCAGACAGGAATAAAAAGAGAGAGAGAGGGGTGGTTACTAAAACCTCCCAGCCCATCCCCACTGCAGTGAATAGCCCCCACAGAGCTCCTCGTGCTTTGCCACTTCAGCTCATCACGCCGTTTATGCCGTGCCAAGCAGGTCACGTACGGCAATGTCACAAGAGTCACCAAGAGCTGTGCCGGGGCACATGCCACCGAGGCCGGGGAGGTGGGACATGAGATGAGGGGCACTCCTGGGCCTCCCCCACCTTCACGCAGCCCGACTTGGCTCTCCCCGCCGGGACGTGGCCTATCTCTGCCAGTGTTTCCCTCCAGCTCCTGGCAAGCCCCGCACCCACCAGACCCACCGCTGCCACCCAAATGCTGTCCCCTACGCCGGTACCCCAGCGGGGACTGCCGGCGGGAGCTGAGCCAAGCCTTGGCCGCAGCACGCCGGCAGCGCGGTGCCCCTCTCCAACCGCATTGCTCCAACCCTCGTGGATGTCACCAAGTAAGAGCAGGCGTCCCTGCATCCCGCTGCTCCTCTGGGCAGCCAAGGGCAGGCGTGGGAGGGATTTTTCCGGTGTAGGTTTCCCGGAGAGCATGCGGGCAGGTGCTGTACCTGAAGCTATGGCAAACCATCGCGAGGGGCTGGCCACCTTTGCATGATGTTAGCACCCTGCAGAGCCCTTCCCACAGGTACTGCCTCCTCCCCTCACTTTTTTGGGGACATAAAAAGAAATGAAGTGTGAATTTAGCACTTGCGAACAATACTGCACTGACAGCACTGCAGTGGGCAATGTTTTTTAGCCACAGATTCTTTGCAAAGGGGAACCACATATGTAGCATCTCTCTGAATTGCTGCTATAGATTTGTGTTGCTTTTCCTTCTCACGTTCCCTTATCCAACCCAAACCCCACTTTTGCAAGAGAAGCAGCTGTTTGTGTGTGTCCCTGCAGGACAAGTCCCTGGATTCTTGTTAGGGAAAGCAGCATATAAAACATCTTGGAGCAGAAGCACCTCCTGACAGTGAGGGCAGTCATTAAAGTATTTGCATTTTGTTTGCTGGCTCTGGTCAGCTGTTTGAGTAAATCATTTTGTGCCTCTATTTCCTTTTGTGCTCCTTTGTCCAGGTGGTTCTCAGTGTAAGATTTTTACATCAGGGAAAGTGTGTTTGAATACCCTGGCAATAGGGAGGGAAGGGAGCTGACCCCAGATCTCGCAGGCCTGACGTTATTAATACACACCGAACAAATGGCAGGAGACACAAAGTTCCAGCAAACAGAAATCATCAGCCCTGAGCAGGCAGCCGATCAGCGCTGGCAGTGGGATGAGCTGGCAGGGCCCAAGATGTGCATCTCCTACAGAGTTTCCTCCAGTGCTGTCCCAAGTGGGATTTACCTGGGAGCCTCCTCCACAGGCTTTCTGTTCAAAGCGGCACCAGAAGCAGCTCTCCTGTGCTCTCTGCCTGCTCCAGGGTGGAAGCCCAGTTTTTCCCTGCAGAGGAGCAGACAGGTCCCCTAAGGGTAGGGAGAGAGGTGGAAGGAGAAAACCTGCCAGTATAAAAGCAACACCAGCCACTGGGGCATCTCTCAGAGCAGTAAATCCCCACATAAAGCCGCCTTTGCCGTGCTCTGGTGCCTCGCTGGAGAGCATCACTCGTGGTGGGTCAGGGGCCTGATGTGCAGGAGATGGCAGCCCCGTGTCCCCAGCGTGTGATGCAGGGTCCTGGGCATGATGGGGCTCACCCCTGGGGCCCCAGGGTGGGCGTCTCATGCTGCTTGCAGGAGAGGAGTGTGACCATTTCCATGGACTTAAAACCATACAGGAAAAGCACAAACCAAACCGACAGATACTACAGCGGGGCCCTGCCTGCCTTCCCTGTTTGCAGGGGTTTTTTCATTTTTATTTTTGTTTTTTTTTTTACACTTTACAACCACGAAGAATTAATTTGGATTTTTTAAAGCTGAGGAAGAAAACAAAGCACAAACCCAAACGAGACCAGGGACTATAAGTGGGAGGCGGAAAGCTGGCCCTCAGGGTGGCGGGGACTGGCCCTCAGCCCCCTGCCTCTGCTCGGCCGGGAGGCGCAGGGTGCTGGGGCTGGCACAGGGTGCTGGGGCTGGCACAGGCACAGCGAGGGGAGATGTTTTTCCCCAGTCTCTCACTCCCAGAAATAGGAGTCTCTACCCAGAAATAGGATGCGGGCAGCACGAAGCTCTTCATCTCCCTGCTCCGGCGGGGATCCGGGATGGAGCCGCTTGGTGGGAAGGGCTTTTATTCATTTTAATGAACCTCCCCCAGCTCCCAATGCGAACATCGCCAGAGGACAAGTCCCAAAACAGCCAGGGGGTGGTGGGCAAGTCCCAAACCAGCGACGCCCGGGGACCAGGCAGGGTCGGGGAGAGCATCCCAGACGAGCCCTGGGATGCTCGCCCCGCCGGCGCAGACACCCTTCCCGCGGGGAAACGCACCCCTCTCCCGCAGGACCCAGCCGGCTGGGCCGGGCTTTGGCCTTTCCCTCCCCTGCTCTCCCCGTCCCCGGCTGCAGCCTGCTGCCGAGGGAGCATTGCCACCTCCCGGCCTCCGGGGGAAGCGCCGGGGAGCCGCGGCCCGGTCGCTGCCGGGAGCTCGGCTCCACCCCACGCGGGACCGCGGCAAGGGGAGCAGGGGTGGGGGGCGGGGGGGTTTAAGGTATGGCGGAAAAGAGCAGCCTAGGCACAGCCCCGTTTGGAGGTTAAAACCGACACGAGCCCTCCCCACCGAAACCTGGAGGGTGCACAGACACCCCCCGCCCCGGTTATTTTCAAACCAGCGAAGACTTGGAGCTGCCAGGCACAACCCCAAGGGAGAGTGGTTTGGTTGAAGGGCACCCCCGGGCTGCTCAGCCGCCCCGCCCCCCCCCCCCAAATGCCATTTGGCCTCCCTGGCACCCCCGTGCAAACCCGTGGGGGTGAGATGCAAAGGCAGGTGCTTTCCCGCCCCGGCAGCTCCCCCTCACTCCCTCTTCCCCAGCACCCACGGCAGAGCTGCAGCGGGCAGGGGGACGGGGCCCTGCACGAAACCCAAAGAGGCTCTGCCAGCTTCCAAGCTGCCAGACCCACCTCGCCGCAGGGACAGCAGCCAGGGCTCGCCAGGGGGAAGAGCCCGTTGCTGGTAGCACCAACCCCAAAGCTGCAGCATTCCATTGCTCCACACCTCAGCATTAAAAAAAACCCAAACCCCTTCCTAGCACAACCCAGACTCTCCCCATACTTTCATTTATGGCCAGCAGTATTTAAGTGGCAGCAACTTAAGTAATTTATTTAAGCAATTAAGACCCTCCTTTTGAGGTCTTATTGCTCAGGCAGTGCAACTCCTTCCAGGCCTTTTTCGGGGCAGGGGCTCTGGCTGGGGGGGCCAGGCAGTAGCGCTGCCCTGCATCATCCATGGCAGGGGCAAAACACCTCCTGAGGAACTTCCCAGAGACCCCCAAAACCACACCAGCTGGTGCCACTAACAACTCACACCCTGTGAGCCTCAGACCCCTATCAACCACCACAGCAAAGTCCTGCATTTTCAGAGGTTGCAACTCCCAGCTGGCCCCCAGCACCCCCTTATTTATAGGAGGTTCATTCTTGCAAGTAGTACCTAATTAGGTAGTTAAGAAGAAAATTGGCTGCCCCCTCCCCACCTACAGCCTGAGCAGGCTGCCTGTACCCCCGTGGCACTGCTGGAGGTGCCGGGAGGCTCTGTGCTGTAGCAGTGGAAGCCTCAGCAACATCTAAAGTTTTCTTTGTTGCATTAACATAAGTGCTGGACTCTCTTCTCTATATTGAGTTTATTAATTATTTAGTTTATTAATCCCTGGAGTGTCAGGGAGCCCGGGGCTTTGGTTTGGGGGTGCAGCAAAGCCAGGAGTGGGGGCAAGAAGGGTTCTTGCTGTGGCGTGCACTGTGCTGCACCGGCAGCCCCAGCTTGGCACTGGAGCCTTCCCCTTTCCAACCCAGTGCATAAACCTCAGGGTTAGCAGACACCCGCACTCAGTCATGAGGGGTTTCTTTCCCTGACTTATTGCCTTACCCTCCCTGCCACAACGTCGTGGTGTTTCCTTAACTCTCAAGAGAGGTTTTTACAGAACAGAGTTGAGGTTCTTATTCTTTACCTTCTGGTTTTGCATTTTAGGGTACAGCTGGGTAAGTTTTGGAGGCTTTTGTTTTCCTCCACAGGTAGGAAGAGGAGTCACGTACTGATGAGATTCTCAGTGGTCCCCAGGAACTGGAGCTATAAGTAAAACATCAGCTGTCGGTAATGATACTGCAGAAGTGTGCAAGCCAGCCAGATAGGAAACATGTACGCCTTTCTCACAGCCCACGAGAGACCGCTAGGTGCACGTATAGCAGCCTCACATCTATAATAGAATTGTAGAATGGTTTGGGTTGGGAGGGACCTTAAACACCATCTAGTTCCAACCCCCCTGCCATGGGCAGGGACACCTTCCACTAGACCAGGTTGCTCAAAGCCCCATCCAACCTGGCCTTGAACACTTCCAGGGATGGGGCATCCACAGCTTCTCTGGGCAACCTCTTCCAGTGCCTCACCACCCTCAGAGGGAAGCATTTCTTCCTTACAGATAATATAAATCTATGTAAATATAGAGCCATTACGCTTTGTCCTATCACTACATGTCCTTGTAAAAAGTCCCTCTCCAGCTTTCTTGTAGGCCCCCTTCAGGTACCGGAAGGCTGCTATAAGGTCTCCCTGGAGCCTTCTCATCTCCAGGTTGAACGAACCCAACTCTCTCAGCCTGTCTTCATAGGAGAGGTGCTCCAGCTCTCTGATCATCGTCGTGGTCCTCCTCTGGACTTGCTCCAACAGGTCCGTGTCCTCTTATGTTGGGGGCCCCAGAGCTGGACACAGTACTCCAGGTGCGGTCTCAGGAGAGTGGAGTAGAGGGGGACAATCACCTCCCTTGACCTGCTGGTCACGCTTCTTTTGATGCAGCCCAGGATATGGTTGGCTTTCTGGGCTGCGAGCGCACATCGCTGAGTCATGTTGAGCTTCTCATCAACCAACACCTCCAAGTCCTTCTCCTCAGGGCTGCCCATTCTCTGCCCAGCCTGTATTTGTGCTTGGGATTGCCCTGACCTATGTGCAGGACCTTGCACTTGGTCTTGTTGAACTTCATCAGGTTCGCATAGGCCCACTTCTCAAGCCTGTCAAGGTCCCTCTGGCATCCCTTCCCCCGGCGTGTCAACCACACCACACAGCTTGGTGTCAAAGTTGCTGAGGGTGCGCTCAATCCCACTGTCCGTGTCACCAAGAAAGATGTTAAACAGCGCCAGTCCCAATACCGACCCCTGAGGAATGCCACTCATCACTGGTCTCCACTTGGACATTGAGCCGTTGACCACAACTCTTTGAGTGCCACCATCCAGCCAATTCCTCATCCACTGAGTGGTCCATCTGTCAAATCCATGTCTCTCCAATTTAAAGAGAAGGATGTTGTGCGGGACAGTATCAAATGCTTTGCACAAGTCCAGGTAGATTACATCAGTTGCTCTTCCCTTATCCACCAACGCTGTGTTGTAGAAGGCCACCAAATTTGTCAGGCATGATTTGCCCTTAGTGAAGCCATGTTGGCTGTCTTGAATCACCTCCTTATTTTCCATGTGCCTTAGCGTAGTTTCCAGGAGGATCTGCTTCATGATCTTGCCGGGCACAGAGGTGAGACTGACTGGCCTGTGGTCCCCTGGGGCTTCCTTTTTTCCCTTTTTAAAAATGGGGGTTATGTTTCCCCTTTTCCAGTCAGTGGGAACTTCACCGGCCTGCCACAACTTCTCAAATATGATGGATGGTGGCTTGTCAACTTCATCCGCCAGTTCTCTCAGGACCCACGGATGGATCTCATCAGGTCCTGTGGACTTGTGCACCTTCAGTTTCCTTAGATGGTCTTGAACCTGATCTTCTCCTACAGTGGGCGGCTCGTCATTCTCCCAGTCCCTGCTTTTGCCTTCTGCGAACTGGGTGGTGAGGCTTGAGCACTTGCCAGTGAAGACTGAGGCAAAAAAGTCATTGAGTACCTCAGCCTTCTCCATATCCCGGGTAACCAGGTCTTCCGCTTCCTTCCAGAGAGGGCCCACGTTTTCCCTAGTCTTCCTTTTATCCCTGACGTACCTATAGAAGGTTTTCTTGTTGCCCTTGATGTCCCTGGCCAGATTTAATTCTATCAGGGCTTTAAATCTCTTAACCTGATCCCTGGCTGCTCGGACAATTTCTCTGTATTCCTCCCAGGCTACCTGTCCTTGCTTCCACCCTCTGTAGGCTTCCTTTTTGTGTTTGAGTGTGTCCAGGAGCTCCTTGTTCATCCATGCGGGCCTCCTGGCATTTTTGCCTGACTTCCTCTTTGTTGGGATGCATCGCTCCTGAGCTTGGAGAAGGTGATCCTTGAATATTAACCAGCTTTCTTGGGCCCCTCTTCCCCCCAGGGCTTTATCCCATGGTACTCTACCACGCAGATCCCTGAAGAGGCCAAAGTCTGCTCTCCTCAAGTCCAGGGTAGTGAGCTTGCTGTGCGCCCTCCTCGGTGCCCTAAGGATCTTGAACTTCACCATTTCATGGTCACTGCAGTCAAGGCTGTCCCTGAGCTTCACATTCCCCGCCAGCTTCTCCTTGTTGGGGAGAACAAGGTCCAGCACAGCACCTCTCTTCATTGGCTCCCCTATCACTTGGGGAAGGAAGTTGTCATTGATGCATTCCAGGAACCTCCTGGATTGCTTATGCCTTGCCATGTTGTCCCTCCAACAGATATCGGGGTGGCTGAAGTCCCCCATGAGGGCCAGGATTGTGAACGTGAGGCTGCTCCTATCTGTCTATAGAGGGCCTCATCCACTCGGTCTTCCTGGTCGGGTGGCCTGTAGCAGACCCCCACCATAGTCACCTGTCCCTGCCCTCCCTTTAATCCTGACCCATAAGCTCTCGGTCGGTTCCTCATCCATCCCCAGGCAGAGCTCCATGCACTCCAGCTGGTCGTTGACATAGAGGGTGACACCCCCTCCTCATCTCCCCTGCCTGTTCTTCCTAAAGAGCCTGTATCCTTCCATTCCAACACTCCAGCCATAGGAGCCATCCCACCACGTCTCCGTGATGCCAATAAGATCATAGCCATATAATAAAATAATAACGATAAATAATATTCGTACCGGTAATACTACCAGTTCTTTCTCATAGCAAGAGGTTTCTAGTCTTTAAGTGAAGTCCACACTGGGCTTCTCTTGCAGTTTGTTTTAGAGTTGCCGTGGCGAGCAGCAGAGATGCTGCAGGGACCGGTCCCCAGGCCGGGCTGCTCCTGGGGGTCCGGGCACGGGGTGTTAAATCTGACTTTCCTTACGGGCAGCCCACCTGCCCCCCTCGGCCACGTCTGTCCCAGGACAGGCTCCTGCTGTCCTGTGCTTGCACAACCAGGAGGGACTGGAGCCGCCTTCAGGCTCCACAACCTGATCTCTCCTTCAGTGCAAAACCAATCCAGGTTTTCGTGGCCTTTGGTCCCAAGCGCTCCCTACGGCGCTGCCCGCGGTGCGGCTGCGAGGGCGAGGAGCCGGGGAAGCGCGTGGCTGCACCAGGCAGCTCTAACGCCCCTGGGTGCTTTGATATCCTTGAGAGCAGAAATGGCGGGGTGGCACTCAGAAACCACTCAGCGGGAGCCGCAACGTAGCGCTAGTGAAAAACAGAAAGACCGAAATAATTCCTGGTGTGGAGCTGCCTTTGGTGGGCTTCCCTGCAGAAGAGGGGTGGAGAAACTCAGGTCTCTCCCGGGGGTGCCCCTCACCCAGCCCGGAGCCCCCCAACGCCCCAGCTCTGCTCTCACCCTGCCCTGCCCTCTGCAAAGCCAGTTCCCGTTTGTCAGGATCTGTCCCCGGCGCAGGGTCCTTCCCTACTCTGGCTTTTATGCAGCACTGCTCCCAGCGTGTGCTGGGGTAACCGAAGCTGGAGCCTGATCCCCCCAAAATCTTCATGGACGCGAAAGCCGGCTCCTGGGTTGTTCCCAGGCTGCCGCAAGCTGCGCGGGGCAGACATGGACCATACACCAGGCAAATGCTTCCCATATGCCTTTATTTGCAAAGTTACAGGATTTCTTTACAGGCACTGTGCGTTGGTGTTTCAGACTGGTTCAGGTTTTTCTCTGTATTACCAATGACCGAGAGGGCAGGTGGGAGCGGGGAAAATCCCTCATAGCAACCATTCCAGCCTCCAGAAAGGCATAAGACATCTGAGAGGAACAATCTGCTTCTTCTGAAGCCACGAAGCGAGGAATCTGGTTTATAAACAGGCTTAAAAAATAATATACATATATAAGAGCAGCTTGAAGCTAAAGTACAGCGATAACTGGTACATACGTATGCATATCTGTTCACACCCTTTCTCCAAAGCTGGAAAAGGCATGGTTTAAAAACTAAAACACAGTTTTAAAAAAAAAAAGGATTCCATGCATTAAGTTTTAGTGTTTTGTGCAATTAAAATGGGATGAAAATAAATATAACTTAAAAAAACCCAACCTTTTCCATGACACTAATGGAACAGAGGCAAGTCTATAAGGCACTTCCACATGGGCTATTCTAGAAAGCCTGGCAAAGAGCTAAAACAGTGCAACCATTTACAATGGCATCAGATGAGCTAAAGACATCTGTCTGGTGAGATATGAACCGAGAAAAACCTTAGGAGGCTTCAATCCTCGGGAAAGAGGCTGGGGCATGGCTGCAGACGGCTCAATGGCCAACTCCTCCTCCTTATTGCTGCCAGGAGAAGACCTCCCCCACCGAGGACGCTGGACCCACCGAATGATGGCAGAGGGGCTCTGAAGCACCGCTCGTGGGCAGTGAGATGAGACGGCAGGTTTGGGGATGGAGCGGGTGAGGGATTTGCAGCTGTCGAGCTCCTGCACCACCTCCAGCGCTGCACGCTCCTTCTGTCCTCAAGGCGAGGGACTCCCCGGCTTGCCCTCCAGCCTCCCCTCCCCACCGTCCTCTTGATCGCTGACCTTTAGTGAGCCAGCTCTGCCGCAAGCAAGCTGCTGAGTTCAAATGTTCCAGGAAGTTAAAAAATAGCCTCCGCCCTAAATAGGGAACTGGGTGTTTTCGCAGGAGCGGGAGCGCAGAGGCCGTACATGCAGCCCGAGCAGGCGGGGAAGCCAGCGCCGAAGAGCAGCGGCAGAGTCAGCCAGCTCTGCGAGAAAAAAGGGAAGGCACGGGGATGCCTGACCTCAACTCTGCTTCGCCAAAGATGACTAACCTGGCCACCTCGAGAGCTGCTTTGCTGCTGTAACCCTTCACCGCCGCTGATAAAAATTACAGAGATGCTCCAGGTGGGAGAGTCGCCCTGGGCCAGGTGCAAGCATGGGTGGCACTACCCCTGCATGTGCTCGGCTGCTGCCGAAAAAGACTGATCAACCCGGATGGCTACTTTAGGTCTCATCATAGTCCCTTATAAGCTATTTTTCTCTCCCCTAGCCCTGCCCAAAGTCTTTATTCCCCGTGGAGGGCTGGAGACCCCAGCTAAGGAGGGTTGGAGACCCCAGCTAAGGAGGGCTGGAGACCCCAGCTAAGGAGGGCTGGAAGCAGCTCCTAGCAGGGGAGCTGGGTCTCTAGAGAGGAGCTCGAAGTGTTACCCACCATGCCAGTGCACTCAGCGTGGGGCACGTGGGTGGGAAGCACCTGGCCACGGTAAATACCTGTGCCTGACCACGTGGCCCCACAGCAGGAGGGAAACCCTCACCCTCCAGTGCCACCTGAAAATAACTGAGCAACCTCTACGGGATGTCTTGAACGCAAAGAAAAACCCAAATCTGCCCTTCTAGCATCTCTTAAGGACTCGGCACAGCCAGGTCCCTAGGCTGAAAGATGCTGGCAAAGACAACTAAAGGGCTCCCACCCCAGTATCCTTTGCTGTCTCCAGGCCTTGCTCACGCACCCTGGCTGCCAGAGGGTCCTAGGCACGGCCACTGAGTGTTTTCGGGATGAAGCTACCGATCGCAGCGCAGGGGGAGGCTCCTTCCTCTGCCAGCCCTCTTAAAGGCCCTCTTAAAATCAGGCTGCGCAAGAGACAAAAGCGTGATAGGCAAAGCACACGCCTGCCTAAGCAACCCCTCCGGGCTGCTCCCGGCCGGCACGGCCGCATGCTCCCACCGCATCTGCGAAGCCAAGGTTTCAAGTTCAGCTTTTGTTCTGGCAGGTTAGCTCTCTATTTACACGGAGAGGGAAAAAAAACCCCAAGACAACCTAAAAAACCACAACAAAAACACATTAAATAGGGAGAGTATAGCTTTCAAACGGGAAGGGCGAGGGCTGGAAAGTGTCTTGTAGTGCAGTTCAGAAGAGTCAGTCGGGGGCAGGTTGGGGGTAGTGGCAGAGTTGGACGCGCGGCTTTAATGCAAGTCTTCGCTCTGGGACAACTCTGTCAGGATCTGAATGAGGTTGTCCAGCCCCCAGAGGTAGCCGTCCTCCCTGTTCCCTTCCACCCAGGGCACGTTGTGCTGGAGAACTTGTCCCTCCGGCAGCGGGGTGGTTTTCCCAAAGTCAATCATCCAGACTTTGGCCTGTTCCTTCTTGTCGTGAATGAAGAGGAGGGAGCTCCCGATTACCTGCGGGGAGGAAAGCGAGTCAGTGGTGCTCCTATTGCTCCTTCTCAGCCAGCTTTGGGGCTTTCAGACACCTTATCTCAGGCTGCATTTGCAAGGGATGATGCTGAGATTTTGCATGAGCAAAAGCAAGCTCTGTGTGTTGCTGGCTGTGTTTGCACATGCAAATCGGGTATTCAGACAAGCTGATTTACTCATACAAATCCCAGCTCTTGGCAGGAGAGGATCAGAAAAACATGGGCATGAAAGATAGAGATGTCATTTTGGAAACTGAGTCAAGGTGCCTGGGGAAGGAATGAGATGAATTGTCTCAGCCTTCAGAGGGGGATTTTTTCCAAGGACAGTTCTTTGTGACCAGCTCGTGCTATTCACGCTCACCAGCCCTGCAGACATCACCACAGGGATGGGTACGCTCCAAGTACAAGTTACTTGCAATGTGCTGTCTCCTGCCTGAAACCCAGATTCCCCCTAGAATATCCTCCTGGCTTTCACAACGCTCTGGGAATGCAAGTTACAGAGGTGCATGTATATGAATTTCCTTTTCCATGAGTTCACTCAGCTGCATCTGCTTTGAAGGGCTCTTTCATATCCTGATCGGCCTTTGGGAAAATCCTGCAACAAGTATTGGCCCGGGGAAGCCCATGGGTGCATTTGGGAAGGTGAAGCACATCGCCTGTGACAGCAGAAGTCTCAAAGCCTGTCACAGCGGGACGAGACCCCACGAGCCCAATGCTCACCACCCACGGAGCAGAGAGATGCTCAGCAGGTGGGTGCCTCCAGCTCAGCCCCCTGGCCCATCCCGGCTCGCAGTCCCAGCCAGGCTGCCGCCCAGCAGCAGCTCCGCTGTGGCTTCCCAACACTTAGGGAACACGTATCGGTGTCAGGCCATTCACCATCGTGCTCTTCTGCTGAATCTGTTCCTCCAGTCAGAAGATTTTAGCAGGCAGTACTACAGAAAAGCACCAACGGGTGTGCTTCAGAGCTGTCCCAAATGAAGATTGCTTTCCAAATTATAGCCGATGTGCATGAATTGGTGGATTACAAATTCGCTTGCCCTTGTATCACAAATAGGGACCTTGGTGACCAGAGCGCAACGGCTGTTAGCAGACAGGACGCAGTGTGCTGAGAGCCAGGAGCGCCCCATAAGCTGTGCAGATACGTGGAGGAGCGCAGCTCTAGGGGCATCCAGCTGCTGTCAGCCCCCCAAAACAGCAGCACTGAATGTTACCGGGGACTCCCATGTCCGTGCTATCAGCAGGGTTTAGTTTGAGGTTTGCCTTTAGACGAGCGTTTTGAACGGGAAGCATGTACTGTTTGCAAAAGCTATTATGAATTTACATTTCTGAGGAGACTTCCTCCTCCAGCACATTGGGAAAACGTCCAAGGTCCAGAGATATCTATTATTTCCCAGAAATGCTTATCTTTAGCTTTTCTCCTTCTAAGCTCTTATAGCCCTCTCTTGGCCAGATCACAGCATTTTAACTTTCAGGAAAAGCCTTTTGCTGACATTCTTCGCTCGCCTGTCCTAGGTCGCCGAATTCTCCTGCAGCTCCTCGGAGGAGCCCTGCCCAGCGAGGGCCCCGTGGAGGGGGTGCTTCACCTCAAAGTGGGACGGAAAGTCAAAGCTGCTGCTTTTTAACTTTTAAGGAGTGGAAACTCCTTTCAAAACCTCCTTGAAAGGCTGTTTTGTTTCTGTGTTTTCGAACAAAACCCTGGCACTTGGTTTCAGGGAGCATTTTGTTTCCCGTGCTCAACTGACCTGAAACCTCGGTTTTGAGATTTCCCTTCCAATCGCCTTACAGGCGCTGCCGTAGGAGGCACGGCCCCATCTGCCTCCGGCTCCCGGCAGGATTCTCCGTGTGCGGCCAGGGCCGAGGTGGCTCACGCAGCTCCGGCTGAGGGACAGCGGGCTCTTGGAGCTGTGGCTCCTACTCCCTGTGAGTCAAGGGTTCCTATAGGGCTCTTTTGCCCATAGACAACACGTGCCAAGGACATGCGCGCTCATGTTTTGTTAAGTAGATGCAATAGCAAATACTCTTTGCCAATGCTAAATCAATAAAATGATGTAATTAAATTATGGAGTATTCCAATTCCTGTTGAAAAGGCCAAAAAATGTAGCGCTTCCTCTTTGTTTTCCCACCAGAACTGAATTTTCACTGTAGAAAATGTTGATTTCGTGGACACTCGTTCCTGGAGGAAAATCCTTCCAAGGGAAGAGTCCTTACCGTGGTGCCCCAACCAGCCCAGCAAAGGCAGTTTTGGGATATCTGCAATTTATGGCTACGCTGAAGCCTTGTTTGATCACATGGAGCAACTGGCAGCCAAATGATACCTGATCCGCATTCAGACAGGCATTTTTGTCCAGAAAACCCCTATACTTTTACACTAAGGATTTTTCCCAGTCATATAAACCCGTAAGCAGCCCAAATTCCTCCTAGATCACTTTTGATCTCTATGAACATTGGTTTTCAGTAGATTTGAGCACATGTCAGATGCATGAACATTATATCAGTCATCAGCTGTACTTCCACATAAGTATTAGATAAACAGGGGTATGAAAATATGGATATAAGAATAAATTCAAGATTGTAGAAATTTACAGCCTCTGACTTTGACTTCTTTTCTCTCCTTGGACAAGCTCAGATTAAACCATTTGCATTTCCAGGCAGATCTATCTAAACACGAGTATTACCTCATGGCACTTGAAGAACGGGGATGTCTCCAGGGTAGCGCGGATGCCCTTCAACCGGTTAAGGTAACTGTTCTGGAATTACAAAAAAAAACAAACCAAAACAAAACCCAAGCTGTCAGCACTGCGGGAAGCCCACATAAAAACTGCTGCATGGGGCAGACTGGGAAGTCACCCCTCCCAGCATCCTCTCCCTGATACCGTGTTTGCATGGAGAGATGCCGGGGGTGTCCCTCAGCCACCCTGCGCTAAGCATCCTCCCATGGACCTGTGCCCTGTGAGGGTGTCCCCTCTTTTTTTGGATCCACTTATCCTTTTGGCCTCTACGGCATTCTGTGAGCTCCTGTGGCTTCCAAAACTTAGTGAGAGCATTTGCTTTTGCTGAAACGGTGCTTTCTGCAGACTTTCCCCTCTGCATCCAAGGTGCTCCCGAGGAGGGAACAGCTAATTCAGCAGCCGCTGCTGCGTGTGCACAGCCAGGCTGCTTTTTTCTCTCACCTGCGCTCTTTTTAATAGGTCAACTCTTCACCTCATCTGTCATTTTATCACTCAGTCAGTCAAGCATCGTGAGACACTTCTGTAACTCCGTATCAGCACTTCTGCAAAGTTGGTACCATAGGTGGAAGGGCTTTTCACACTAGTCAACACCCAGTCACTACAACACTCAACACACGTGCCTGTTCGAGCATCCCTGCAAATTGCTGGAAGGCACTAAATGTTCTCAGGGGGCCCCTTTGACAATTTGATTTTGAGGTTTAGATAGAAGGACTAAGCACAGGAACATGCACAGCAGGTATCTGGGCACTGCAATACACCTAAATGTTCACACTGGCTGCGTGGGGAGATGTGGGGGTCGCTGTATTGCAATGGTTTGGCCAAGGAGCCCCATCCAGAGCCAGGGCATGATGGTGTGAGTGTGCCCCAAGCTCCTTGGGGATAAAATGCAGCCAGGCAACTTCTTTTTCAGGTCCAGGAATAATCCCTGGGTAACTCTTGTCAAAGCGAACATGCCGGTTTGAAGGAGGCAGTGCCAAGGGCCACTCCAGCTGGAGCCTTGCGTTTGTAGGCTTTATATAGCACAGCTTAAAATGGGAGCGCTTTGTCAAATAGGATATTTGACACAGTCAGTGTAAATTGTTTACAGCTACATCTCTTATTCTCCTGGCAACATAGAGAAACTTGGGAAATGCCAACCGCGACTTGCCCATGCGAAGGGAACCTGGCGCAGGCAGGGGGATGCCACCCATCCTGCAAGACCGAGGGCAGGACAGCCCGCTCTGCCAGGGTGGGAGCCCCCGCCATCGCATACTCAGGTAAAGAGCGGGTTCAGAGGCTGCCGTCAGCCACAGGGACGAGGCAGCAGAGCATGGCTGTGCCTCCACAGTGGGTTTTGGGGCCGACCCTTGAGCATCCTCAGCAGACTTGGACCCAGCTCAAGCAGTCCTGCTGCAGCAAACATGTCCCCTCCCAGCCCTCCACTGCTCTCCCCTCACCCCTGCGCCAGGATGGCGTTTCTCTTTGCCATTTTTCATGCTTTTTTAAGAGAGGTTGCTCGGGCTGCAGCCCCTCAGGGCAGGGAGCTGACGAGCCGAGGCCAGCCTCCGCAGGAGAAGCCCTCTCCAAGCAGCCCCCCCAGCATCCCCCACTCACCAAAACGTTGCGGTTTCCTCTGGTGAACTCCCTGAAGGCCTCTGTGACTTGTTCCTTTGTCCGTGTCTTCTTGAAGTCCCGATTCACAGTGCCATCCTCTTTCTTGAAAAGAAGGGAGAGCAGTGAGCAGGATGGGGAGGGAGGGAGCCGGGGCAGGACCGGAGTTTCAGCAGCCATGCATGTCCCTGAGTGGGATGCGACCAGCCTTTCCGGCAGCTGAAGGACCTGTCTATGGAGGAGGGGGGAGCAGAGGCAGCAGCTCTCTGCCTTGCACATTCCAAATCATCCCACAGCTCTGCCGCATTGCCCCCTAATGCAAATGGCAAGTCTCCACCACCACACGCTTGCCGAGGTCAGTGGCAATGTGGACAAGCTACCTCTCATGGACCTGGTGCTCGCTGCCAACAGAGGCTGAAGACCACCCGTTTCTGGCCACACTGTGCCCAAATGGCTTCCCACTGCTGCTGTGGCTGAGCACAGGCGCTGACACCAGCCTCGGGCTGCACCCCTGCTTGGGGAGGAAAGCAGAGCATGACCATGGCAGGTCAAAACTGAGTGTGGATGGAGACAACATCTCAGGAGCAGGCACAAAAACCCCTCCACGCAAAGTCCTCCATGAACCACTGCAGCAAGGAGATGAAGGCAAGGAGCAAGCCCTATGGCTGTCTTGCCTCATTAGTCCTTTGATAGTCCACGGATAGCAAACCCTCAAAGGCAGCAGCCCAGCACCAAGATGCAGTGAGCAGCCTTGTGCTCTCCTCCGCCTCTTCCCCAGAGGCACATCCGCGCTTGGCCCACCGCAGGGACGGCACGCAACCCTCACCCAGAGGCTCCTGGCCAAACCTCTGGGCAGCTTTGTAGGTCGCTCCCCGTTTCCCCGGTCCTGCTGGGGCTCCAATATTTAGATCAGCACGTTTCATTGTGCGGAGCGGCCACGGGTCGGGCAGGCAGAGCTCGCTTCCTGGATACAGGGGCTATTTTAAACCACACGTGCTTGTGCTCACAGCTCCGCTTGCAGAGCTCCATCCCACCGCTCCAGTCAGCTCGTTTGCACACAATAGAGTGAAGGGACAGAGGCCAAAAAGACATCCCGTGGGCTGGGGAAGATGAAGTAAGAATGAAGAAGCAGAGCAGAGGCTGGGGAAGGAAGACAGCACAACAAATCACCTGCCCTGGAGATTTATGTGCCCTGGCTGGACTTTGAGACCCTTCCAGGGAAGTGCCCCGGGATGGGGCCCTGTGCGTCCCCGAGGGCTGGCCATGGGCATGGTGGACAGTCCAGCCTGGGGGAAGGCCGAGTGCCCAGGCTGCAGAGAGCTGGGCAAGGTGAGCCCAGCACCAAACGTGCACACCTGACGTGCAGTTTGGGATGAATCACACAGCACACTTCCAACTTCCAGCTAGCATTTTGTGCAAGTGTTAACCAAGGCGATTACGAAAGCAACGTGTGAAAGGTCTTAGTCTCCAGGAAAAGCTTTGTTTGCATGGGGTGCAACCGATGCACCCAGCTTCAAATCACCCTGGACCCAACCTGACCACCTCTCGCCCCTGCACCGGTGCTGCCACAGAGTATAAAAGCAAGGCTAACAGCTGGCAGAGCCTGCACCAGCAAAGGCCAGGGACCACCGTCTCGCTGGAGACCTCCTTGCTGTAGCAGCCATCCTGCCGATGGACCAAGCAGAGCCGGGCCCTCTGCTTTCGGCTGTGTCTCACAAGGCATCAGGCTGCAGGAGTGCAGGCAGGTGGCCTCGCTGAGGATGCTCTGGTGGCATGTGCGTGACGTATAGGGGAAGGGCGCTACGCTGCTATATGTCCGTCACGTGAGCCCTGACGTGGCAGTTCAGAAATCAACACACCCTCTCCCTGGGGGATGATAGATATCAATTTGGAGAAGTGCCACAGCACTAATTCCACATGTAAAGAGCACAACTTTCCACAAAGCATCCAAGAAAGGAGATGGGCTTCTAAGGGCTCCTAAAAATAAATGAAAACCACAGATGGCCTTTCAGATAAAGCAATCTAGGCTTCAGGAAAGCCAAACAGCCTATCCGTAATGCTGCTCCCACAATTACCCCCCTCCCGCGGTTTCCTTGTCCACCCAGAAGCTGCTGCCATGGGGCTGACAACGGCCATGACATTTACAGGTGTCCGAGCCTCGAGGGGGCTGCCTTCCACACAGCAGAAGTGTGAGGGGGGCTGATAAGGGCTATCGCAACCTCCGCCCCACCAGCTATTCCAGTTTGCGCTGGCGTCACTGGGGCAGGCTTCGGGTCCGCCAGTTCCCCCTCTGGCACTGTGTCTGGCCTCAGATGGGGCTCAAGAGCCGCCTGTCTTGGGAAAGTCAGGTGAGGGTTTTCAGGGCTGGTTCTGGGACCCCACAAATGTCCCAGCACCAGGGAATACCGTCCCACCGAGACCTTGCTGCAGGCAATGGTGAGTGACTCTCAGACCAGAGCAGGCACTCGGGAGCGAAACTTCTTGCAATGAGCTCCAGTAAGCTCCAACTAGGTCACCAGGGATCGCTTGTATTACTTTTAGCAGGGTAATTTTATTAATAGCTACTGTTTCTAAGAGTTCAAGCTACTCCAGAAAGTTAGATGAGTGTCCTTATCTCCTTTTGCAGAGGAAAATTTCCATTTTAAAGAACCACCGGATCCTCGAGGCCACCTGGGAAAGCAAGAGCTCAGCCAGGAAAGGGTCCCCCATCCTCATTCCCAACCCTGAGCTGCCTGTTCACCTCACCTGCCCGCGCTGTCCCGAAGGCTACTGCTGCTCCCCTCCCTACCCTGTGCCCCCTTCCAGCCCACACACCCAGGGCCAAATCCTGCCCTTCCCTTGCACAGCAAGGTGCTCTCCTCTACCAGCCTCCGGCCACGAGCGAGGGGCAGGGCAGATTCACCCCTGCTGTTCCCAGGGAAGCATCCTCAGCAGGAAAGAAAACATGGGAAGACTTGTCATTAAATAATATTTTCCTGAAATTTCCTCAGAGGGCTCAGTAGCAGCTCAGGGCACCGAATGCGCTTTCCCTAATGTGGAGACTCGACCCCAGGAATAGGGCAAATACAGCGATAGGGCACAGCACGACCAGCTCTACAGCCCTGCTGGAAAAAAAGCCAGCCGGGAACCAGCGTGAACTGTTAATGCTTTAGCTTAGGGGAAAATAATCCAGAAGCTGAGGGATTTAGGGAGAATTACAGTAATTAGAGCCTTGATCAAATTAGTCAGCCCCTAGCAGCAGCAGCAGGATTACTCCTGGAGGCCAGCACTCCTAAACATTTTTCAATTAAAGGGCTGCCTCAACTCTTTGAAAAAAATCCACTGCTCACGTCGTGCAGCAGCTCACTTTAGGTGGGCTAAAACAGGGGTGCAACCCTCACCACTCCTTTATGGCTTTTATTTCCCTCTGCAGTGCTTTTTGGCCCGTGTGGGAATACGATTTGAGTTTTTTTTACATTTTTCATTTCAAGCGGTTCACATATGACCTGCTTTTGCCGTGAAGCCTCCTAAACGTCCCCAGATCACGGGCTGAGAAGCACTGCTGGAGGCCAAGGATATATTGTGTTGGCCTATAAATAGACAGATATTCCTGATTATAGCAAGAAAGCAGGGAGAAGAAACAGTGCATGGGAGCTTTGGTCCCAACTGGCCCACTCCTTTCTTTATACAGCCTCAGTTTTATAATAAGCACCAGCAAAACAACAGCAATAGGAATGCAAAACAGCAGCAATGGGAACTAGGCAAAGGGTTGTCCTGAGCCGGAGCAGCTCACAGCGTGCTTGCGGACGCCCACGGCAGAAAAGGGTTTTTGGGAGAGCTGGGGAGATCAGGGAAGAGCCGCAGGAGCGGGCAAGTGCCCTGACCCAGAAAGCTGGTGTGGGGGAACACGACCGGCAGCATCCCAGGCAGGGGCATGGGACGGGCAGGGGTGCTTCACGTTGCTTGCCACAAAACTCTTGAAGGGATTCAGCCCAAGGGCTGCTCCTTGGGTTTCTGAGAGTGGTTGAGTTAGAGATAAATGCACTGTCCTCTGCTGGCCATGAAACAGTTGAATGAAGAAGGTGCCCTCCTGCCTGTGTGCAACATGCTCTGCTGGGCTTCCCACAGCCCAGGGACTTTGTCCCGCACAGCAGGACGGACAAGTCCCTTCCCACCAGCGGTTTGGTATGTGGGTCATCAGAAGTAGCATCTCTGAGTGACCCGCTCCTGCTGATTGCCTTTTAAAGCTGTGGTCTAACATCTGCATTTGTTTGCTGTTTGACCGGTGAGGTGAAGGGGAACACTACTGGGAAAGTCTACAAGATCTGGTGTAAAGGCTTTTTCCAGGGAATGGCTTCATTTGTTTAAATTCTATCATTTCGACACCGCTACCTCCAGTCAGGAGAGGTGCAGGAGTTTAAGGCCACAGAGACCCAGACGGGCATTCTGGGAGAATTCCGCCTGACTCAGAGAGGAGAAAAACGATCTGTGATCAAGAGAAACTCCTCCAACCAAGATACATGTAGAAATGGAGCCATTGTTTCCGCTAAGAGCGAGCGGCTGCCCTGAGCTACTGCCTGGGCCCCCAGCAGTGCCCCAAGCCTGAATTACTGCAGGCACGACTTGACTGAGCTCCCTTCGGCTGCCAAGCCAATGCCATGCCAAGGCACGCGATGAAATCCTTAGCTTAAGCGCTATATTACCTTTAATTCATGTTGGCCAGCTATCAAACGGTATATGCCATTGCTAACGTTCACGCAAGTCTTCTATCACTAATACAACTGCTCTGCGGTTACACACCTCACCCTGTTCAAGTGCCACCCTGGACATCTGTCTCACCACAAAGTCTTCTTGCCAGGAGAAAAACTCCTGGGCTGGCTCATCTAACGGGGACACAAAAGCATCCCAGCAGGTATCTCCAGAAACCTGAGCGTGAGGTCTGAGCAAGCGCGGTCAGCAGGTTACACATGCGTGCAGGTGCCAGCAGAAAGTGCTGCTGCTTGTGTTCGCCCCATTTCATAGGGCTCAGTTGCTGAATTTTTCCAGCTAGGGATGTAAATACAGCCGCCTCACCGACTGCAGCTAAACTCACAGCTGCAACCACAGATCGGCACACGTTCAAGCTGGGATTTAGATTAATGGCCGAGCCTAGCGGTACACCAGTATCAAAAGCAAACAACTAACTTGAGTCTTCAAGTTGGAGGACGGCACTTTGCATTTCACAGTCGGGGAAATCAACCAAGCAGCTGATATAATGAGATTATGGCTAAACCTGTCCTCTTGCATTGATGCCCTGCGCTCAGCTGCGCTCTCAGCAGAGCAGCGCTGCCCCGGACCAGGTGCCTGACGAGGGTGGCTTGGCTGCAGGGACCGGGGATGTCCTGATGTGACACAGTCTTGCCACCAGCCTGCTGTGTGTGTGCCTCTGTGAGTGAGTTTGGTCACCGACCGCTCCCAGCAGCTGTTCCCCCTGCTCTGCACACCTGGAGCAGCCTCACCTTTATCCCCTCGATCCTGAAGCCCAGCGTGGCAGTCGAGCTGATGGTCTCCCTCCACTGCATGTAGCGGGGCTTGGTTACTGCCCGCAGCACGTTCTCCTCCTCGGTGGGGGCGTCGGGGTCCACTTCGATCATCTTCTGGTACATGTCCTTCCTCAGGCTCGGCTTCTTCCGGGCCTTTATCAGCTCCTCCTCCAAGTACGTCCTACAAGGAGGGAGCAGGGGATATTAGCAGGGCCATAGGGCCACCGCACGAGGTGCCACATACCCACAGACATGCCCCAGAAATCAGGCCTATCCAGGACAGCTGATCCCTATGGAGTAGGGCAGCATAGGAAATAATGGAGCAAGTCTCATTGCAGGTGAATTGATCCTGATTTAATTAGTGCCCCCATCATCAACACCTGATATCTTTTCAGTTCATCAAGGAACCTCAACCAGTTTGGCAATAACAAGGGGGGTTATTTCTCACAGGTGCCCCCTGCTGCCACCCCTTGGTCCTGGGGGCCTCTCCCCTGACCCTCAGCAAACCTGGGCAGCGACCTAGCGGCTCTCACAAACTAAACATGGCTTTCAAGATGTGAAACTGCCCACATGCTCTGGGACCCGGCTGAGCTGAAGGCAAGAGGGAGGTTGCCGAGCCCCAGCCCTCGGCGTTAGCGGCTGCTCCCTCTGAGGTTTGGCCGATGTGGGCGGCTGTTGCCAAAGCTGCTCCCGTGCCTCTCCCGCGCTTTCCCGTCCCCTCACCCTGTGCACCGCGAGGGTGTTTTCACACAGTGTGGTTTTGCTGATGATGATTTTGCCCAGTATAGTCTGTTTTAAATGGACTATCTAGTAAAAGCTTCCTGTACAGGACGGCGCAGAGAAGGGATGCAGCCTTGGCCAGGTGCTTACCATCACCCCTGGGACCACGGCATGCCACTGGGGTGGGGGAATGGGGGAACGAGGGTGTAGAGGAGCGTGCAAAGACCTTGGTTTTATTTATCCTTCAGAGGAGCACCACTCTGTGCCAGAGCACGCCAGTGAGAACTTCTGCACTCTGGCATGCAGAAAATCATCATCCACAAACCAATACTTCCTGCAGCAGTAATAAACCACTACGTATCTCCTCTTGCGGCTCCCAAACCTGCCCCAGCTCAGCCCGGCAAGCGCCCAGGCTCTCTCCAAACAACTCGCCACACTGGGTGAGATGTCCCAGCAAAATGACACAGGAATGACCCTATCTGTCATCTCCTTCCCCCCAAATCCAAACTGCTCTACACCTCCCACTAGCCATGCCCAGCTCTGCAGAGGGGCTCTGCCTTCTCCCCATGTCCCTTGTGCCAAAATCCCAGCACTGAGCATGCGGTTCACCTCATGCACGAGGAGGATGCTAGGCAGGCTACGTGGGATGGTGTTCTTGTGTTTCCCACAGGCTTAGCAAGGCAAACTGGTGTCTTTTCTCAGGGCAGGCACACGATCACTGAGCAGACATCCCCAGGGCATCAGCCCCTTTGAAAAACACTGCAGATAAAAGCGATGAAAGGCTTCACCTGAGATCACCAAACCCATGATTTTTGGGCAGATGGAATAAAATAGCAGAATAAAGCAGCCGCGTGCTCAGAAGTGCTGTTCATGCCACTCAGAAAGCTAGATTTCCTTTTGATGAGAATGACAGATCGTCTGTGTCTGCGGTTTGGTCCCCCCACACTGCTTCAGGCTTGAACCATCGCCAGGGCTTAAGAAAGACAAAGTTTTGTCTAGGGGCGACTGGAGGAGGCTGCTGCATCCCAAAGCCACATTAGCAGGAAAAACCCAAACCTGTATCTGCCTGCCAGCAAGCTGCTGGCTCAGAGGACAGGTTTTATAGCCCTGAGGTTTAATTTATCTGCTAGAGCCTCTCCTGCCCGGCCGCGGGGATGCCCCACTCCCCAGCATTAGCCCAATTCACCCTCCTACAGCACCATCTCATTTAACAATGATGATGCCCAGCACATTTGCCTGCTTGCCGCTCTGCCTGTCTTAGTTCCGAAAACGCAGGTGCACAAATCACCCAACCTGTGATTTGTGCGCGGGAGGCTTTCCTCCTCCCAGACACAGCCGCCGGAGCACCCGGGCAGCATGACCAGCAGGTCTTCTTCTGGTGGCTGTCATCCCTGGGTCCAGAGTGGGTCCCGTCTCCTTCCCGCAGCAGCATGGTGAGTGCCAGCCAGGGCCACGTGGCTGCGCCGGGGCCCCCTGCCCTTCTCTCCACCCCTCCGGTGGAAAGTATTCCTCGCCTCTTCCCTGCTGACAGCCCGACACGCCAGTTCAAGTTTCACATCGGGAGTTCAGGAGGGGAAAAAAAAGATTCCTCCCTCCCACAGAAACCATCAGCTTTTCCAGTAGCGCAAGCGTCTCCACCACATCTGGGCTGTGCCTTAGCCAGCGAGGGGGGTCTCAACCCAACCCTGCCGCCAGCCTGCCGCAGACGCAGAGCCGAGCGGTGGCCCGAGGCTGCTCCAAAACTGGCAGCCGCCTGGGGCTGTGCTCACATTTGCTCTGGGACACCCTCGTCAGCTGTGGTGTTGCTGCTGGCCAAGCGGCTGCAGCCGGGGATCTTGGCGTATCTCTAGATGGTTCTCAAGGAGGACACGGGTAATGTTGCTCATCTGTCAGGAAATGTTTCAAGAACTTTGCATGAAAGGCACTAAACTACTTAGCACACACATTTTATCCCTCAAGTGTGCATGGGAACAAAGGGTGAGCAGAGGGAAAGTTTCTTGCTCACTGAAGCTGTGCCATTCAAGTGTCTTTATTTCACCCCTCTGGCACCTTGGGCTGGATCTCCCACATCTTTTGTTCCCTGCCCCTTGATTGTGTCCTCCTGCAGCAGAGAGAGGCAGGTTGCCATCCTCCTAAAAGCTACTGTGCCATTCTGGTGTACCCAAACCCGGAGTGCTGTCCCCTCCGCTGCACCAAACCACTTTCCCAGTGCACGGGACAGTCCACAAGCAGAGAAGGAAAGAGCCTGGTGTGTCCTTCCCCTACCCAGGCTTCCCCATGGCTCTCTCCTCACACTGTTGGCTTAGCTTTTCCTGAAGACAGCTGAGCCTGGTGTTCTCACTGGTGTGTTTCAGAAGGTTTTACCCAGGAGATGCATTTGCTTTGAGTATCCCATCTTAAAACTCAAACAACGTCCCCAAAGCCACTCACCTGACCCCCATTTTGCAGTCCATAACGCAGGGGGAGTCAAATTCAGCCAGCAGATCTTCCATCTGGTTGTATCGCTCCCCATCCTTCACAACATCGCCGTGGTAGGCAGGAACATAGGGCTTCAGGACATCGTTCATCAGGCGGTCGAGGCAGCGCTGCTCCGATTCACAGTGCTTCTTCAGTATCCTGCCGTTGGCCGCTGCCTTGAAACTACCTGAGGGTGACAACGTGGCACTTGTTTTGGATGGGGGATGATGCTGTGCCTTCCCAAAAGAAGGGCAGCCCAACACCTTGGAAGCATGTCCGTTTACACCTGCACCCGAAAGAGTCCCTGCAGGCTGGGACTTATAAGCTCGGGCTGCCAGATTCACGTGTAGTGACAGAGGTTTATGACCGGCAATGTCACACCTTAAACAGGGCAGAGACCTGCCCTGCAGCACCCAACACATTTGCTTCACGGTAGGTTCACACCCTTGTCTCTAGGCTCTGGGGCATCTTTGTGCTGGGCAGCATCACCTGCTTTGCTGTGGATCAGCAAGGGGACTTGGGTCTCACCCAAAGGACTCAGCTTTCTGCTGCTTGAGAAAAAAGCGGCAGGAATACCTGCTGGCCGTGGGAGACTGAAGGCACAGAGCACTGCACCTTCACGTCACCCTCCCCAGCATTTAGGTAAGTCACCCTCCTGGGCTAGAGACGTGGGAGCTGAAATCTGTGACATTCAAGCAGCAGTCAGAAGCAATTCTGGCCAACAAAGCCCATTAACCTGAGATAACGAAGAGCCTTTCCACTGCTCTGCCCCTGCCCATGCTCCGTACCTGCGTGTCCCGCTAGCTGAATCCAAGGGTACTTCTTCTTGAAAGACATCACAAATGGGGACCAGTGCACCATATTCTTGATCTTCCGCCATGATTTGCTCTAAGGGAAAAAAAAATCATGAAGGTGAATGCAATGTTTGAAGCTTTTACTGTCTGTAAAGTCACTTCAGGCAGCACGCAGCTGTTTTGGACAGGGGAGGAGGCACCGGAGCCAGCGCAGGATGGAAGCAAACAGAGAATCTGCTCTTTTCCCATTGCCCTGTGCCAAGCCGGAGCCGCTGGACCTCGACTCTACATTCAAAAATCACGAGTAACTTCACTAAAGTGGATGGCGTTACAGTGTTGTTCCAGTTGGCTGCTTCTGCCGCAGAGGGCTCAGCCATCCGCATTACCTTGTCTCCGCTCCCTGCATCCCTCTGCAGAAGCAGCAGGGACATTAACCCATCCTTGGGTACCGCATTAGATCACGGCAGACGGAGCGGGGAAGGCAGCCCAGGATTTCTACCCCACCACAAAACTCAACTCCAGCTCCCGCGGGGAAGAAGGGACGCTCGCACAAACGCGCATGGGCTCACCGCCTGGCTTTTGTTCCCCGCTGAAAAGCAGCTGCTTTGTCCATTAAGCTGGCAACCCGCGTGCGGCTGATCCGCCTGCTTTGGCCCATCCGTAACTACGTTTTAGAGAACAATTCCCTTCTGACATGTTGTGTTTCTCGCCAGATAGATTGCACAAAACTATTTACATGACTGTAACGAGGGCTGCATCGGACATACGAAAGCCTCCTTCGAAGGCTCTTTCCTGCGAGAGTTTTTCCCTGGATTGTTCTGGGGAACATGGTGCCAGTAAAAGGCAGGGGGACGACCTCTTATCTCGGCCCCAGAAGGCGACGGCGCAAACAAATCAGGCGAACAATATACAACGGTGACAATGGAAAAATGCCTTCTTGCAGGAGCTGGGACAAACAGACGGCATAGTCCTGGCTGCTCCGAGCTACTGGGTTCAGTCGGAAGCCCACAGATAAATTATCCTCATTTGCTCCGCTCTGAAGGCATGGGAGGGAGCCTTCCAGAAAGCCCAAGTAATCTCTTCCTCGTGTTTGGAGAACCGGCCCTTGTTCCAGCAACGCTTCGCAGACAGGCAGGGAAGAGCCAGCAGCCCCGACTTGCAGTTTGGATGCTTGTCGGGGGTGAACTCACGGCACAGGAATCCATGCTGGGAACTGCTGACATGTTTAAATGGCGAGGAAGAAGCCAGACAAAGGTGTTAGTGTCTAAAGCATGGAAATTACATCGGGTTCCCCCGCACCGTGCACCAGCCCCGCCGGGGAGCAGGGACGCATCGCATGGAGATGCAGGGGCTGCCTGCACGGTGGGGACCGGGGGTGGGAGAGGGGAAGAAGAAAGGTCCTTCCCCACCTCCCAGCTTGGGAGGAGCAGGGTGGCCCTTCCCTGGATGACTGCCCGTGGCCGGGAGCGTCCCGGCGCGCCCTGGCACCGGTACAGCAGCGCAGGAGTTTGGCAAGCAGCTGCCCAAGCGCGGGGTGACACCGGGCATCCCCTTCGCCCAGGTTCCTCTGCGCTGCTGCTCTGCCGCCCGGCTTGCTTGCTTTGGCAGCAGGGTCGGGCAGTTCCCTACCTGACATGAGGATGAATGTTTTTATTTCCAAACGGAGTGCCAGAACTTGTGTGCTTTAGCTGTTCTTTGTTCTCCTTTTGGCAGAAAGCGGGAGGGAAGGGGGGGGGGGTGTCCCCTCCTTTTGTTTTTAAAATAGTAACATCGAGTCCTGGCTGATGTCATGAAAAAAAGGGGCAAGAAGAAGTCTCCGAGGGAGTTTGGACTCCAGACGAGTGTGACCCACCTCCTCTAAAACAAGGAGAAGGAGTCCCCCCCTCACCGCACAGCATCGTAAGTCACTCAGTCCCAGGAAACACGCCAAGGCAACGCGCCTTCCCAAGCCAAGATTTTGTTTTTTCAGTGGTTAGAGCTTTATAGCTAAAACCTTGAGGCACTTCAAAGCGCAGGCAGAATGAAGGCAAGCAGCCCCTGGAGCAGGGCAAGCCATCCCGGCTTCCCCCTGCCGGTGCTTTCCCAGGAGCGATGCGCTCCGCTCCGGCACTGCTCCCAGCGCAGGGTAATGGCCCCCGAGTCCCCCGGGGAGAAAAAACACCACAAAAACCTATCTGCCGAGCGGAACGAGACAGAAAGCCGGTCACTGAGCACACTTGCATAGGTCGCAAGTCCCCATCCCTTTACACTGGTGGGAAATGTTTTCATCCAGACGCCACCAAGTTTCACACACACACCTTTGGCCAGGCATTTCCCACCCAAGTTTTAAGGACACGTATAAGGACGTGTTTTATGGAGAGGCTTCAGGCTGCTTCGCCCATCTGAAGCCACTCCTGGCTTGCGGGAAATAGGCTGCGAGGCAAGGCGTCGCCGCCCTGGGGGTCACCGGCAATTCTGCTTCACGAGGGCTGTTCCCCCCCGGCTTCACGGGGGCAACTGCGTGGGCACTTGCAGGAGAGAGGAGGGACTGGTTCCTCTGCAATTCCTTCAGGAGCTGTCGGATTTTTGTTTTACACCTGAGCCCCCTCCCAGTGTTATGAGGGAAAGTTCGCTTCATCAAAAGGAAGCTCTCCCGTGCCCCCAGCCCGTCGCACGTTACTGCCCAGCGTGCACAGCTTGTTTTAGCAGAGCAGCCTGCTGGGACCAATTTTTTGGGGGGGAGTACGTATCTATACAAAATATCCAGTTGCTCTGCCGTGGGAGTGCTCGAAAGGCGGTGAGTTTTGCAAGGGGCAGCTCCCCTAGTAAACCAGCAGCTGCCCGACTTCATCTGTCCGCTCTCTGGGGCTGCCGACCCACTGCAGAGGAGAGATGGAGGCTGGACCATGGAGGAACAATCCTGGCCAATGCCCCCAGCGATTCTGCCACCCCCTTTGTCTGAAGATAAATTCTCCCCAGATAAGGAGATGCTCTAAAAGTTCACCCTTCATACTTTCCCTACAGCTTCAAGAGAGATGTTACGTGGCTGTGAACCAGCGGCACGGTCCTTCACAGCCACTGGGGATGGCTGAGAGCTCCCAGCAAGAGGTCTGTATTTATTTGAATGCTGGCATGGGTTCAGACAGAGGTGAACATCTCAAAGCCGACGGCTTGGGATCCCAGTCGTGCCAACCCCCGTGTCGGGCTCCTGCGGCTGGCCATGGAAAATCAGAGCCATGAGGTTCACGCCACTCCAGTTTGACCCCACGGCCACGTGCAGGAAGCAGCCCCTCTGCGCTCGGCGGGCTGCTGCCTCCCGCCCTGCCTGGCGCTATTAAAATACAAAGGGAGTATTAAAGCTATTTACAGTAAAGAAATCTTCTTTAACCCGGCCTGTCGGGAAGCATAAGGGCATCGCCTCCAGGCTCTTCTGTAACTTTCGGTTTACATTTCAAGGAGTTATTCGTGCGTAGGTCCAGGAGCACAGGCGCAGCTGTACGTATGTGGAGGAGTTACCTGCAATAACTGCCCTGACTCAGATTTTTCACCATACTGGAAAAAATAGCTTTGCAGGTGGCGTTACCAAGTGCTGCTCGTGAAGGGCAGATACGTGCTCTTCTCGTCTGCCTGCAAGGAAGCGAGCACGCAGGTCGTCATGCCGAAAGCTGAGCACGCTTCCAACTCTTGTGCATGATCAAAGCCTGCGCCTGCTTGTGGCACCCTGGCACCCCACTCTCCCCCAAATCCAGCTCTGCGGTTGCTTTCCCTCCCAGAAAACTCCCGAGGCTGTGTTGACCGACTGCGCTTTTGCACACACAGCAACGGCATGTAGCCTGTATAAGCAGGGAATATGCACGAGGTGTCTGGTGCAATCTGACACTTTTTATTTAAAACCTGTTTCAGCATCAGCAAATGCTGACTGATTAGCTGTTAGGTAGCAAATTATTTAGTGACTCTGGAAATATATTTAGCGAGGAGCAGCACCGTTTTCCCCAATCATCTGTCACATGGAAATGAAGCTGAGCAACTGTCAGAACCAACTCTAAAAATGAACTTTCAAGGGTTTCTGCAGCCCTCTGCTCTCCTACAGCTGCCCGCTAGCTTGCTTTCGCTCGCTGCAGAGCGCGGTGCCCCGAGCTGGGGGTGGGATAGCGGCCAGAGGAATTAAGCCCTCCCGGCGAGCACCCACAATTGGTCAGTGGGAGAGGAGTGCTGGGAAAACAATTTTATCTGCTGCGTGTTTAACTTTACTTATCTGAAGCTTAAAGCAAACTAGGCTTTCCCCATCTGTCAATAGAGCTTCATATGGAAAGAACAACATAGGAGAATTTAGTGCCAACCCAGAAGGTCAGAGGATATACTGTGTTTAATTAGATTAAACAAAAAGTGACTGATGAGCTCAGTGCTCGCTGTACATTTTCCCTAATTCCTTTAATGTCTGCTTGAAGGAGACGTGCCTTTCTGGGACTGCCTGTTGCCTCCCTTTCCCAGTGTGGATGCTGGTGGAATTTGACTGATGTTACTCCCCGTGCATGGAGCCAGCCGGGTGCTCTTCCCTTTCCATGCGTTGAGCCAGAGAGATAGGCAATAACTGATTTAATTTGCTGAAATTATGGTTTCCTATGGTTTTACGGGACCAAACGTTCCTGGAAATAGCAGGAGCTGGACCTGTATTTCAGCACTTTTTATTAACTAGAACATGAACCGTTAGAGGCAAGATTACGCAGCTGGGGCAGGGGATGGGAAAGAGTGGGAGCAGCGTTAATTTAATGATTTTTCCCACTTCTGGAAAGAACTTTAGCCCCTTTCTCCCAGGAAGATCCCAAAATAGCCTAGGGTCAGAAGAGATGGAGAAAAACTGTGAGGAGACAGTGGTGGCACCAATGCCCACCACTTCCCCTGGCTTCAGTGGAGCTGCTGCAGCCCAGGGGCTTGCAAGAGTGAGACCTTGGCTTTCCCTCCGCTTTGGAGAAAGCCCCGCTCCCGCGGCACACTAACATCCAACCACCCCCGGCGTTCCTTGCAGAACTGAAACACCCGGGTGGCCAGGCAGCCCCCCCGGCACATTCCTGGCTGCCCACCCCTCACCAAGCGCAGCGGCTCAGGAGAGGCACCGCGCCAGCCTTGCCCCATGCCCAGCACCCTTGCTCGCTCCTTGGATGACTCCCCAAACACCCTCCCGTGGGGCTAGCGTGGGTGGGAGGCACGGCAGCCCTCTCCGCTCTTCGCTTTCACTTCCAGCTCTTCCAAAAGGAGAAGTGCAGCCGCGGTGCTGCGTGCCGGGGGCCCCCGCGGGAAGGGGCTTTCGGCACAGCTCAGGACTCCGACATGTTTCACTCACAAGTAGGAGGGTCGGCGAGTCGCTCCTCGTGTCCGGAGCCTTGCTGGTTTAAAAAACAACACGGCGAGCAGCTGAGAAGGGCAGACTTTGTGCCGGAGAGCCCTCTGCTTTAATAACTAAGTAAGTGGGGGGAGCGTTTGCCCACAGAGTTCACTCCGTGTCAGCCTGCTCGGCGGCCACGCACACGCAGCCAAGGAAAAAGAGGCCATTTAGTTTTCCATGTTTAAAAGAATGAATGTGTTTTCTTTTGGTCTTTAAAAAGTAGTTAAGGTTTCCCTAGTGATGATTGTTTCCCTTGACTGGGAAAAACCTTGTCACCCCAGCCGCGGCGAGGAGGCCAGCTTTGTTCATTGTGCTGGGCGCTGGGCGCGGAGGGCAGCGGGGCAGAGCTGGCAGGTACCGCGGGATGCCTCCTCCTGCGCGTCCTGGCACCCGGGCCACCAAAATGCAGGATCCCGGCCGAAAACCCTCCCGTGACTTGCTCTGGAGAGCTGGGGCTATGCTCTGCTCGGATTTGCCATCTCTCAGCCCCTCAAACCTCTCCGTCCGTCCAGGCAGCAATGGAAAGAGCCCAGTGACCGCTCCAGCGTGCACCGGGCTGTGACCGCTGCCCCTGATGCTGGCAGCAAGTGACAGCCCATGTTTTACACCGTTTTCCTCCTATGCAAACTCCCCTCATCCTTGCCAACACATTTGCTTCTGTACTGCACAACGGCGAAACAGCCTTGTTTTGGCCAGAGGAGCTGCTTGCAATGGGAGGGCTTTGGGCCAGTGGGCATTTCTCAGTTTAGTCACACAAGGCATTTAATAAAAATTTCAGCAGCTCCCCAAAACCTGGCAGAGGCAATGCCTGTCAGGCTCCCGTGGCAGTTGAACAACGATAAAGCGAGGCCCAAGAACAGATTTAACCCAAGTTAATAAAAGGGAATATAGTTTGATGACTGAAAGGTACTTCTGGGTGCCTAGCAATTCTAGTCCAAACCCACAAGCCCCATTAAATAAATTATTTTGATGGCTGGGGCATAGTAGCTTCTGCTGGGGCATAGTACCTTCTGCTTCTTTCGAAGGTCTCCATCTCACTTAGAGAGAGAAAAAATCCTAATACATGCATTATTTCCTTTACTTCAGATGCTTTGTTTTTCAGAATAGTCTCATTTTAGCCAGCAAGGATTTTGCCTCTCACAGGAGAGAAGCCACTCCCATCTGGCTTTGTGAGGAATGCTCTTTTCTCCAGTGGGACCAGGGAGCGGTCCCACCAAGACGAAAGATCTGGGGTAGAGGGTCATAGGGATAAAGCTACTGCCTTCTCTGCCGTCTGCAAGAGATCAGCGTGTGCGATAGAGGAGCTGCCGTAAAAACGCCCGAAAGCCAGGAACATCTGCTGGGATCATCAAAAAAATATTCCAGTGTATTGGAAAAAAACCAGGAGCTTGTTGCAGGCTCCCTCTTCCTGCTTGTGATGGAGGTGAGGAGAATTAGAAGCAGCAAAGGCAGATGGGTGAGCAGCAGTCCTTCGGTTTGACCTCCCCTATCACAATGGAAGGAAACGGAGCGGCTGTGGGAGCCGGCTGCACAGAAGCCACCCATCGCATATACGGACATTTGCAACCTCCTCACCCACAAAGCGCAAGCAGGGCGCAGCAGCAGCGTGGGATCCATGTCAGCCACGCTTAGGGTCAGTCGCCACAGAGAGGAGAGGCAGTGTTAGACCTCTCTGTCCAATTTGGCCGAGGAAAGAAGCTGAAAAAGCCTAAGTGAGAGCGAAGGCAAAGCCTGCGTTGGAGCTTAGAGTAACTGAGCCTCAAAGCTATGGTCGTCTCCACGAGGCATTTCCTCCTGATGGAAAGCCTTTACTTCAGTAAAGCTGAAAACCTCCTAATGCAGATCAGCCGTAACTGACTTTCCCGTAAAGCTGGTTGAACTATTAATTGCCAGCATTAGACATGTTCAGTCTACTTTCCTGAGTGGGAACTGATCCAGATCTCTGGAAATGTATTTGTTACTCATTAAGTATACGCAAATAAGGTTTGTTAAGCAATTTTCAGCTTGGAGAGGGTAAGTGAATAATTCAGAAACAGCTAATCACTTTTGGTGGACGACTACTTATGCCATACAGTGCTTCTTCCTCAGCAAGCAGCTAGCTTTTAAAAGCCAGCAGATTATAAAAATGCTTGCTGGTAGCCAAAAGCGGGCCTCGGTGACTGGATTTGCGAGAAGAGTCCCGAAGCGCCGCAGCCCATCTGTGCAACACGCTGGTGCACAGAGCTGTAGGCAGCCAGATCAGGCGTCCAGCTGAGAAACGTGATGTGCTGTCCAAAGATCTGACCTCCTATCAGGGAATTTGTCATCGGCTTTGATGGAAACTGCTCTGTTTCCATCTGGAGACTTGAGTTTGATCCCTTTCCCAGTTCCAGAGTATTCACCACTGTCTTCCTGGTTCAGAATGTCATTTCTGCTCATCGGCTCCTCTAGCAGCGCAGCAGAAGTTGGGGACGTTGGCTCCTGAGCCTGTGCTGGCTCTGGCGCTTCCCACTCTCATGTTGCCAGTGGGGAAGGACCCCCCCAGCCTTTCCAACCCTGCCACTGTAAATCCTCAACTGCTGCTAGCTTCCACCTGCCCTCCAAGACCAAAAGACATGCCCTTCTCGACACCATACAACTCCATCAGTCTCTGGTCGCTTGATTTGAAGTCCAGCTCAGCAACCTAAAAGCCAGAGCTGCACTTTAGGATATGGAAGAGGTTCAGCTCTGAAAAGTCACAACAGAGGGTCCCGGTGGGCAGTGGTTTGGTAGGGTACAGCCTTCTTGCAAGAAACAATCTTAACGCAAGGCGCTGAGGTGTGCTCTTACACGTCGGGGAGGTGGGACGGGAGCTGTAGGCTTTGCCAGGTCCTCCTGAGGGATGTCCTGGACCCCTGGGTCCTTTGGGAAGGGGGGGTCCCTGGCACAGGGCATGTTGGGAAGCAACACAGGTGCTTAGACCAGCAGGAGATGTTAAAGTCCCAGTTATTTCCAATCTGGCAATCTGGCTTATTTAGACTGGTAGATAGAGTTACTCACAGGGCGGCCTGCCGAACACCCTCTCCTACAACTTGAAGGCAAGTTTTTAGGGATTTAAACCAGGAGGCTACATTTACAGTCTGCTTAGAGGTATTTTGGGTCAGAGACACCAAACGCAGAAGTAACATCAATGAGTGGAACAAAGCAGCTGCTAATACTTGCTTTTTCAGTCTTGATTTCTTCCTGTCTGCTTCTGGAGGTGACCCAGAAGGGCTTGGGACTGGACTGGTCTGCTCTCTGACATGGGCCACGAGGTGAGCTGCAATGCCCAGAGCTCATACCCACAAAGAAGGAGATTGTAGACGGATTTCCTCCCAGCTCAATGCCCACACCAGGCACACACTGTGGTGTGATGCTACATCGCTCATCCGTGCAGCCTGATGTACTACCAGGCAGGGTGGACATGGGCCAGACAGCGCAGCCACTGACTTCCAGTGCTGTTGTAGCCACCTGAAGTATTTCCTCCGGCATCAACACGGAGGGCATTGGTACGGACACTGTAAATATAACAACCTAGGTCCATAAGCATTGATAATGCACAAGCAAGGTTATGCAAAACCAAGTCACGCAATGTTAGTGAAGCAATCTGCAGGAGAAGCTGGATGAGAAAGGTCTGGCTTGAGCTTTCCTGTGGCTGAAACCCCCAGCAGCTCGCGCTGGTCTTGGACGCAGAAAACATTTCCATCACTGTTCCCTCTCCCTGCCCGCTCACGGAGCTAGCTCGCTGCTCTTACGCTATTCAACCATAACTGAACTTCACTTTGTGGAATATGTGAGTGAGAAATGCATCTCTCTTCCATGAGCAAGTGAAATGTTCAGATGCGTTTTAAGTGCCTTCGGCTGGAGTGGGAAGGCAGAGAAAGAAGGGAAGAAAAAAAGGGCCAGGCAATGGCTGTGGTAATTTGTTTAGAATAAAAAATTTTTAAAATTAGTCACAAGCCCTGAACATACCCACATTTGCTGGGTATATGAAGTGTAAAAAGCTGATTTAGAAGAGCAGTTAGAAGTTTCATAAACATGACTAAACCCTAAAGCTGAATGTTCAACAGGCGTGACCTTTTAATTCCCCTTTAAATCAGTTTAGCACTTTCATTTGTGTTTGGAGTCCCTCATGTTTGGATAGCACTTTGATGGTTTAAAGTACTATTTAGAGTTTTATTGTCTCTCCTGCTTCAGAGCTGGGACCACAAATCCTTTGCTAAGTGGCTGGAGGAGTTTCTGCTTGCACAGGAGCTGCTGGGAGCACCAGCCTGCCTGAGCCGCAGCTCCCCGGCACCCCCAACACGCCGCCGTGGGATGAGCCCCTTTTCTTAGGCAGCTCCTAAATATAATCAGCAACCAGGAGAAACTCCTCCAGGAGCCGAAATGCAGTTTGATACTCCTTGGTTTCAGATCCTTACAGAAGGAGCATGTTAGAAAGAGAAAGATGGTGGCTTTGGGAAACCCAAGGCATTGCAAGCAGCCAGGATGCCGCAGGCGTGTGCCGGGGCAGCACACACCTCCCATGCCATGCAGCACCCTCCCCGCAGCTGCAGACCTGCTGTGTATGCACCGTCCAGTGCCCAAAGCATCTCCCTGGGTGATTACGCACAGCGGCCAAGGGGCCTCTCTTGAGCAGGAGGCCTGGCTCTGCATCCCACAGGCTCCGCTCTTAAAACAGCACCGACCCCAAGTGCTATTAAAAGAAAGTGGTCTAGACCTGAAGGCAGAGACAGGCACTGTGCACCCGCGGACCGGTCCCCCCTTCTGCTGCAAGGCGATGCGCAGGCAAGGGCAGTGCAGGTCAGCTTTCACAGCTCTCTGCACCCATTATGCCCAGCCCTGGGGCTTGTGGGCACACACAGGGCTTCTCTCCACCAGAATGAGACAGACGTAAGTTCGTTTGCCATGGATAGTTTCTGAGCCCACCTCGTGGGCCCTCCGGAGACAAGGGCTTTGTCCTCTACCAACTTTCCAGCTACACTGCCCCGAACGGGTACGGGAAGCACAAACCTTGCACTTTAGGAGAAGCTGCTCACAAGGACTCCTTCCTCGCCGGACACATCAACCAGAGGCTGTGCCAGAGCCAGGGGCTCCCAGGAGCACAGCAAGGCCAAGCCAATTACAGGGCTTCAAACACCTTCAAACACAGAGCATCTGACACGCTCAGCCGCTCGTTCCCGATTCCCCACACAGCAGCGTCAGGCTGCGAACAGGGAGTGTATCCCCATTGACTTCAGCCAGGCTACCCCGTTCCCCGTCCGGGCGGATCCAGACCCTGCTGCGCCCACGCTCTTCCAGGCAGGGTGCTCGTCACCGCCGCACCCGGGAGCAGGCTCACCCAGCCTGGCCAGGACAGCGGGTGGCACAAGCAGAGCGAGAGCACCGGCTGTGCGCGGTCGTTGCACCGTGCGGGTACGAGTGACCTTGGAGAACAGGACGGAGGGAGGAATTCATGTTAACAGCACGCTTCAGCTGCCCCCCGGCCCGTTGCAGCAGAAAGTCTGACAGCAAGCAGACCTCAGCACAGCAGCAGCAGTAATTTTATCCTCGGCTTCATTTTCAGCGTTAAAGCCCTCTGCACGCCCCTTAGCCATTTTAGTTATGAGTCACCGAAAAATGCCAGCTTTAGCAACGCGGCTCGACTTCTGCAGGGCTGGGTACATACCTCTGTCGCCAAAGCCAACGTCCTGCCACGTCTGCCTGGTGCGAGAGCATCCGAGGAGTGTGCCGGTGCCGGCTGGGCAGCCCTGTGCCGGGGAAAGGCCAGCGGGGTGGTGGGGGAAGAAGCCGTCACGGTATCAGGCGAGGAGGTTTCTTGCTAGCGATGCGCCATGGGGGTTTCCTATGCTGCTTCTTTTACTCTGCCTTTGAAGCTTGCGTGCAGAGCCGGCAAGCCCCACTGCACCCCGGCACACCCCTGAGCCCTCGGGGAAAGGGATGGGATCCTCGGAGACACAGAGAGGGTTACCCAACCCTACATCCCGGTGCGGCACGCGGGGTTGGATTTTCCAACCCAACCATGCACTGACACGCAGGGGTGGGGCAGGGGAAGAAAGAGAAGGTTCCAGCTGTTAACTCCTAAGAAATTGAGGAAAAACGTGCTGCTCCTATATACATGATGCCGATCAACAGAGGAGTCTCCCGTGAGCTGGTGCATGCGATGCCGCAGCGGTGCCAGCTGGGGGGATGCCGGGTTTTTGGTGGAAAGAGGAACGCAGGGGCTGGCAAGGGAATTTGCTGCTTTGGTGCATGTTTACAGCCTTCCGCGGGGTGCCGGGGAGGAAGCGGTTTCTCTAAACCAAAGGGGAAACGCTCGTCTGAAACAGGAAAATGGAACTTTCTTTTGAGCATTAATAATGGAAAATCGCCTCTGCAATGGCTGTCTGTTGAATCCCTGGGCGTGCAGCGGGGAGAGGATGCTCAAGGAGAAACACCCTGTCCCACTGTCGGCTCGCTTGGGACCCCAGGTAACCCCGGGGGGCTGATGCTGGCATAGGCGCATGGGGGAAGATGCTGCAGTTTTGGGGAGGGATCCACTCGGCGACTCTGCCGTTGCCCCGGCCGAGCAGATCCCCCCCCAAAACCCCAGCATCCCCCTCCCCGGATGCGGGAAGAGAGGGTCTGCGTACCACAGCGATGCTGGCAACACACCGGATGCACACAGCATCACCCAAGGGTGACCCGGGCAATTCAGGTTCATCATTTAAAAAGAGAAATCCCATTCCTTCTATTTCTTTTTTTTTTTTTAAGTGAAATTGTTTCTAAACTAAATATTTCTCTTGAAGGAGGCTATTTTTAAGGTGAGCGGCATGACATGGTGTTTATGGACATAGCTCCAGCGCCAGCCCCCAGGTACTGATTTAGCAAGCAGCGGCTTCTTGCTGATGAGCTGCAAATGACTGCGGCATCCTTTAAAGAAGTAGAGATCACGGGTTTCGTATTCAAATCCAGATAGCCTTTCTCAGAACAGCACTGTTATGGTTGAAGAGGATGCTCAAGCCATTTTCTGGTCCAAAAAAGGACAAGAAGATGAAAGGTAGTTATATCTAGCCATATAATCGCGAGGGCACTGGCGGAAGCGATACAATGAACCCATTATAAACATGGGTGTAGCAAAGCCAGAGTTTAGCTCATTGTGTCTTAGCGTTTCTAAATATATTTTGTCTTGGGGGAAGAGCAACGGAGAAGAGAAATGAATGTAGGGAAGACACCCGGTTCTCTGAACGACCGGGGTTTCGGCAAGGCGCAAGCCCACAATCTCTGAGGCTGCGTCTGTGGGCAGCAGCTGGTTGCTGAAGTCCTCCTGCTACAGGTGACTATGTTTAGCTCCTCTTAGAGGGTGAGGGAAGCAGAAGAGGAGGTAGAAAAACTTAGTCATCTTCTCCCCTCAGACATTTTGCTGTTCATTTACTTCAGCAGCACATGAAGCACTTAGTCACTTGGTCTCCGACAGGCTTTTTCTAATTTTATTTTTCCAAATCAAAATAAGAAGAGAAAAAAGAGGTTTCTTCCCAAATAAGCAACTAGTGGAGGAGGCTGGGGGGAGTGAGCAGCGAGTGGCCAGGACTTCACCCCATGGCTCAGCCGGCTGTGGCAGACACCCAGGAGAGCGTTTGCAGGGTGCAGGAGGAGAGAGGGCAGGCGCAGCCGCTTCCTCTCGCTCTTGCTCAGCGACAGCTCGATGAGCCACTTCAGCAAGCCAAGGTGCAAAGCATCCTCCGCTGCCTCCGGAGCTGAGATCTGCTTCATGCCCCCCTACAGGCAGTTGGTACCTGCCCTTGCAGTAAAATCATTTGCAGTATTGTAACACACCGCTCACGCTCCAAGTGTTTTCCTGCAGCAAGGCAAGGGGAACCTTGCCACCTAAACCACACGTCCAGCTTGGATGTCCTCCATTCTCCAACCCAGAAATACCAACTTCGGAGCAGCAATTCCTTTGGGGATGATTTTAATCAGCCAGCAACCATAGCTCTCGCATTAAAGGAGTCCTTAAGGTTAGAAACATTTTGCCAAAACTGGCTTGCTCCAACAGTGCCATAGGAAAACTCAGGACAGCCCTTCCAGACTCCTCTCGCCCTCGGGAGCGCAGAGGGCCCTTGGCGCTGTCCCTTCCTCCAGCAAGTGCTCGCCCTTCGCCTGCGAAATGCAGGCACCAGCACAGGCACCTGCACCGAGATGCACACTGGTGCCAAGACGCTGCCTCAAGAGGGAGAGCATGAACGACAGCAAGAAACAAAAAGTCTCTGAACGCAAGCGCAATCGAGAGCCGGGCATTTGGTTTCTCTCCTCCGCACAGCATCTCGAAGGGTCTGAGGACAGGAAGGCAATCCCCGAAACCCAGCTTCTTCCCCCATCAGAGAGCAAACCCGCTGGCGTGGCGGTAACCCAGTGCATTTTACAGCTGACTCGGGATGGGCCTTTTGGAGGGCTCAGAAGGCACCCAGATGGCTCACGGCTTCCTGCTGCTTCAGTTTTACTACAAAGCAACATAAATAGGTCTTCATTCTTTGTTGACGTTTGGTGCCGTACAGCAAAACATGCATTGTTAACCTAAAAATAGGAAACCCTGTGGCAGCTTTGAAGAAATTCAGCGTTTTTCCTGTACTGATACAAACGCAGCGGCTGAGTGCCAGATGCCTCTGTCCTGCTTTGAAGACCGATGAAATTCTTTGCAACACTCATAAATTACTGCTTTGTTAGCACCCGGCAAGCTCCAGCGACACCAGCAAACCCTGGTATTTCCTTCTTCTCCCTCGTAAGGGAGGGGGGATGCTTAATGCTACATTTCATCCCTGCGCAGAGACGGACAGCCCCGCGCGCCTATCGCCGAGCCGAGCGCAGGCGGAGGTTGCTAAGACACCCGCTGACGCACAGCCGGGCCCCACTTCTATATTTTTCCATTACATGGTGTTGAAGCTTGCAGAGCAGGAGGTAGCTTTCTTGAGCGAGCTATCGAGAGATCAGCGAGAGACGGCAGGATTCTGCAGGGCATGCTGTGCGCTACTCACACTATGTTTAAACGAAGGAGTGCACGACGGAGCCAGAAATCTGTCTTGTGCAGAATAAACGTGCGCATGTTTTCAGATCTGGCTTGAAAAAAGGGCACACCTACTACTACACTTCTCAGAGTGCAAGTATAGCAAAGCCGAGGTCCCAAGCATAATGAGGTGTGGGTGGAAAACCAAAAATTCCTGGTGGCTTTCCCTGGGGAGCACAGCGGTGACTCCTGGGGGAGGATGCGCTGGCACAGCCCTCACTCCAAAGTGTTACATGCGGTACCTGGACGTGCTGGGACCAGGGCAATGGGGCTGCACCAGCACGGGCACCGCTGCCAGTCCCTTTACTGGGGTCCCACCTGCAGGGATGCCCACCCCACCGCTGTGCCATCGCCACCACTGCAGTTTAATGGGGCTCAGCCAGCCCTGTGCACGCTTGGGGCAGACCTCTGCCTTGCAGCACAGACAGAGAGCAGCAAGCAGAGCCTAACTAGCCACAGCCTGAGCAGAAACATGACCCCATCCAAGAGCAGCCCCTTACCATAAGGTCTCTCCCAGTTCCATGCTTTGGTGGCTCTAGGGGTCAGGTCTCTCCAGGAGCTGTTCATCATAGTTCATGGACTGATTTTAACCCACCCCCAGCACCGAGGCTCGTCTCCCACTGTCGGGTGCCAGCAACCACGGGGATGGTCCCTCAAGCAGCAGCTCAGGGCAGCAGCTGCCCAGCTTCTGCAGAAAGCCAGCACTATGTGACACCTCTGGTCATGGCTTATCTATCTCCCACAGCAGCTCGAAGTTGCAGGCCAGACTCGTGAGCTATTAAAAGCCACCAGACACAGCAATTTACACAGTTTTTAACCTACCCAGAACCTCAGAGATGGGCAACTGGGGATCATCAAGCCAGTTTTTGGGCATACCCATTCCAAGTACAACTCAAACATTTTGGAGGATGGAGGATGCTCCCTAGAAGTCCAGCTAACTGTTGCACTGTTTCACACGTCTCTTCACGGTGTAACTTCATCGTGACAATTCAGGATTAACATTTTAGGGTTAGTGTTTCCTCTTCGGTTCAGTTATCGCACTATGTTCGCAATCCTATTTGTGCCTCCCTGGCGTAGGCAGAAATAGAAATCTCAGCATCTCATTCCCATGCAGGGATCTCCTGCCCTGCAGCGTTAATTCCCCCACCACTTTGGGGTACTGTGCAAGTACCGGGAGGCTGCAGATGCTATCACAAAGCCACCCCGCTTAGCAGCATGCTGGCTCGCAGCGTGGCAATCCTGTCCTCGGAGTCAGGGACCAGCAGAGAGGCGTAAAACTAAAGTAATTAGTTCAGTGGTACTGAATCACAGCTTAGGAAACCTCCCCTTCCTGAAGGAAAACAAGAAAAGGAAACTTCCGAGCTCTTGAGTTGCTCCTGTTGTTGGTTAGGAATGGAAGGAAGCTACAGAAAGGCAGTTTCACCTATGGGATGATCTCTAGAAGTTCCCCATATCTCCCTTGGAGATTTCCTACCTGGAAAACAAGTCCAGCTCTGTATAGAAAAGTGCTGAGACCTTCACAGTCTCAGACAGAATAGTACCAAGATCAACCAGAAATCACAAGTTATGTTTCAGTACTTCAGCTTGGAGTCAGTTGCTTTTCGGTGACTTTGCCGAGCTCCACTGCCTGGCTGGCTAGCACTGTTCGGAGCCACTGTTTGGCCTGTGGAGGATAAGACCTCATTTTTTTCACTGCAAACAAAGTCACAACTACGTGCAATAGCATATGGCTGCTGGGGCCTCTCAGAGATGTAATGTTAGAGGCTCCCCGGCCTTACAAGGAGAAGGAGAGATTTGCAGAAAATAAGCCATACTGCTTTGCAAATGTACTGTCCCTGTCGCATGGCAAGCTACTAATAAAACCGATATTTGCATTTTTTGCATAAGACCATTTTGGATTCACTGTTCCTTCACCTGCACAAACGCCAAAACTCTCTGCACGAAAAACAAGTCAGGAAGCTACTGATGAGAAAGTGGCATTCCTGGCGCTACAGCTACAGGAATTACCGAAAAGGCTTCATGTGCTCCCTCTTAGAGTACGCAAAGCTCTTCAAACCGTGACCACCACAAGACATCTGAGTCCCAGTGACAGCACCGTCAGTGGAGGAGGCTCACACCTCCGTGCCGATGCTGCACTGGCGCTTCCTGGCTAGGATGCGTGGCTAACTAGGGACACGTCTCCAGGCCACCGCCAGGGAGAAGGAATCATTTCTCCTGAGCCAGCACCTCTGAGATGGCTGAGCAAAACCTCTGCCCGCGCTCTTCCTGCGCACGGCTCCTGCGCCAAGAGCTTAATGGCCACCCCGGGGTTAGCTACCAACCACACACCGACACTCGCAGAGCTCTGCACAGGAGCTATGCAAATATCTTCTCTGTTCCTAATCACAAATGTAATTGCCTATGCAAAGATGGTGCACCTAGCTAGGGACTGCCTGGCCCGTTGCCGCAGCCCGCTCACCCCTGCGTCACGGGAAGGCAGGGACCCTCAGCACCCACCAGTGCCACCAGCCTCAGCTGAAGCTCCGGCTCACGAGGGCAGATGCAGACCTAAGTCTGTGAGTGTTGTTGCCCAGGCAGTGGTACGATGGACACAGCAGCAGAACCAAAAATCCTCAAATAAAAGTATTTAATCTTGGCCAATACATGGCTATGGAAACAGCAGCACTGGCCCATCCCTCTCACATGGTCGTGGGGGGACATGGCACAAGCAGATGGAAGGTGTCCTATTTTATTTAGCTTATAAACAACTGTAAGCTTTTTAGGGCGTTACATTCAGTCATCCTGGAATGGAAAAGTTTATATGCTGGAAAGAGTGTCTTGCTAATGAACTAAGGTAGTTTTAATAGCTAGGGTGTTAGAGGTACTAACAAAAAACCTGTTGATGAGGTGATTGTTTGTGACACCCGCTGACGTGCCAGACAAGAACAAAGTACTCACAAGTCAGCGACTATCACATCCTAGAGAGTGGCTAGATTTGGGGGGGTGGAAGGGGGGATTGTGGTTTTCTTAGAGACATGTAGTTAAAAAAAGGGTCATTGAAAGCATCTGGAAAAATGACAGCTACAGCAAGCAGCTAACAGAGTCTCATTTGGAAGATGCAGGTCCCTTTAAAGGGTTGTTAATTTGAGTTCAAGCAGCTTCAAAGGAAAGGAGCAGAAAGACTCGCAGAACCGAGGATCTGGACAAAATCAGGAGGGAAGCTGCAGCCGTGTTTCAGCTGCACAGCAGCCAGCGGTGGGATTTGGGATTAGCAGCAGAGCTCACCACGTGGGCTCTCGGTTTCAAGCAGAAAGCTTGAGATGTGGGGGGGACAGCTAATGCACACGTGAGGCACGCTCCTTCGCTCCACAGCACTGTCACTTCCTTAGCTCGGGAAGAGGACCATATAAAAAGTTACCTACTCCAAAGGACTGGTCTTGGGAGCTGGATTTAGCGAGCCAGTCCCGGGTCTTGTCGAGTCTCCCGGTCCCATTGGAAAACATGAAAAAAAAACCCTCTTTTCAGACAAGCCTGCCCTTTATACGCCGGAGATCCCGTTAAGGTCGCACGGGGCCCTTCACGGCTCCTGTGCTGCGCTTGGGCCGCGACGGGAGGGCTGCGATGCGGGGGAAGCACGCTGCCGCAGCGGGCACAGGAGAGCAGCCCACACACTGAAAGCATGGGATAAATTCGCCCCTGGATGAGTTTCCCTTTGCAGAGCCCTGTTTGAACCACTTTCAGGAGCTGTGTTACGTGTCTGCAATTCTTAAAGCACCAAGGTGCATTGTTTGGCTGTGATTTAACCTTGTAATAGTTTCACCCCACGTAAATGAAAGCCATAGGGGCAACTTGTGCCTTTCAGCCCTGCGAGAGAGCAGCCACACCAGTCAAGCATCCCATGCTCAGGAGCCATTAACACCGAACAAGGAGAAGGAGGACAGAAAAAAATGGAATAAAAAACTTGAACTGGAAGTGTGTCCCAAAGCTCAGGGTTTAAGGGATGGCTTTGCCCTTTGGGTAGCTGCAGACAACGGTAGCATGCAGCAAACGCATGCAGCAATCTCAGCTGCATGCAGTGTTTGCATGAGTTGATACCAGAGCTGTAATTATGGAAATTAAAATGGCATTTCAAAACCAAGCAGGGGCCCACCGTACACTGTGCTGCGTCCTCTGTGTATACATGGCCAAAGATATTTCCCTCCCTGACCCATTCCTATCCTGCACACACAGCACTTGCTTCTCCCCCTCTCAATTTCTGCTGGAGGGACGCCGGAGACTCACTCAGCACCTCGCTGAGGCCATCTCTCGCAACTGAGAGAGCCAAGAAAGAGCCAGGCACTTGCTGCATCCCCACACTAGAGCCCCGTGCCCTGTACCAGCCCCGTGCGGCCGGGATGCGATGCCGGCGGTGTGCCCGGCAGCCAGCTCTGACCCTGGTCCACCAACAGCCAGAATTCACTGTACTATCACTTTGGCACACTCCTTCCTTCCTTGGCAAGACAGGCCAGAACTAAACTTTTCCATTGAGACGGGTAAACAAAGACTTTGCTTTTTCCCCTGTAACAAAGTTTAGCCCAGGAAGTCACATGAGCACAGCTGCATCCAGCATGTATATCCAAAATGGCTCGAGCTGCTGGCGGCCTATGGATGTACAAAACCTGGTACAGGACAAAGCTCTGCCCTGGAAATGCACTTCCACCAGTGCGTGGAAGTACACCAGAAACATCCCGTCTTTCCGCATGAAGGCCAAATCTGACCCCTGGCTGACGCGGATTCCCCAGCACACACCACGTAGCAGGAAGGACACGCTGTCACTAAGACCGTCGGAGCCGACTGTGTGCCCTGGCTCTCCCCACCACTTCCTACAACCCCCAAATGCCTCCTCCTGAATTGCTGTCATGCATTCGCCCCGTGCACAAAAGTCACCTCAGCAGGACACTGAAACACGCGTACAGGCACAGTGCTGCTGGAGGAGTCTGGCCCCCACATCCAGCCTGCGTATGGAGGCTGGAAAAATCGCCCCGCAAAAGATCTGTGCTCCGGAGTACGGAGAAACAAGGAGCAGTTTGCCTTAGAGGCAGCAAAAACATAGGGATTTACTGATGGTCATTTTCTGCTATTAGAGCAATAAACCCATTCGACAGTCAGCCAAAATGCCAGAGAAAAAGAATGCGAGCTTAGGGAAAACAGGAAAAAAAAAGGTGTTATTGGACCAAAGTATTTTCCAGTGATGTTTAGAGGCAGTTCTGAGCCCAGCAGTGATCAGTCAGAAAATCTGCTACCTCTGAACTTGTGCAGGCTACCCCTGCAGCTATCGTGCTTCCCCTGGGCTTCCCCACCCTGCACAGAGCTTTGCAAGCTCCGAAACACTGGGAAATTAATCTGAAGCACTTGAAGAAGGTAGCAAATGCAGACTGTGCCCTTTCCCCTTCCCAGGGAGGAAGGCAGGGTAGGAGGTTCAAGGGTGGCAAGACAACAGCACAAGGTGCTGAGTCGGCAGTCTGCGGGGCTGGCGCTGTCCCGAGTCTGCATTTTGCTCGCTGAAAAATAATTTCCGTTGATGCCATTATTACTGCATCCCCACTGGTGTTCCTTCTCTTACCTCTCTTCCCTCTTTGCTAGGCTTTTCTGGATGTTTTCCAACGGAGGACATTGTCCCAGTAACCTCGGACCTACGCGTGGGGAAAATGCAATGTCAACTGGCCAGGTGAGCAGATCTGCGGTGGCTCTGCTTCTCCTAAACCAGGACCCTTGCTGCCGGCTGTGAAGGTGCCTCCAGCACGGGCTGCTGACAGCAGGCAGGATCCAACCCCTTGTGATCTTCTCACTGAGCAATGGGACATTTCCAGCCCCTATATTGGAGCTGCCCATGTACACGCAAAAAGCTCTGCCCCTATCTTATTCCTGGTAAAAGCGTAGACATGGAGGCGTTTTGCTGGAAAACCATTAATAATCCCATTTCCCGTGGATCTGGAGGCTGTTGCCTCAGCTGCATCCTCTGCTCTGGAGTCCCCTAACATGCCCTCATGTTGCAACACACCGCGGCTGCCTGGTGGGAGCTAACGACAGCCAACTCCGGCGTTCCCACTCGACGGCTCGCTCCCTACGGAAACGAGCTGTCAGGGCTGTGCGGCCGGGATGACAGCTTCCAGTTGTGCTGCACTCCGGGCGTGCAGCCCATTCCCAGTGGAGGGGCAGGATCTTCACACCAGGTACCTTCCCCAGGTCCAGCAGGCAAGCTCTTTTGTTCTGATCCCACCAGCCGATTTTGGCAGTGGAAAACGGAGCAGCTACCTCAGTAGGTCAGCGCTTGCTCTCAGTGACTGGGTAAGGCGAGTGGGCGTAGCTCAGGGCTATCAAACCGCTCCTTCACGCTAAGCATTCCCAGCTCGTGCTCAGAGATACGGAGGTCCCAGGCTGAAGCCCTGCCAGACCTGCGGAGCACTCGTATCACATGAAGGGCAATGGTCCCTCTCCCCGTGGGAGAGAGTGGCTTTCCAGGACCGGCAGTTGGCGCAGAGCTTTCCGAAACTGGGGGTATCCTGTCCCCAGCCTGGCAGCCAAACAACTGTGTGCTCCCTGTATACACCAGGCACCATCCCAGCCCTGCACAGGCTGTGCGTATGGCAGTCCTGGTTTCTAATACCCGTTCCTGCCTTGAGTAACCATTAAGCAGCGTACACAAGTTGTTCTCAGGCAGTCAGGCTACCTGGAAAACACCCCTCTAAAAAACCCAGGAACCAAACCTAAAGCAAGGAGCCCGCAGCGGACACGTGCTCCCAGCGCTGGGGCAGATCTCCCTGCTCGGGGCTGAGCAGAAACTCAATTGCAGAAGTGAGATTGAGAGGCAGGAGGAGGGCAGGAGCCCTGCTGCCCTGGCACTGCTGCCCGGAGCGTGAGATTGCCGTGGGGCGGGCAGCCTCGCTGGAGCAGGCGGCTCACCCCAGAGCTCATCTTGAAGAGGATGACACAAAAAGCTTTCGCAAGACACGTTCATGAAGAGTTTCTTGACGCGGGACTAGGTCGGACTACCACGATGCATCATCGCTTTCTGAATTCAAGGCCGGGCTGTGATGTGCACTCACATTCGTACTGCGGCAGGCTGGAAACTGAAAGCCACGGTGATGACCCAGCTGAGGGGAAAGGAGGAATCAGCCCGACGTGTCGCGATTTCCGCTCAGCCCTGTTGACTCCTGTAGTTACTGAAGTGGCACTGTTTGTTGATGTAACAGGGACTGACTCAGTGGGAACAAACCCCAAGGGAAAGGTCCTTCTGAAATATTTGTTCCTATTATTTACTCTGTGGTTTAATCAGACATCTCTGCACAAAAATCAGCAAGTACCTCCCCTCGCAATTTACTGAAAATGAGTTCACTGGCCCTGATTCATTTACAAAGAGCTTCTTAGGAACCAAAACGCTGCAGCAGAAGAAAGTGAGCCCTCATCTTTCGCATCGTGGGACTGTCACCACCTAAAGCACGTATTTTAAGTGCCTGAGCCTGAAAAAGCAAGTTAGTTTGTTTGGTTTTTTTTCCTGGGACATGCTTACTCCAGCTGCAGACGGCAAATGGGGAGACAGGAGAACAAACATTTTTCGCTACAGCTGCATGAAAAGTCAGGTGGTGATGAACTGCGTATCTACGCCACATGCATCATCAAGATTTACCATCAAACACAAAGCTCTGACAAGGAAATGACAAGATTTGGCTTCATCCTTCCAGTCTGATGCAAAGCTTCCTTTGAACTTTAAGCTTTTCTTTTCTCTGTTGAGCGTTAGCATCTGCTATTTCTATGGGATCCAGAGGAAACTTCGCAAGAGCAATCTAGCAGACAGCCATTTCGCACAACCACATTCTAAACTACGGGGCAACCATATTAAATTAAGCTCCTTTCAACACACACACAGAGAGAAGAAGAACAGGAAAGGCAGAGGCCCCAACACCTCAAGAGCTCTAGTTTGAGATTAATGTTTCACGTGAGCAACATTTTTTCAAAAAACAAGCAGTAGGTAGAAAGCCTAGCCCCTAGACTGGTTCAACTTTAAAAAAGCAATGCAAAACCACCCACCCTCAAATCGGTCATGAGCAAAAAGAAAGTCACTGGCTTGCTTAGAAAGCCCCCGTCTCCCCGTTCCCAACGTGCCCCCCAGCCAGTTATGGAACGCAGGCTTGCAGCGCCCGGGGTCTGGCAGCAAAGGATGTTTCCAAGGAAAGTGGTTCGGTTGACAGCTGAGCTATCAGCAGATAAATGCACAGAAAAGAAAGTTACGGCTTCCCAGAGAAGCAGCTCTTGAACGCCATTCCCACCTGAGGAGTTTTCCCTATTGCGCAGCTTCCTTGAGGTTTGCCTTAGATTTTTGATAAGGTATTGGGAGTTTACGTACTGAGGAATTGTCATCTGCGAGAAGAGCAACTACATGAGCATTAAAGCTTTTGTATCAGGTTTTTCAGAGGTACATAAGTGCTTCTCTCCACAGTTCATTACACACTGTTAGTAGCTTCAAAAGTTTATGAACCTATGCAGTGCCTTCATGCTGCTATGTTTGGCCATCAAGTGTCCACTGATCCTCTCTGGGCTGCGGGACACGAACAAGCGGGTACCTACAGAAACCCAAACCTCCACCCCAGCTCCTGGGTGTAGGGGAGGGCATGCAGTCGTGACTGCGAGCCAGCCGTGCGCGCTGCAGCCCACGTGGAAGGAGGCAATCCTGACTTGCCAGGCGGCTGCTGATCCCTGCCTCCTCCCTCTGCCCCCATTTTGCTCTGGCAGAGCAGCTTCACAGCCAAGACAGCTGCCACAGCCAGCCCAGAGACCCTGGACCTAAGGGACGGAGAGGTGCAACAGGGCCACACATCCAACGCAACCCCGAGGCAGATTTTCAATCTGTGTTTCTGGGTGGTGCCCCACAAGAAACTGGGAAGGCGTTGTAAAGTCGTTATAACCTGGCAAGCCTTATCCCTACCTGATCTCATTAATCAATCCCTCTCAGAGACAGGCAGTAATTTCCATGGTATGCTGCCAAACTCCTTCCTCCTCCGCTCTGCAAGCCATCCAGAGGTGCTTTACATACCACAGCACCTGCGCCCGGATCAACAGGCAGAGCATCTGCCTTCTGCTCTCCACAGTCATCCACCAGTAAATCCTGTATTTCACGCCCCACACACTCAGACTTGTAGGTCCAGGCAGTAAACTTTTCATTTTTAGCTTTGTTCGACCTTTCTGCATCATTTTCCCCCAAACGTGCCCATCAAAGCTGAGGCTCCTTGTGCAACAGGACACAGTGCTGCATCTCCAAAAAGAGCCCCCCCATTTCATGGGCTGTGGCAGCTGGGAGACATGCCATCCCTCCCAGCAGGTCACTCCTGTTTTCCTAGGAAACATGGCAAGCATTGATCCCTTTGTTTTCCTATTACCTCTGAAATGACTGCACTCAGTGTTTGTCAACCCTGGATCTCCCCGATGATGTGGGACGTCCCTTTCTCCACCCCCATGGGACAGTCACGCACCACCATCGAGGGCTACAGGTCTGCGGGCTCCGTCACCTCTGGAGCAGAGGGGAGGGCAGGGCGAACGCGGTCCTTCGCAGCGAGCGGCGGCATCGGCTCGCGAAAAGCGGCGGGGTGTTTCTGACAGGCTGTCCCGCAGGCGCGGACACCGAGCACTCGGGAGCTAAGAGCGGTGATCGAGATGAGGCGAATTTCCCTTGCCACTGCCGCCACTCCCGGGGAGGTGATGTGTGCCAAGCAGGCAGCGCACCCCCTCACAGCCACTTCTTTTGTACTGAGCTTCTTCCCCATCCGCTTAACCCCAAAAAGCCTCGCACTGGCAAAATAGCTTCTTGCAACATCGGGTCAGTGAATCTCGGCTGCCATTGAGAACAAAGATATCTTTGCAGCTCAAAGCCAGTAACACCTAAATTGCGGCGTGGTGGGGCTGTGGGATACCCTTCTGAGGATGCAAGTGGGTTAGGCAAAAAGAAAACCAAATCTGAAGTCTAATGGCAGCCCACAGAGACACCACAGCTCACGTTCAGAGACTGCACAAATATTCCCTTTTATGATGGATAGCCTTTTTATTATGAGAATAAGTCAAATCAAGTAAATGACTTTGCCTCCTTATTCATGACAGCATTCTCTACGTCTGCCTATAGCCACTAGCCCACAATTTGCCTGACACAAAACACTGCACTGCCACAGGAATGAGCATCCGCAAGTCCCACTCATTTCCAGGGAGCGCAGGCACTTGGCACCCCTGAAACCAGACCTCTGTCCTCCCGCATCGCCCTGCTCTGCGGCACTCCGGCACTTCATCCGCCCGAACCTCCTCTTTCTCCCATCTCTCTGCCACAGAGAACCAGCTGTGCCTCAACCTTTCCAAGTGCCTCTCACCCCCCCGTCCGCTCCGAAATCCTACCTGCGACAGGAATTCCCACAGCAGCTGCGGCAGCCCATCGTCACTGGCTCGCCTCGGGCCCCCCTGCATCGCAATCCTGCCAGGAAAGCTGCTCCCCTCGCCCGCTGGCAGCCCAAGACGCGACGAGCTCCGGGAGAAGCAGTGCCCCAAAAACTAGGTGCTCTCCTGCCTCATGTTTCGCTCCTCAGGCTCTGACGACAGGTCTCTGCTGTGCCCAGGAGGCTTTATAATTTGCAGGTGGCAATTCCTTAAGCAGTTTTCCCAGAGGTTTCCCGGATCTTCTGTGCAAGGCTATTGCCATAAATCAATTGGATTGCTTAGTCACCTCTGTTTGTCCAGCCAGTGCCAAGGCAGACCTGCTATTTCACAGCATGTACTGTACGAAGGAGCCAGTTCCTGTAAATTAGATGCACCACTGCAAACTGAATCGCGTATTGTTTTCTACATCGACTTGTTTTCTGCTGGACGGGAAGAAACATACTTTACAGTCATAAATAAAGCAAAGAACAAAAATGAGTTACCGAGTCATGTTAAAGGCTGCCTGACGGAGGGCCATGTGTGCCTGGGAGACTGCGGCGTAAGCCTAGAGAGGAGAGTGGAGAGGGGAGCTCTGAACCGTACCCCTACACTGATCAGGCAGGCCCTGGATACGCTCACTGAAGACAGCATTTTTCCCTCAGGGTTACTACACTGGAGCGTGGAGGGCTGAGACCCTTCAGGCAGCGTTTACGAGCATGAAGCACTGGCCAAATCAATAGCTGCTCCTCAGCGTCTCAAAATGGGCTACAAACCGGAGGCATCCAAAGTAAACGGGTGCTTAAGGAAACGCTGACCTCTCTGCCAAGCCTTCTTCATTTCTAAAATGGAGCGCACTTCAATTGCCCAACAGGGATGCCGTCAAGGATGCTCGGGACGTGATTATTCCCACACAGCTGTCAGCCCTGGAAGCGAGACGGTGTTCACCATCCATGGGGGGCTGCACCCCACAACTCCCAGCAAAGGGCTCCCACGCCGGCCCCAGACACTCGCCGCAGCCGCAAACGTGCACACAAACCTAAGTGCTGAGAGCCTGGTGGGTCTCGTTTAAACAAAAGTACAGAGAGGCCCAAATCAGCCGGGAGAAGATGCCGGGAAGTTCTACTTTCACCCCCCCTGTTCCTTGCTTCTCCCCAGGGGCTCCCAAAAAGCAGGACAGATTCTCCAGTGTTTGCAGTCATGGTGGGGCCATATCCACCTCCTCACTCATCTGGACTCACAGCTGGACAAAAAAATTATATCAAGCTCTTTTCTTTTGGAAAGGTTTGTATTTCGATTCTCCTTACCGTATTGATTATAAAATCTAACGTTTGGCTTGTGTGACGTATAAATAAGAAGCATTTAAAATCCTGGAAGCCTGTGGCAGAGGAGGAATAATCAGGAAAGCCTGTGTAGTAATGCTGCGATAGCGTTTAAGGTAAACAGGAATCGGGGCCTGTTTGTGGTACATCCTGTACAACAAAAAAAGATGAGATGATCTATTACCACAAAGACCTTATAGTATAAATGCGTAATATCTATTAAAATGTTCTGCATTTCAGAGGCAAAGAAATTGTCTGAATTCTGAGAGACAGAAGCCATCTCCGATGGCTGCAGGCAGAAGCCATTGACAAAAGCAATCCCCTTCCACTGAAGGACAGGAGTTTCATAAGGAGGTTGCAGAGCCCTCAGGAGCCTGCCCTGGAAATCAGCACTGCCAGCACCCCTCTGGATTTGGTGCCTGGATTTAATGGCATTGACTTGACGGGGAGAGAGGGCAATGAGAGTAATTAAGGAAGATTAGAGAAGGGAAGAGGACAGTCAGGACTAGCACAACGCTTGGGAAAAAATCCAAATCCAGGGAAGCAGTGCTAGATCCCTTGCTAGCAGCAGCCATACTCAACAGCCAAGACCTGACACATCTGCTCCCGGGGCAGGTTCCTTCTCCTCGGCATCACGGATGGGGCAGGGGCGCTGGGAGGGCGGTGTGCCCGACCCTTCTGGTGACGGCGCAGCAGGTGAAGCTGGGCTGGACCAGCTTCATGTTGTGGCTCATCTTAGCAGAGCCCCATCTCCAGCGCAGCTGCTGTGGGACCCCTGCGCCTGCCTACTCCCATCCCTAGCCGCCCACCGGCCAGGGCGCGGGGCTGTGTCTGATGCTTCCCCAGGGGTGACCGCTCCAACCAGCCCCTCCGTGAAAACAAGACCTCATCAGGTTGTAATCCCAGCATGGGAACAAAGCGTCCAGAGAGCCTAGATGGACAGCTCTTACTGATAACAGAGAAAGGCCAGGGCAGATGCTCACAGCGCGGGACGTCCCCTGCTAATGGAGGTACCGTAAGTCCCAGCCTGACAGCCTGAGCTCCCCCAGAAGGGTCCCTGTGACGGAGCATCCCTGTGCATCCAGCACGCCAGCCCCTCCAGGCCGCGGCGAGACATTAAGCAGAACTGGGTACCGGTCGGAAATGAAGTGACGATGCAGGACACACCGCCTAGCTCCGGGGTTTGTAAGGAACGCCACCCACGCCTCTGCGAGGCTGGTCCACAACTAGCCATCTTAACGAGCAGGCGTTCTGTGTCAGCTTTTGTTGGTGAGAGCCACAGAGGTGCTGTGGGTTGAAAGATTCACCAGCTCTTTCTCACTCCCCCTACCCCATAAACAAGCTTGTTTCTATTCTGACTTCAACTATTAGAGCAACTAGGGATGTTTGTCATTTCTGTGAAACTAAAAGCTAAAGCAACCTTCACACTGGACCAAATCCTGAAGTCCTTTTGCCTTTTTTTGTTTTTTTTAACTGTCCTTTTTTGGAAAAAACTTCACTTAAATTTCAGTGAGAGCTTTGCTTTCCAGTAAGGATGGAGGGAAAACTGAAAGAAGTTTTGGAATTAGGTCCACATGGTGTAAATACAACACAGGCACTGTTGATGCGTGGGTGGAAGCACTCACACCACAGAGCAGGAGCTGACAGGGGAGGACGTCCCTTCTGGTCGCTCGGATGCAAGAGCTCCTGTCCCCATCCACAGCCCGCACCACGGCACAAAGGACACGTAAATCCCTTCTGAAATCACGTTCTTCATCCCAAGACAAAAAGCTCACGTTTTTGGCTCTGAAGGTCCAAGCACTGGCAACAACGTGCATGTGCAGATGTGCTGCCCGTGTGTGCGTGTGTGCTGCGGCACGTGTGTGCCATACGTGTTGGGGAGCTATTCCTGCCACACGCTAGGCAGCTGAGTGGCGAGAGCAACACCACGCCAAGAAACACCGCTCATCTTCCGTAACAGAAGGTGAGGTTTCTGGGGTTTGTGTGTGTGTGCCTGGGTGCGTGCACTCACGCTCCTGCTCCTCCTCGAGTGATTTACAATTAACCTTGCAAGGGCTCTTCCACCTGCACGTTACTGCACCTCAGGCCAGCTGAAAGGGGCTGCAAGAGAAATGCAAATCTGAAGAGGAAACCCGTATGCCCCAGATTGAGGTTTGCAGAGAAAGATGTTTTTATTGGTGCTAACCTGCTCACCTTGGCAAGCTGCCACCAGAAGAAGGAAACATACTGCTTCTCTCTTCTTGCATGAGAGGTTAAGGACTCCCCTCAGCGCGAGGCAGTGTACATCTCTGCGGTCACACACCCCTGTAACATCTGCTTTTATGTCCGACTTCACCTGTCTGCTTCTTCAGCAGTTACTTTGGGGGGTGATCCTTGAAAGAGAAGACCCAGCACTAGCCAAATTATAGATTATTGTCATTCATAGAGCTAATCATCGCAAGGAGCTGTATAGACCCTTGACTGAAAGCGATGAAACTCCTGCAGGACTAGAAATGCTGCTACTCCCCCTGCACAGCCTGGGGCTGCCCCTCCCAGCAGCAAACAGCCAGGCATCGGAGACAACCTCTATTGTCTTGCTCTGGCTGTGTGCGGGCAGCGGAGCCTGATGGGATGCTGAAAAGATACAGTCCCACCGGCTGGAGAAGAAAATCCCAGTGCCCGAGGAGTGGGGAATTTCTGTGGAAATCTTGGCACAGAGAGAAACACCAGGACTGTCAGCTGGCAGGGTCAGAGAGCCCACCTGGGAGGAACACGTTTTGCTGGACCAAGGAAGCAAAAGACGACCGCTTGTCTGAACTCCGGGGTGTGCATCCCTTCCCACGGGGCCGCGCAGCCCAACGGCGTGCAACGCGTACCAGCATCCAACAGGGCTGCGGGGACTACCCAAATCAAGAGAAAAATAGTAAGGAACAACAGTGAACCACACAGGTCTCAGAAAGCAGGCGGTGCAGTCCCAGTAAAGCCTTCCCCTGGTAAATAATGACGCATGTCAGTCCCCAAGACTCCTTGGGGCTGCAAGCTGGCTGTGCCACCTGCTATCTCCAGCCCATCAGGTCCCTGTTCTGGTGCCGGTGCATCAGTTTCACTCTTCAAAATGTCTCCTGAGCCAACACGTACCCATCATCCAGCTGTACCTGCAAATCCTGCTTTTTCCAGGCCAGCCACATGAAGTGTGCAGGCCTGTGTATCGGAAGCTGGGGCACAGCTCCAGCACCTCAATTGCACAGCTCCCGTATGAGGGCATATGATGGACAAACTACTGCCTGCAAGCCCTGCTGATGTGCCTCACACCTATCCCATACAACGCTCTTATTCCAGTCCTGAGACGTTGCTGGCAGCCAGGTTCAACTGAACTGCTTTAAAGACTTCACAGCAATCTCTGGATCAGTTGGTGAAGCTCCAGCAGAGTTTCCCTCCTTACGCAGGGCAGGATTCAAGTCCCTGTGCTAAGAGGGCAACACACAGCCATGCACAAACCACCTGAGGGCCCAGGACTGGTGCTGCTCAGTCTCTGTGTGATACCCACATAGTATTCAGAAACCTGAGGGACCTTATGACTCTAAACACACTTTTAAAGGCTTTGCTGTCGCAGTGTTTGATGTAACTGCAGCAAGTACAGCAGCTCAAGAGCAGAACTAAATGGATTTAAAAGTTCAGACACATCTAAGAGGAGTGGTTGGACAGCCAGCCAACATGAACTTCCAAAGGGGATGGTCACCTGAGCCATCCTGCTGCACCGCTTCTGAAAGGAGTCCTGAGATCTCTTGGCCTCAGAAGGCACCGAGCGTGGCTGCTGCGTGGTTACCACGCGGGGTCCACAAGACCCCCAGAGCTCTTCTTGCTCCCTTACGACTCACCGCCTGGCCTCACCATGTCAGCCCAGCTGTGCTGCGCTCACTCTTTAGAAGCTGAATTATTCAATGACAGCCTCTGGATGCTGAAGAGCACACCTGGGCCAGGAGGGTGTGCGAGTATCAGCCCTGCCGAAATGTCAGGCTACCGGTTAGTCAGCTGCCATATGCATACAGAACTATTTTGATTTGAATATGCCATCCAGGAGTGAGGCAATATTCAGACAGCACACATATGATCTCTTCCAATTAAACTCTTCCTTAGATACAACCACAATTAAGTTTATGTATAATAATTACCGAGTCTACTTGACCCCTCCTTGCTTAAACAAATATAATCTAAAAACACCTACTGAAGAAAATGTACATTCTCCCCCTCCCTAGACAAAAAGCCCAGCTGCATACCTTAAAACAAATATCCTATTACCTTGTTTTTCCACGTTTCTCTTCATTTTCTGTTACGATAAAGCATCACAAGCAGCACGGCCCCTCTCACTGAAACTGCAGGAAAAGGGTGGGGCTTTCTAACGCAGCCCAAGCTGCACGTTATTTGTGTAACCGTTTGGTTTGAGACAGCGGCCAGATCCTCAGCTGGTGTAAACTGGAGAGCTGGGCTGCAGCTAAGGCAGCTCGGGGACTGCACACCAGTGGAAGACTTTGCACCCCAAGCCCATCGGTGCAGGATGCTCAGAGACGCCTCGCTGATAGCATCCTCCCAGGAGCAGCCACGCAGCATCGCTGCAAGCCCTGCACGGCATGTGCTGGCGCTCACACCAACTTTTTTGGGTCCTGCAGCGCCTGACACTGCCATAGGGCTAGTGCTAGTCTGTGTGATGCACCTGGGGCTCATCATTTGTGATGTTAGGTCTAACGAGTTACAAAATCTAAGGCTTTCACTTCTCAGGTGCTGTATTTAATAGAAAACTGGGCAAATGCTCTTACTTGGAGTTTCAGCTGTGAGAGCGGTACAGCCTATGTGGCCCAGGCTGGAACAAAAGTCATTCGGTGCATTTGCCCTCAGCCGTGTCCCTGTTTCACAGGACGATGAGGCAGCATGAACAGCTGCCTTCTCATTTGGACTAGAGCCTTTCACCACTGCAAAAAGCTGTGGGCTTTTGCCATGGGCCGCGTGGTGCCTCTGCAGCCCCCTCCCCATCGTCAGAGCACGGAGAGGAGCCTCAGCACAAGATGGCCCCGGCCCATCGGCCATGGAGGCTGTTGTGCAATGCCGCCCACGCAGCGCAGAAATCCCGTCCGGTTCCTTCCACATGATCAGCTTGTGGCTGCTGCTGAAATCCCACACGTGGCTGCGTATCTCAGCCTGCAAAGCTGGGAGCGGGTGGCTCGGGCGCTCCCCCAGCCCCTTCTCCCCTCGGCGCGGGTGGGCTCGGAGCATCCCGCGGCAGGGAGTTCCCCAGGGCGGCTCTGTGCAGAGCCGACAAGTAATTTCTTCTCCAAGTCTGTGTGCACATCCTTGCAATTTCATCATGCAAACTGTATGTCTTATGGCCGGACAGGGTAAGTAGAAAGGAAGGAATGGAAGAGTTTTCGCAATGATCTGAAATATTTCACTTGAAGCCCATTAGTTTGCAGGCTAAATAATCCCATGTATAAACTTTGTGTATCTCCTGACCTCAGTCGTCTTTACCAGGACCTTTTCACTTTCAGCCTGAGGGCTGACAGAGGAAGGCACGAAGTAATGTTTCACACAGGCTTCTAAACAAAATAATCTGGAAACTATTACAGTAATCAGAAACTGGCTTATTGGGTTTCTACTAATCCTCTCTGAACAGGTTTAAAGAATTCAGTGGGGTGATACCCTACAGCTCTTGTGAGACAATATGTTTCAACAGCTAACACGTATGTGGAAATCCAGGGCCGGCTGCCTCTGTGCTGCTCCTGCGAGCGCTGCCAGCAAGTGATCTCCAGATGGCCACTGGCCCTTAGAAGCCCCTGTCTTCTGAGACCCCAGCACGCAGAAGCAAATGAAAGCATAGAGAAGGGGGGAGGGAGCTCTTACAAAATTAATTGCACAAAAAGAAGGTTTTCTAATCCACCTGATGCCTGCGAATGAACTCCACATCTTGCTACTATTAGTTCTGACAAATATATGTCTTTTCTTGACTTGTGAGATTAAGAGCTTCCCTGGAAAATCATGCAGGGGGCATAAATATTGAGAATATGTGATTTGGGGATCCAAGCTTCTCTAAGTGCTTTTGCAGGCAGAGGAAATGCGCAGCATGAGAATGAGCAGCCTGCAGTAAAGGACTAAGTGAAAGAGGAGTCCAATTACCACTAATCAGACCCAAGCACTAAAAGCGTTTGCCCAACGTCACCCTCGCTAGATTAAAACTCCGTTCTCTTCCGTAGCGGAACCTGTTAAACAACCTCAGGTAGCACCAGAGGCTCACGACCTCCAGGAGCAACCTGCCACTTCTTGGTGCAGAGACACACTCACAGCTTTTCCTACAAATAACTGTGCGCCCCAGCTACAGTCAAACTGCGTGCATCCTCTCGTTGCCCATCCTTTGGGGGCATTTTCGGCCAAGGACATGCCTGTGCACGTTAATTGCACAGAGAGTTTTAAAGATGAGGCGAGGGACCTGCAGACCTAATTTTGGAGATCGGGACGAGCTCGGGGACTGGGATGGAGAAGAAGAGCAGGGCTGCAGAGAGCAGGCTGGGGCAGCCAGAGGACATCTCCAATGCAGACAGGCTCCAGCTCCGCGCCCTGCTCAGACCATCCACACCAGCCTAGCCCATGTGTGAGGGATCCCATGAAATAACTGCATGTGCCTCGGTTTCTCTTGGCATGTCCCATGGGTGTCCCTGTGGAGATGTGATGTTATTCTTTCCTAACCAGTTCTCTCACCGGGGAACAGAAATTGTCTCTCCTTCAGGACAGCCAGAGAGGTGGCACGGGGCAAACGGCACCATCAGGGACTGGGCACCTTTCTCCCCTGCCACGCTGGTGCCTCCTGGCACGAGTTAAAGCAAAGTAACCCCCACACCTCTGGGGGAGGCAGCCAGGAGCCCCGTGCCAGTGAAGGCAGCCTGCAGAGCTGAGCTAAAACCAGGCGAGGGTCTGGATTAACCCTGCAGCCCCTTCCGTAGTGAAGCAAAGAATGATGGGGTCAGCAGCAGCCCCCCCTGAAACTGCAGCACATCTCCCTGCTCTTCCTTGAGGCTCTTAGGAACAATTTACAATACAAACTGCAGACACCTGAGGAACTACAGCCCGCTCCAGCATCATGGCCCAATTTTTCAGGGTTTGAGGTGCACAGGACTTTTGCACAGAAGACATGAGACACGAACGTCCCAGCCAGGTACGTGCTGGTGTTCACATGTACACCTAATGTGCACAAGCCCTGCACCTGAGCGCACACCTCCAGCGTGCACATGCATGGAGGAGGCATGGATACACCCGGCCAGATAACGTGAGATCCTTTGTATTAATTTACTGTAACATTTTGTCCTCGGGACTGCAATTCACCTCACCTATTTTTAGACATGTTCAGTGTAGATGACTGCATCTATGTTAGTTAACTCCTTTTACAGCCACGGAGCTGCAGAGCCACAGCTCCTCTCGCGCTGTGCAGGCAGGTCACATACGCTGGGCTCTGCAGGGGCCTGTTTCTGCCCACAATGGGAAGCTGGCTCAGATCTAGCTATTTGCCACAAATCCCACCCCAGACATCATTAAGTGCTTTTAAAATCTTCTTTCCCCTGCCTTTCCACGTCAGCCTTCCACGATGCTTTTTCCCGCTACCTGCAACTTTTCACATGATTCTTCCCTTCAGTTTCCTCCTTTTCCAACCCCTGATCACTTCTGCACTCAGTTTCTCCCCGACTTCCCATTCCGCCTCCACCCCACAGCACACGTCTCTCCTCCCGCTCTGCCCCCGCCGTCGCCCACAAGCTGACACAGCAGTGGCTCCATCAACCTCCGCCCCCGTCCCTGCGGGACCCAGCTCTGCCCCAGCTCTGCCCCAGCTCTGCCCGCTCCCGCACTCTACCTCGGGGCACCCACTCACTTCCCCTCGCCCCCATGCCCGCCGCCGCCATGCCCCCACACCTGCACGGGGCTGTCCCCACACCTGCGCCGGGCCGGTCCCCGCGGCCGCCCCGGCCCCGCACCCACGCAGGCTCACCCCACGCAGCTGCACGCCGCCATCCCGGCTCTCCCCGGCCTCCTCTGGGCGCTGGTTTGCTCTGCGCAGAGGGGGAAGCCGCAAGGACGTGTGCGATTTACACGTGGCTAAAGCAGATTCCCAGATGGCTTCGCAGCTTCCCTTGTATTCTCTTTAGTCTTCCTGGCCTCCGCAGTCATTTCCCTTTTCCACCTGCCTTTCCCCTTCGCTCCCTTCCTGTCCGTCTTATCTCTTTCTCCTGGCCCTGCTCTCCCACGCCGCGCCGCTCCCTCCCCACAGCCGCCCCATCCCGCTCGCCACCGGCACCCGTGCAGTCCCTTGCTCTCCCCGCACTCACGGCATCGCCTCCACGTTGCAGCTTGAATCGGCCTTTGCCCGGCTGCAACGTGAGTGTCGCAAGCGGAGGACAGCTGAAAAGACAATCAGCGAAAAGCTGGGGAGCGTCTGCAGCTAAACTTGACAAAAGCCTGGAGAAAATACAGTCAGAAAAGAGTCGTGCTCTAGTTCCAGCTGGAGCATGTGACGGGATCGAAAACCCTTTGTATGCCTCTGTGAGAACAACTAATGGGAAAAAAGGAAATGGTGACATGATGAGACAGCAAAGACGCAAAATGTGGGACTAAGGGAGGAAAGAGAAAAAGGAAAAAAAGAAAACAGGAAAAAACAGGTAGATTCTTAGAGGCACTTCACGTGCTTTTTTAAAAGTTGCACTTCCTTTGAATTATCTGTGCTGGAGATATTTTCAACCCAGCTCCGCTTCCCTTGAAAGATTAATTTGGCATGCATTCAATTCTCGGATGAGCTTGCAAAACATGAAAGAAGCTGCAAGTGTCACTAAAATGTAGGACCAGCCTCAATTCTGAGATTGAGAGCTGTGCATCTCCTCCTCGACAGCAAAATGGTGTCTCTTATCCTCTCCCTCCCTCCTCACTTACCCTGACTTCCCCTTGCCCAACTCTCAATAAAAGCAAGTTTATTTTTCTTCTGAATGGCATGGTAGGCATTGCAAAATTAAGTAGGATCCTGTTCGTATTGAGAGATTAACTCATCTGGAATCCGATCCAAGGACACCAAGGGAAAGATTTCTGCTTCACCCCAGGGTGCACATCATGTACATCATCAAAAAGAAACGCTCTGTTTGCTTACAGGCACAGCAGTGGTAGACATAAGTCCCCTTGGCATGAACAACAGCCCTGATCTAGGAAGAGAAACTGCAGTAATTTCAAAATTGTTGGCTACACTTTCACAAAATGTACTCAAACCATTTTTTCCATTGATCTGACGACTCGGGTTACTCAAACAGCTCCTCAGCCTACTTCCTGTTCTGCTGGAGAGCTCAGCAGCCCCGCTAAGAAACAGAGAAAAAAAACCCAACAAATTCTAACTTTATTTGGAGGTCATCAGAAATAGCTCTGGTGGATGGTTCCTACTTTTGTTCCAAAAATGTATTTATAACTTTACTCCCATCGGAGGGCACGGCAATCTGGCCTGCCCTGCTCCCCGAGATGCCGGTTCAGCACGGTTGGTGAGCTGAGCCCGTGCACCACTGCCAACGTGGTCCTCAACTCTGAGCACAAGAGACCTGCTGTAGGAAGAGAGGGGAAATTCGGTCTTTGTGCCACATTTTGTTGCTGGTTCGCCTGTGCCGTGCTTTCCAAAGGATCCCTGACGGAGCCAGCTGTGGGTGGGATTTTGCAATGTGGGCAGCTCTCCATGGTCTAGCCATTTATATAAACAATGTACTAACCCAGCCCATCTGTGTTTCGTCTTATTCTTACTCTGGATCAGATTTATCCCTCGCGTAAGCCCACCAGCCTCAACGGAGCTACGACAGAGTCGATTTGGCCCGATCTCACTCCAGTCTTGCAACTGAAATGAAGCAACGTTCTAGAGCATCGATTCTTCTCCATAAAAACAAGAGGGAAGCGTAGTTCAAGGAGTCAGCGAGCTCTGTTCGCTGGCCCTGGTTCCTGCAGTAGCAAAAGAAGACAGCAAGGGACCAGCAGACAGCAGCAAATAAACACTTTCCAGTGAGATCAGCTGGAACTGCTGCTGCAAAATCAGCCACTGGAGTACACCTGGAGTCTCCCTCGCTTTTCCAAAAACCGCAGGATATTTTCGAGATTAGTGGTGAAATCTGTGGCTTTTCATTACCCAATATGAAAATTAATGTCTCTTAGGGGTTTAAAGGGATTAGCAGGTATTTTCCAAAGTATTTTATCTTTGAAGAATTTATTCCCAAAAATTCTAACGCTAGCTGTGCTGCTTTAGAGATTTTAAGCGCCATCACATTGTTAGTGTTTCCTGGGCCAAAGCTTGTTTCTCAAATCCCCACTCCGTTCAATAAACACTGACACCAAGCAATAACATTCAGTATGTGTGTTGTAACGTGTGTTATGTTACAGCTGGCCATGCTGTCTAAACTGACTTGCAATTTAATTCCCAAGCAAGTAACTTAATTGCATAGTATATGGAAAATGTTGCTGTTATGCAAGCCTCTGTTTTCTGACAATAGCCAGTGGAGCTGCTTTCCTCCCTTAATTTTGTATCTTGGAAATATTCTAATTCTGTTTGTTACGCCAACAGCAGTTTTTAGCTAGTTTTCCAAAGGCAGCTGCTCTCCAGAAGACCATCTGCATGTTGTATACAGTCTTCAAAGCTGCCCTCCTGGTGCGATTTCACTGAAGTTAACCCTGCAGATGGAGCACCTGAGAAAAGTGCGCAGCCCACAGATACACCCAATGTCCATGCCTTTGCTTTGGGGATTATTCCCTCTAAAAGTGTAATAGCTCTAAGGACAAGCTAAAAGGAAGAACATCCTTGCCTCCTTCCCCTTGGGGGAGCTAAGACACGTACCTATTAGCTGGAAAGGAGAAAAGTGAACACTGAAGCATCTTAATTCAAGAGGCAAACTGGAGAACATATCAGTGCATCCGATGAGAGTAAATTGAAATCCAAATACCCTTAGAGCCGCTAGAAAACACGTGGCGTCACTTCACACAGCACCTCTGCACCATTCCATGACAAGGTAGTTTAGGACGGTTCAACAATCCTGCTTGGTATTTTCCGAGCACTGTCAGAACCTAAGATTACTTGTCAAAAGACATGTACAACCTTCAATAGATCGTTGTCCAAATGCAATTGTTTAGTTGGAAAGACAAGATTTTTGCTAAAATCTTACAACCTGCACTGAAGTGTTGGCCAGCAAGCTCTGCCTCCCCACTTTAAGTTTAATAGTTAAGTCAGAGCTGTTTTCCCATCTCCTGGCAGTTGCTTGTGTCAAAGAACCCTGAATCAACTTTACCTGTAGAAAAAGTGATTATATCAAATAATCGACAGGGAAGCGGTGTGAGCCTCTGTGTGCAGTTTGTATGGTCCTTCGGTGACCGCTTGTATCTCTGTCCGCGCCCCTACCTCCAGATTTCGCCTGGGAGACGAGTTTGAATTTCGGCAGAGATGCGAGACTCGAACGCCACCTGCTATCCCAGGCCTCACAACTCCCGTACAAATAGGAAGGCAGATTTCGCTTTGGTTGTGTATGGGCTTTTTGTTTTGGCTGGGGCGGGGAGGGAGAGCTGCCATTCTCCATTTGTTACAGGAAGGCCGAATCGGCTTACATGCTCTGCCCTTCTGGCCTTTCTTTCCATTCAGCCCGTTTCTCGAGCGAGAGAAGCAGCTATTTCAATAGTCTGTTTGCCTGCTCTTGCAGTTTTTGCGTGAGCCCTGCCTTGTTCTCACAGTCCCCAGCTTTTGCAGTCAGGTGGCTGAGACTCCGAGCTTTCATTTTTAAAAAGAAAGTACATTTCTAGCCTTCTGGTTTGCAGAGGAGACTGAAAAATTGTCCCGAGTGCAAGTTAAAGGCATAGAAACCAGGAAAACAATCAAACAAACTCAGCACTTCCAAAAAAACCGCCAAAACATTTGCTGGTTTTTAAGGCAATCCTCATCGTTTTGGGAAGAACTTGGGTTGGCAGCATTTTAACAGTAAATGCATGGTCGAGAGAGCTGCAGAGCTGGTACAGGCACGCTGGCCTCAATTCCTCGTCCCGCTGCAGGCACTAATCACCCCCCACCGCGGGGGGACCCAGAGCCGCCGCAGCGAGCGGGCAGAGCCGTCCCAGCTCCCGCCTCTGCCAGGGCCAGCACAGGGAGCTCCTCCGCTCGGCCGCTGCCAGCCCCTCGCCTCCGCACGCCTCGGTGATAAAAATGTCCGTATCCTGTCCACACCATAAGATCCACCCTTCAGTAACGCTAAAATTACAGCGGGCCAGAAAAATGCTTACAAACCTTCCTACTGCAGGTAAAACCCAGGATCTTCCCACGAATGGAAAAGGTCTTTCCTACAGCCCCTGCTCAAGAGGGGCTGCTGCTAAAAAGTTTGCTGTCCCACACCGCAGCATCTTTTTTCTCCCTCTTTTGTGCCCGAACCCTCCCAAGGCACAGAGGGAAGGGGCTCAGAAGACAGTCAAGGTAAATCTCAGCAAAGGAGGATCTGCTCCAGACGCCAAGGGATGGACTTCAGCTGAGGAAACGGCACAGCATGTCCCAACCAGGCAGAAAACACAGCGGGGGACAGAAAACTCAACGACAGCTCATTGTATCGCAAAGGCGAGCGTTCCCTCCCCTCTGTCCGGGGAAACTCTGCGGCACGTTTTGGCTACGGCAAAGTAATTACTAGCTGTTTGCTCGTTTCCCTTTAATGAATCAGTTGAATGAGCCTAGTGTGAGTGTCGGGGGAGTGAAAGTCTGCCACTCAGCTGTCTGCAAACTCCGCTTCTCTGAAGATTTCTAGATCAGATTTCAGGGCCCCAGGAGTTTGGGTTATTTTTCTAAATCAGGTTCGACATTGCATCTTCCGGAGAAGCTGCCAGTTATCTACAAAACCTACAGCTCTTATTCATTCGATACCACAGGTTTCAGTTTGAATCACAGCGAAGTGTGGTTGACCTCAGATTAAACTAAAATACTTGCTCCATGGCATTAGACTTAAGCGTTGGCCAGCACGGGAGCTGGACGGAGCACGCATTTTTTTACATCAGAGCTCAACCAAAAAACTAGGGGAGAGGAGATGTGCAGGTTGGGCTGAACACAGCTGGAATCATGGGGCTGTGGAAGGAAAACTCCAAAATGTCTCATCTGGAGCCAAAGTAAAAGGAGGTGTTTCATTTCAGGTTATGTAAGTTCTAAAAAAGCTTTTCTCTTTTCTTCTTTCAATGTGTTTTAGCGGTGAGGTCAACTTTTAAGTGAAACATGCCATTCTGAATCAAATCTACATTTCAAATGCTTGCAAAACATAAACAAACCATTCCCAAAAAGAAACAGTTCATTCTGAAAGTGTCAAAATGACACGCATCGCTATTTTTAACATCCCTCCCTCTTCCCCCACCTCTGTATTTTTTTCTAGGCCAGAACTATTCAGAAAATGTGTTTGAATTTGTGAATCATTTTGACTCCCCCTCCCCCTTGACATTTGCTGGAAAATTTACTCTCTGCCAAAAAACCGTTCTTCCAGCTCCAGCCAGCTCCTACAATCTTCTGTCCTGCCAGGGTTTGTCTGGACGGGCTGGACGGGCCTTGGGGACACAGCACAGATGGTCCAGAGGAAGAGCGGCCCAGGAGGGCAAGCCCCAGCATCTCTCTGGGCAACGACGGGCTCTGTGGCACAGAGCAGCCCGACCCTCCACTGTGGCTGCCCTGAAAAAGCCCCCGCTCCTGAGAGCGAACGGGGAGTTGGGCTCCGACAGAAGCCACCATGCAGAGGGAGTTCCTCATCGGACTGTGGCTTCCAGATATTAGGGAAGTGTTTCGAGTTTTGGTTCTCTTGGAAAAATCTTGCATTCAACGCCAGGCCCCTGAAAGTTAAGAGGGTGTACCATGGGAGCTCAGAGCTGCCGCCTATCAAGTTTACGGAAATTTTGGCTTTGGCTCCAAGGCTTGCAATGCAATACAGAGGCTTGATTCTTTGCAGCCTGGCAATCCATAGGACAATTTATGCCTTTGCAATGAGAGCGTAAATGTTACCGCGCTCATTTGTGAGTGTTTTGCTCCTACCCTGAAACTTTTAGCAAGAGGGAAACTTGGATCTCTTTCTCTCAGTCCCCACATCCAATCTATCTGTAAGTCTTGCAGATCTATTCAGGATAACATCCCTAACAGAGTCTTGCCAACCTACCCACCCCACTAAAATTCACCTCCAGGGCTCATCACCTTGCATCTCAATTTCACATCTCAATAGCCTTTCCTCTGCCGGCTTGCTCTGCAAAGATTCACCAAACCCATTGCTGAAAGATAGCTTTTTGAATCTGTCATTTGGCCCCTCTGCAGCTCTCTCAGCCTCCCCACCTTGATTCCTTCTCTTGAGGTGCAAATCTAAGCTAACTTGGCTTTTCTTTCAAGGCTGTGATTTATTCTATTCCCATCACTTCTTATTTCAGTGCTGAAAGGTCAACTCCTGCGTATGCTCAAGCATGAGATCAGCTTATATTAAAGAGGCTCCTCTGAGCTTTCTCCCTTCTGGGAAGGGTTCCCATCCACAAGAACAAACCTGGGATATGGAACTGCCTTTAAGCTGCCCAAAAGCTCAAAGACCCAATATCAGAGCTGGTGGGGCTGTACAATACAGGGTCAGGCAAGAACAGACAAGGTGGCATCATGATAGCTCTGCATTTCCCTCTCATTACCTGCCCGGCGCCCGGTCAACGTTACAGTCACTTCCAACCACCTGGACTCTCACTCTGCCTTCCCTGGCTTGAAAAAGCCATTCCAGCAATGAAGGGTAACATGAGAAAACAGAGACCTGAGGACAGAGGCCAAGCCTTTTCTCCTTTTGATGAGAGGCTACTAATGGTGAAGGAGCTGAGCTGTATCCCTGGCTTCAGACCATTTGTTTTAACCTGCTGTGCAAGGGGGCTTCCACGGGAGCCGGATGACATTAGGTGCTCCCTCCTCCGAGAGAGCGTCTGCTTCAGTTCAGAGCTGCTTTTCCAAAAGTTCATCTTGAATGTATGAGCTTTACGCAGACTTTTTTTCAGCAGTGGTACATCTTGCTCAAAAACTGCGACACGCACTGTTTGTGTGTGAAGGTGGCAAGGTGACACCCGTCCAGGCAATTCTGTTGTCTTTGCAAAAAGATCAAGGTTAGTTCCCATTCTGCTAAAAGTACAGAAGGGAAATGCAGGATTTGTCAAGCAGAGAGAGATAAACTGGACTGGGAACATTTTATATACAAATTCCTAGGAGAACGTTAAAACAATGGAGCTGGGAGAGCACACTTGTCAGGGTTTTTTCAAACAATGGGTTTCACATATTCTTTTAAAATACAACAGTAATTCAGGTGGATAGAGGTAAGACACAGTTCTAAAATCTCTCTCCTTTGTTTCCTTTCTGGATGCCCTGGTCTCCACCCCAGTAAGACATTCCCACCACGAAACCCCAGGGTGAAGGGCTGTCAGCTCTAAGTAAATACAGCTCCGAGGAGATAATAATTAACACGTTCTTTCTGAAGCTGCTTGGCAATTGCATTTCTGAGTGTCTCCTACTTCTGTGACCACATGCCTTGCTTTCAAGGTGTACCTATTAACGGCAGCCCGAGACTGCCCTAAGCAGCAGGAATGGGGGTTGCTGCATGGGGGTGCAGCTGCGTGCAAGTCCCGGGCAGGAGCAGGATGAGGTGGTGGGACTCAGAGGTCAGCGCGGTGCCAGCAAGCGGTGCCCGGCTCTCCTCCTCCTCGTGTTGCCATGACAGGCACCTACCTGGGCAGCACGCTCTCGCTGCTGTCCCATGCTCCCATCTGCAACAGCACCCAGAGGTGGAGATACCACCCTGGGGCCTTTCACGGTCACTTTGTGTGGGTACCAAGGGCAGCATGAGGTACGATGTGATGCTGAACTGGCTTCAATGGAGCTAAGCTGATGCTATGCAGGCATAGATAAAAAAACCCTCCATTTCAGAGTTCAAAAAAATGTTTGAATCTGTGGGCACGGACTCATCTCTAATTATATCCCAAGCTCGGCCTTTTAAACTAGGTCTGTAGTCCTCAGTAAGGGCCACTTTGCAGTTGTTATTTGAGTTCCTTGCCAATCTGTTGTTGGATTTTCCACTTGACATTATTAAGGGATTAAGTTGTTTGTCTCATCATCTTTTATCTGTCCTGTTGAGTTTCCTGCAAACAGCCTTTAGCCAGACCAGAGAAGATAGGAGGAAAAAAAAACCCCGACACTTTCAAGATATAATCATGGTTCAGGATTTGTCGTTATTATTGTTTAAATTTATTACTTAGGATATGTAAACTTTGCTGACTCCTTTAATCTGGAATGTATTAAAGAAAGCATTAGGCATTACAACATGTCATTGGATTATACTGTCCTCATTCAGCTACAGCTGTGGAAGAAATATATAACAGGAGATCCTGAGGAGTTATACATTTTAGACTTAGATCATCAATTGCCATAGAGAAGATAAAAACAAATGTAGCTGAGCCTGGAAAGAATGTTGCTAAAATTGGAGAAACATTTAATGTGAGTAGCCTGGGGGTGCAATAACTTTGCCTGTAACTTAACAAAACCCACCCACATAAAACATACCAAGAGAGATTGCAGATTGGACTCTCTGATCTGCATTCTGCCAAAAAAGCAAACCTGACTTTTTTCCCCTTCCTACAGATGCAGGCTTGAATGGTCCCTGCAGAGCGTTAAATATATATTACCCGTAATAGCAACCATATTACATTTGGACACGTTGCTAATTCTCCCCCGGCTGTACCTTGCTGTACCTTGCTCGCAGTGGGAGGGTGCCCCTGGATATCTCACGGGGGCTTGCGGCTGCCGGCAGAGCAATTCCCACGGTCCAGGTGGTGAGGACTCACCTCCCCCTCGCCCCTGCCCCTCCTCGGCGCCCTGGTCGTCTCTCTTTTGAGGGGTACACACCGGCTCCCTCGACCATTGTATTTTTATTTAAGTACCCATTTAACGAAAATCTTTTGAAAGCATTTAGCTCAAGGGGATAAAAGCTATTCCTGTGCCTCTCCAAAACGCCTTGTCAAGGTACGGCTGCAATGAACACGGCTCAGGGCTGAGCGGAAGGCCAGGCTCCGCTCCTGCCCTTTTCCCAAGCTGCAGGGATCGGAGATTGCTTAGCGAGAAATGAGGAAAAAAACACCCAAACCTAAAACGCACCTTCCAAAAAGTCACCCTGCAGATCTTTCCATTTATAAAACTGCTGTCCCCAAAGGCTCTGAAGCACTCTACCTATCAACGGGCAAAACCCCCGTGGGGACCGCGTCTCTGCTTCATTAATTCAGTTTAACGCTGGATTTACCACAAGATGTAACTGGATACATGCAAAGGAGAGCGAGGCGAAAAATGATCAAGGACCAAATCTGCAGCATGCTCCTGCTGGCTTCAGCGGAGCTACAACAGCTTTTATCAGCATTTTATCTGACCCTAACAAAAGGAGCGAATTGTTTAGCAAAGGAAGAGGGTTCTTTGATTCTATCTTGCTGCAGACGAATTGCCCAAGCAAGGGCAAAGGGACAGGAAGCGAAGGGGGAGGAGGAGGAGGTGATGCCGAAGGTAGGTGCTGCCGTTGTTTAGCCCTCTGCTATCTTCCACTCGGTACCACGTTTCTGTCGGCCCCTTCTGCAAACGCTGACGGGGGGCAGAGGGTCGGGCCTGCTCCACAGCCATCCTACCAAGACGTTGTGCTGGTTGTTCCTGGTGTTGATATATTGGTCTTCATTCAGGCAAAGCCCAAAGCATTCAGGTTGAAGGGAGTTTTGTGACAGTGAAGTCTGCAGGCTGAGACCCCCCGCCCTGCTTCATACAGTCCAAGAGCCCTATTTTCCAAAACCCCAAGTACAAGACTTAAAGCCAAGGATGAAAGCCCCGAAGTCAAGGATGAATCCCTAGGCAAAACTCACATAAATTTCACGAGGTCCACACCATGGGAACTGCAGGTGCTGACCTCTGCAAATCAAATGCGTGAAGCAAACAGTGAAGAGACAATCTGATTCTGTCCTTTGAACCAAACTCATTAAAACGTCTGTCGGTATGTCATTCCAGAGCCCATATGTGTCTTTCAGGGAGACGAGGGATGCTTTACTATTACTTAAAACCGCAACAGTGCTGAATGCTAATGCAGTTCCTGTTGTGTAGTGCTGATCAGATAATACACTGTACTGCTTACAAGAAGCTGTAAGTGCTAAGCCCTTGTTGTTTTACCCCCTAGTTCTCCTTCCAAAAGCAATCCTTGTGTTTTGCCTAGCAATGAATCTTAGATCTGAAAGGAAGAATTGAATTCCTTCTACTAGGCTGTCTCTTTTTCCACGTCATTAATGAAAAGAACGTTCTTTACTATAAAAAACCCACTTCTTCCTTCTCATGGCTGAAATGTATGGTAACATTGAAATAAATACCGTGAGAGGGAAAAGGCTAACATGGGTCTTAGCAGCTTGCAGCGGCTTCAGACTCTGATATTGCCTATCTACGAGAAACTAAGGACAGAGAACGCCAGCACTCAGCAGTCAATGCAACCCGCGGCTGACTACGGCAGCGAGGATCTCCACAGGCACGCAGCCATGACAGCAGCTCTGTGGTGGTGAACTCCAGCCGTGCCTGGGAAAGAAGAAGCTGCAATCTACGTTTTCCAAAAGCTTCCACCAATTCTGAGCGCATTTGTTGCGCCTACACCCTGACTGAAACTTGCAGCTGGAGACCCTGAGCTTCTGAACATACCCACGCCAACTCATGCCGAAAGGCACTGCTGGGTGATCATCCCTGTTACAGAGCAAATCACACATTTTGCTGCCTAAACACTGATTTAAAAGCCAAATCAGAGGCACTTGCTTTTGAAGCTGGTAGACCTCAGACTGGAGGAGCTTCCTGAACTACTTGCAGCCGTTGTGCAGGCTATGCGTGACCTGGCTTTTTATGTAATAAGAATGAAATTCGGATAAATTTTATAGAAGACATTCATGAGTACTTTAGGAACAGATTCCTCTGTCTTAAGCAGACCCCTGGGCTAGTAGTCCTCAAGATCCCATCAGAGTCAACAGGGAAGAAAGGGACCTTCGGAGACTTATACCGGGGAGATATCCAATAAGGCTGAGCAAGATGAGTTCCAGAAAAGGGCCATTTCGAGTGACCCAGCAAGCGTGGAAGCCCACATTCCCTGAAAAGTCATATTCGAGAACAGGGATTACGCTGCTAAGTTACTCAGTGATTTGAAAATGTTAACATTTAGTTTTCACCGTCTGTTAAATATTAACATACCTTTCTTAGAAAGTTTGGCTGGGCTTCATTGGAAGAAAGCAGGTCAAATTTACTGCACAAATTTACCTACTGGTATAAACAAAAATAATCTCTAACAATTACAGAAGACTAATCTCAGCTGAAGCGACATTTAACATCGTACACAGATGCCATTACTTCTCTAGTGAGTTAGAGCAGACTTACATGTAAAGAAAACATTAGCTCAGCACTGGCTTTCAGTCATCGCATGGCATGCGAGAGCTTAGTGCTGTGCTAATATTTTCTTCACATGCAAATCTGTCCTAACACATTATAGAAATAATATGGAAAACATGAGGCAGGTGCTGACTACGGTTTGATTGTTTTTTGTCATTGCAAGGCTCTAAAAAGGTAAAGACAAAACTGTAAAGTTTCCGCTGATCCAGGAACGTCACACTGCGGACATTCAGCTTAACACCCGAAGGGTCCAACCAGCCAAGCTCCTGGCATCCTGCGGTTCCCATCAGAAGGGGAGGAAACCTAGCTGTTTCCAGAGCCGGGGACCCTAAGGATCATGACCCTAATGTTTGTTCTTCCTGCACCTCGGAAATGCTTTGGGCTTTTTTCCACTTTTTATGAATGCTTTCAGTGTGAAATTGTTTGAGAAACAAAATATGCAAGAGACAGCAGCTGTGCTAGCAAGTAAGCCCCTCTATGAAAAGGATCTGCTACGTGCCATGTAATTCCTGGGCTGTCAATCATGGAGAATCTGAGCAGAGAAGAAACCCTTCCCAATGAGCTTAAAAGTGCTGATGAAAATGGACTTGAAATAGCACCGTTCGTCTCCCATTGGGTTATGGCAGCATCTTCACTTAGCCTCCGTGGGTGGGAGCCCATCAAAAAGCTGCTTTTTCCCTGAGAAGGCCACGAGTAGGTAGAAGGTAAGCTGCGAATAGAGAGTGGTGCTTTGTGAACTCCCTGGAGTGCACAGCCTCTATCTACAACGAGCCTGAAGCTCTGCCCAGCCCGCCGGGCACCGGGGGTTCCTGATCTCGTCCCGGCAGACAAAACACGCCGTGCTGTCAGGTCTGCTGAGCGTGGTGCTCTGAGAGCGGAAACACAGAGGTGTCCACCTCATTCTCCTCTTCCTCCTAGTCTTCCCACAGCAGGGCTGAAGGAGGCTCCATCCTTTGGCAGCTTGTTCGGCGTGCTAAGCACCTTCCCTGGGCAATGATACACATTGCTAGAGTAACAGTCGCTCTTCAGAGCAAGCAAGCAGGGCCCTAATATGCTAGACATTATATTGATACTAAATTGGTGATACCACTCACAAGCTCGTAAGCTTAGGAGCTTTTAAGACAAACATGGTGGGAGGAAGGAGTAAAATACATAAACACAGTCAGCATAAAGATATACATTCACGGGGCTTGCATGCATTACCATAGCCATGTGGTCGTGGTTTCTGTTACACGGAGACTTCCTGATCACAGTGACAGCTAGGGAAGGGAATGAAAGCGTATTTAATTTGATTGATTTTTATAGGAACAAATCAGGAGTACTGTTGTCAGCTTATGCCTTGGAACATCTCAAAGAGTAATAAGCAAGGGTCCCACAGGCCCTTGGCTGACACTAACCCTATCTAAACTTGGCTCCTTTCAGAAATGCGTTACAGCCATTGTGAGTCAAACAAATAAATCAATTAAAAAATCGCCTGTCAGCAGCAATGCCATTAGCTTTTTCCAAAAGCTCTTGCCATTTTGCACAGGTTAATGGAAGTCTCTTATTCCGAGCAAGCTGCTCTGCCTGTTGAAAGGAGCAGAGGTTTCACAATGTACCGAGAGTCGCTTGATTACTGTTCTGCTGAATGTCCTTCTGTTTCCACAGCGGCTGTGGGAAAGCCAGGAAGAGGAACACTGCAGTGTCTTGCACTGTTTTTCCAGGAGAGTGGTTTTTTTCCCCTTGACATGTCATTTTTCTATAGTACATACTTGCACAATTTCTGCCTTTCCCCCCACTCGTCTGTTGCTTTGTCTCTAGTTGCCGAGGAATTGACAAACTAGGGGATTTAGGTCAATGACGACGACTCCCTGTAATGACCAGCACTGGAATATCTTTCGCTTAAGGGGCGCAGCCACCTTCCAAGACTGGGGCCAAGCCTCCTGCTGCTGAGTACACCTTGGTCTGTCTATCAGCTCTCCCTTGCGAAGAGCAAACAGGGTCCCCCAGGAACAGCAAAACTCATAGACTCATATTTTCTCATCGAAGTCAACAGGAGTCACAGCTAGAATGGGGCTTATTTTGGGTGTGAAATCCCCCTTAGGAGCTGGGCCACCATCTCGGGCTACCTGTGCCACTCGGAGCCTGGGACAGGGAGCACCTTCTCACTCCCCTACACACCCAACCTGCGATCAGCCAGGAGGGGAGAAATCCTCCCTCAGCACGAGACACACCGTGACGGAGACAGGCGCCTTCCAACAGCCGCTGCGTCCCCCTGGCTTGGGCGGTGGGTGTGCGGAGGCACCCGCTCCTTCCCCAAACTGCCTGCATCGCTGTCGCAGGGGGCGTGCAGCGAGCGCTGCCCCGCGGCGTTGTCAAACCGCAGTGTCCCCATCCCAACATGCTGCCTGGACAGGCCGTCCCTCCCACACAGCCTGAGAAGTGTAATCGCTCAAGTGTCTTTGAAACCTTGCAAGCATCAATAAACAAGCGTGGGGTTTCTCCGGCAGCAGCCCACAGTCGAGGGAAAGCCACAGCTGCTAAAGCCCTTACGTGGAGGTTTACTCAGCCCTTAAGTGGACTTGCAATTAGACAGCAATTAGCCAAATTGCTTTTACTGTCACTGCACTTCAGAAGTCTGCTATAATCATGGCAGGGTCACTGTATCCCAGTGCTGCACAGCCCACTGGGCACCAGAGCACCCCAGGGACAGGCAACGTACCGAGTAAACTTTTTCAATAAACAAAGGCAGAGCCCGTATCAGCCACCAAGCTGCTCCAGGTCACAGTGTCCAAAAAAGTGGCCACGCTCCCTCCCTCCCTTTCACTAGGCAACGTCGTTTTCTTACTGGCCAATTTGTGGGCCCGATGGCAAATGAAGTTTCCTACCTGAAGCACAAATGGAGGACGAGTCCGTGCCAGCCGGAGGGATCTGCCCGTTTCCCGGGGACGCCAGGAGGAACTACAATAGACAGCCGGACATCCCTAACAGATTTGCTAAGCCAGACAACCTCCAGAAAGGAAGGGCAGAAACAAGCCTGCTGTTTATCAAATCTGTAAACATGCTATGTGAGATGTGCGGCGCAGACCGTATCTGCAGCAAGAACTGCTTTCCTGTCGCTCGTCATTACCTCTCCTCCAGGTACAACAGCCCTCCCCTGCGCCAGCAGCACCCGCTGCAGACAGGCAGGGCTCTGCCTGCCCAGCGTTTACCTACTCAACTCAGAGGCACGATGTTGGTTTCTGTCGGCCGAGGTCTCCCAGGATTTATTTTGACGGAAAAGCACGAGTTGCGGAGAGAGCTTCTCACACATTCTCCCTCATTACACAACTCATTTCCAGACTGTGTGCGTTGTTAAAAGGAAATAGTGAGTTCATGAAAACAAATGAGTGTGCAACCTGAGACTGTTTCAGTAGCTGCCTTCTGCTGTCATTATGGATTTAAAAGATGTTGCCAACTGGTACACAAAGTTGGGTGTTATTTATATGAATCAGCTTTGAATTACTGGGCATTTGCGCACGATCCTGCTGAGAAATTGACTATAACCTGCCAAAGCCAGTGATCAGCCCTGCACGGGACCTGTGGAGTCCAGCGGAAAGTATCACTGTAAATTAGCCCAGTCGCTCCTGCTGAGACGACTCCAGCACCGAAACACAAAATCAAGTGCACCTCCTCAGGCTGCCTGACACATTTTGGACCAGATCTTCATCTCGTTTAGCTTAGAGTAGTCCCACTGAGCCCAGCAGAGTTACTCTGATCTTAGACCTGATCTGAGCTCACTCTGATCCAGGCCTTTTGGCGATACAAACGAGCCGTGCCTGCTCACTGCCGAGCCACCGGCCTGGCTGAGCTCGCTGGAGGCCACGGGAGGCTGCGCAGAGTCAGCTTGAGGCTCCAGGAAGCTTTCCACAAGAGCATCAGGCATGATTTTGCCCATCAGCAAACTGTTTTCAGCAGCAAATCAGTGGGATCTGGCACTAGGAACAGTCATTAGTATGGAGAACAGAGCCGAGATTTCTACAGCTCATGTACAAAAAACCAGCAGAATTTAATCAGCAGAGGGATTGTAGCAGCTCCCAAAGGGAGCAAGCTGATTCATCAGTCGAGAGCCCCAAAATACAAAACTGTCTGCAAACACAATGAGCCACAGACTCGTAACTTCATCAACTGTGTTTTTACTCAACTGCTTCTCCATCCTGAGCAGAACTGAGCCTGAGTTCTTGGAACAGAACGAAACAAGTAGAAAAGCAAAGATATTTATTTCAGCCTGCTGACTGTTTTACAAACCACTGTCTGTCAGTTCTTCATGAGTTTGATACCTTCGCTTTACTTAGATGTTTCCCTGCACCGGTCTTCCTCGTGTCATTGAGCTTAGCAAGAGTTTCACTATCATGTGCCTACGAAAAGTTAAACATATCGAACCACATCACTGGAACTTGATGGGCCTTTATCAAACTCTTTAAAACTAAGGAGCCACTGGGTTGCCCCGCATTTTTCAGGGTTTGTCAGTGTGAGGCTCCAGTGCTGAGCTCAAATCAATGTAATGTCTTACTGCCAGAGGATGGGAGAGCCCACGTGCTGGTCGGAGAACCTCGTGATGGGCACCCTGCACTGGGGAAAAGTGTTTCAAAGCCCTCTGGATAAACGGTGTGACAGCTCAGAGCAAAGCACGCTCTGTGTGGAGCATTCAGACATGGAACGAACTCCCCAAGTGACGCAAGAAATCCCACGAGTGTCTGCCTTTGGAGAGCGCCTCAAAGTCCTCCTCTCCGAGGAGACCTTTCTGCTCTAAGGGTAGTACACTGACGCTTTCTCTTGCCTGAAGCCTCCCAACCAGCCCCACCACAAACAAAGATCCAGAAACAAATTAACTTAATAGAAATATCTAATAAAAATATGCTTACCTAAAATATAAGATACCCCACAAGCAAAAAGTTTTATTCAAAAGGGGAATTACCAGAAATTCTAGAGATTTTTGCTTCCATGTGAAAGGCGCACAGACACTATGTGATGGGCATCAGTATAGATTTTAACAGACAGTTGGCCCACACAGTTTCGACTCCAAGGAGGAAATAAATTCTCCCGTAGGCTCATGTAAATCATGGGAAACCTCCAGCACCCAGGGAAGCTGTGCTGAGGAAAAGCTCGTAACCACATGTCAGCAGAAGGCTGCAGTCCGTGGGTGCAGGTTAAGCACGCCAGCGGGCAGCTTGCAGCGCCAGGGAAGCTCTGCAGAGACCTCCACAGTGGGACGGGTACCACTGCTCTCTCCTGTGAGCAGGGGATTTTCAGACTAGGAACAGGGATAAGCTTTTCATGTGAGGGAAAGCAAGCACCGCCGAGCAAATGGAAAGTTTCTCTGCAGACCTCTGCTGTGACAGACCTCTGCCCTCCCGCTGCAGCTCTGCCTCGGAGGGGGGATGCTGCCAGCCCTCACCCCACTTCCCCGGGGCTGGTGCAAGACTCACCACTCGGGGCTTCTGCTGGTCCAGGGTCTGCAGGAAGGCCGGTGTCTGGTCCATGGTGCGCTCGGGGTCGCTGGAGATGTCCTCCTCGGACTCCTCCCAGGATGAGGAGAAGCCAGTGGAAGAGGCTGAGGACGACGACAGCTTCCGGACGGGCAGGCTGCCGGGGGGCACGGCGCCTGCCTCCTCCTCCGGGCCCCCCAGGTCCGTGACGATGACGGCGGGAATGCTCCCACCGACGGCTGGGCACTGGCCCTCAAGTCCTGCGGGGGCCACCACCACCTCACCTCGCCATGGTCCAGGTCCTGACGGCTCCAGGGGGCTGCTGCCCTCTGCTAGCCCCACAGCTGGGACCACCATCACCACTGGCCTCCCCGAGGGCTCTGCAGTGCTCGGCCAGACCTGCACCCCGCCAAGATCAGGGGCCTCACTTTCTCCGTAGGCTCGTGGCCGGGGTCCAGTTCCAAGTCCCACCATCGGCGCCGTGGGGCTGGCAGGCCGGGGCCGGGGCGAGGATGGCCGTGGGCTCCGCGGCGGCTGGGTGGCGGAGCTGTGCGCCTGGATATGTGCCTCGAAGAGCCCCACTTTCTGGTTCACCTGGACATTGTGCAGCTCCCGCTGAAGTGGCCGAGCTGTGGGGGGTCCTGGCTGCTCCTCTTCGCCCCGGCTGCCCCGCCGACCCCCAGGGCTGCCCAGCTGCTGCAGGGCCTCCTCGAGCGGCGGGAAGAGGAAAGCAGGGCCACGGCGCGGGGAGCGGGGCGGCCTGGGGGCTGGGCTGAAGACGGGGAGTGGGCGGCAGCTCCCGGGTGTCTCCGGGCCCCTGGGCAGCACTTGTCTGGGAGGAGGCGGCGTCTTGCTCCCGCCGCTTGTCACCTCACTGTTGCTATTCATCATCACCAAGCTATTGAGTGCATAGCAGTACACGGCCATAGTAGTCAGCCGGGGCGCACAGAGGGGCCGCTGCCACTGCCGCCTCGGCGCTCAGGCTCCGCGGGGCTGCCGAGGGTCTCTCCACGCCAGGACCAGCAGCATCGCTGGGAGGCAGCAGGGGAGCTGGGCTGGCCCCGGCCCGCAGCTCCATAAAAAGGGACGGCTGGAGAGAGAGAGAGAGAGAAGCGGTGAGAGTAGCTCTGCGCCCCCCCTAAGCTTACCCTCCAGCTGTGCACACAGCTGGCTGGACTCTTCCCTTCCTGTGTGCCCCCTCCAGTCCCTGCACAGACCTGCATGCATCCCCAGTGTGCCACCCCTGGGGACACGGCCCAGCCTGGTCATCAGAATGGTCTGAGCCAAGAGGAAATCAGGTTTCGGGCTGTTTCCCCTCTTTCCTGCCCTCCCTGCCCCCTCTCCAGGTTGCCTGTTGACGCAGCCGCAGCAGCGGTGTCCGAGAAGACACGTAGTCAGCAGCCATTCCCGCAACAGAATTAGGGAGTTATGGTCAACTGGTGTGAGCTGAAAGTTGGCAGCTTTCAAGTTTTGGCCCCAAAAGCTGACATTTTCTGAAGGAAGGGAAAAACTCCAAACAGCTCAAATTTGTCACCTTCCGGTTTGTCACCTATGACCGAGATCAAGCCTCAGGCATGGATTTCTGTACAATGATACAGGTGAAGGCACCCTGCTTGCACAGTTTTGTATGGTATGGGACCACATCTCCACTAGTCCCCTAACTTACCACGTGCAACAACATGGCTTCGCACATCTTCACGCGTGCCCTGTCTAATGTGCCTCCCCTGTGCACGTCTGCCTTCTGGGCCATTGACCGCTGCAACCACCTCCAAGTCACAGCCTGGATCCCACGTACGGACATGTGTCGTGGTGTTTGCCCTGTTGTGTGTGTGAGCGTGTACGTGTGTGAGAGACTCTGCTTTTGCAGGTGGCTCCCTGTGCCTCTCTGTACTTCAGTATGCCTTTCTTCACATCCGTTTGCTCCACGTGCCACTGGAGTTGCAATGCCCATCCCATACTGGGGCATGGGAACCCATGAGATCTACACAACATGCTGCCTACATGAGTGTGTGGGCTTGTTTACGCATACGTGTGCTAACTCTGGCTATAGGTGTACATGTCTTTGGCAGCACTGGTGTGCAATGCTGTCAGTGGTACCCCCGAGCGTCCCTGTGAGGCTCCTGGCAGGTAAATGCCCACAGGTCTAAGCGCAGTCCCCAGTGACTGGGTGACCAAAAGGCTCCCCATCCCTCCAGGCACTGCTTGGAGGCAGTGTGAGGCTCACCAGAGTCCAGGGGGCGCGGGCACCCCCTTTTTGCAGGGATCCCCGGCACTGCCACGCTCCCAGCACTCTGGCTCGGGTGTGAAAACGAGCACCGGCACAAGGTGCTCGGTCAGATTTTGGGTGCGGGACAGCCTGCTTGGGGCCAGGGCAGGGTGCGGGACAACCCGCTCGGCCCCGGGACAGCACCCTGCCGGCCTCCACCTCGCCCCTTCCTCCCCGCGGGGCCCGGCCGGCACCGCGCACCGCCCGCGGCGGCCCCCGGCGCGGCTGCTCGGCGGGTACCCTGGCGCAGGGGGCAGCCGCGTCCCCCCACCCGCCGCCGCTTACCTGGGAGCAGGATCCGCGCCCGCGCTCAGTGCGCGCTGCCCGGCAGCGCCCGCCGGCGCCGGCGGCCGCAGGGCGCTGCAGAAACCATCTCCGCGGGCGCGGTGCACGGCCGGGAGTCCCGCTCTCTCCGCGGATTCAAACGGCTTTCCTCGCTCCGCGGGGGGACCGGGGGGCGCCGGGCTCTCCCCCTCCGCGCTTCGGCGGCGGAGGCTGCGCGGGCGCGGGCGGCTCCGCGCTCCGGCCAGGTCCGCGCCGCGGTCCCGGCGCCCGCTCCCGGTGTGGCTGGAAAGGCGGAGAGAAGAGGAGGAGAGGGAGAGGAGCGGCGAGGAGGAGGAGGAGGAGAGCGGAGGGAGGGGGTAGGAGAGCAGGAAGGAAGTTGTGAGCCTGTCTGGGGTTGAACTCAGCGGAACAAGTTTCTTTTTTTTTTTTGCTCGCTCGGCGCTGCTCGGCTGGAGGGAAACACTGAAAAAAAAAAGTTTCCATTGTTAACTGAGAAAAAAAAACACCCGCCACCGCCGCGTTTTGGCCGCTGTGGGTTAAAGATACACGAGCCATTTTCCACCCCGGCCGGAGCGTGCGGTGCAGGTCCCGCGGGGGCCCGGCGCCCCCGGCCCGCCCCGCGCCCAGCCGGGCACCGCCGGCAAAGCCCGCGGGCACCCGGGTCGGAGGGACAACCACATGCCGTCCTCCCTACGCCTGCTGGCCTTCGTATTCCTCCGCTGGGTACAGCGGTCAAGGCAAAACGTGGTGCCTGCACCCCCAGGAACGCGGAGCTTAAAGGCCACCCACGTCCCCACGCACCCAGCTCGAAGGCACGGACTAGCCCAGCCGTTTCGCGCAGCATCCCTTTTCCCCCCGGCACTGCGGCTCGGTCCTTTTCAGCACGATGGTCATCCACACCAGACCAAAGTTGGTGCAAAGCCCGCCCTGCCGGGCTGCGTGGCTTCGGGTGAGCGTGTCCTATGTGGGGAGGTGGCCCCCAGACGCCAAACGTGAGGGCTGTAAACTGTGACGGGCACGTCCACTCGCTGCGGCACTGCCCCGGGTTTAGGCAGGGCTGCAGGTAACCTGTCCAGGACAACGTCTGTCCTTTCTGATCCAGGGTAGGCCACAGACAGCACTTTCTCAGCTCCTGCTGCCCCCAGGCACGGGTCCCGCTTGGCAGAGGGAGCAGGCTCTTGGCTGTGATACAGCGTGATTTCTGTATCAAGATAACTCATTGGAAATAGTTGTCTGTATGTCAGCACTTCAGGAGAGCAGGCTCTGCGATTCGCTCTCAAAGTAGTAGTCAAGGTCAAACCCAGATGGCGGTTTTGGGGTTGGTCTGGACTGGCCAAGGGAAAAAAAAGGGAAAAAAAAAAAGAACAGCAATTTGTCTCTGCTAGGATTTCACAGCTAGGAATTTCCCCCTAGAGAGGGAAATTGATGTCACAGCGGATCAGCTTTTTGTAATTAAGGCATAACCTCTAGAGCGTAAACAGGGGCAGAGAGGTCTCCGAATCTGCAGAAGGCGTGGATTGCCAATCCCACAGCAGACAGACAGAGACACCCAAAATGAGCTTATGTTTGTTTTTCCAGTAAGAGAAATGCTATTTTGAATTCAGTGCAGGAAAAGAGATTTTTAGACTCTTTCCACTGCAATCGGTTTCCTTAGTGTCTGTGCTTGGTCAGGAACCGGTCTTTCATGAAATAAAGTGTGTGATCAATCTTTCTCAGAAAAGTGACCCCGCTGAGTATAATGGCACTATTCATGGGCAAAAGCTTCCCCCTGTCTGCAAATATCTGGAGATTCTGGTCATCTGTGGCTCCCGTGCCCTCATGTCTGCATACACACATCAAAAAGTAGGAACTTTTGAAAGAAATAATAAATCCAGGAATACATGCAGATAAACAGGTATCTTCTCTTTTTAAAACAGCTGCACTATGCTATGCTAATAGCATCTGCATGTACTTGCAAGCACTACTGCATATCCATGCATGTTTTGACTGTTCTTTGGGGTTTAAGAGTATTTACACAAGGGTGCTTAAAGCCCTTTCTTAAAGTCGCACAAATTCAAGCACCATCAGATATTCATCCTATCAGAACAGGACAAAGAAGCGGCGAATTCACTATGGCACGTTTACTGATACAAAACTCCCTAAGGGACACCTGGCCTTAAAACATGGCAGCATTTTTGTCATGTAACAGAAATATGTGACATCCAGAGCTAGAGCTCTTTGTGGGCATTATATACAATGAAAAGCTTTTATTTATGAAGGAAGCGGCTAATAAAAGTGGAAAGAGGGAAAAAAAGTCTAGGGATAAATCCCTTTTCAGAATGGGTACATACAGAAGGGAAATAATTGTTTCCAGATTGGAGCCAGGCAGCAGTCCACATTGTATAGTGAAGAAAGAGCAGACAGCTTTCAGCACACTTGTTTCCAATCAAGTGGAAACCGAGCGTCTGAGGTTAGCCTAAATGGAAAGCACAGACTGAAACAGGTTGCTAGTCCAATCCAGGGACAAGGATGGAAGCACGAAGGGAGACAAGTTTTTTCATAGACAGATGCATGTCTCCAGGCACCTGCACCACTATAGTTGCTTGATGCTGCCGAGGAGCCCTCTCCATGGCTTCGGCACTGTTGCGTTAGGTGCTGTACAAACCAAACAAAAAGATGGTCCCGCTCCAACTTGCTTGCAATCTCAGCGTACATTCTTCAAGTAAAAGTCCAATGTTGGGTCTTAAAAGATCTTGCTTCTGCTTAAGCCATGTTCTTCATTTGAATTTACACTTCCTTCTTCCAAAGAAACTCATTGCAGTGCTTGAGGATACTGAAGCAGGCTGGGTTGATCCGGCCAACTTTTGTGTGGGCAACTTGTCCTTATTCAAGAGAGTGGAGCCATTAAAATGAACAGGATCTTCCACTTAGGAAGGTCATATATCCACTGCAGGATCTATTTAGTCCTGAAATAATGTGAGGACAGACACTTACAGAAGGGCATGGAGTGTCCTAACTGCGTAACATCTCCGACTGACACACTGGCTATAAGCGTTTGGGGAAAGAAATATCACAGCTGTCAAAGTTAATGGCCTCCCAGCACCTCTGCGTACTTGAAGGGAGACACGTTAATTATCATGTCTTATTTAAAAATAGTTGTCTCAAACGTGCTCGCTGTGCCCCAAGAGCAGCGTGTATGGCTCAGCTGGGCTACGGCTGCTGCACCCCCGGGCCCGGGGCTGCTGAGCGCTGCGGGGTGGTGGCTGTTTGTATGGGCAGCAGGACGGGCCCTGCCATGTGTGCATGCGTGGGGGGAAGAGGGGGTTTGGTTGCTGGTGGGAGCAGTGGTTCTTGCAGCAGGAGCCCCACTGGAGCCGGATGAGAGAGCCGGTGGGGCAGGAGGAAGATCAGCTGCGCAGGAAGCGAATGCTGGATAGGAAAAGCGGACGGTACAGCCAAGGCTGTTTTACTCCTTTCAGCCTCTGCCGTGACCCTAGCTAATGTTTTGCTTTGACTGTTGCTAAAGCCTGCTCCTGGGCACAGCCCTCCAGGGCTAGGGGAGCCCTGGCAGACCAGTACGGTACTGGTGACCCTCGCACGCACAGGCGGGACTGTCCTTTGCTAATTTATACACACTCTTCCTCTGGAGTCGAGGTCCTGGTCCGCATGTCAAGGGTTGCCATGCTGAGCCCTTGGATAGTATCTAAAAGGTTGCCAGAGCATGAGGATGAAGATGGTGACCCTGGCCTCTGGCACAATGATGCTCACATCATTGCGAGGGCCTGAGGCTTGGCAGTAGACTCCCCAAAACTGAGATGTGTTGCAAGTCTCAGCACTTTCCATTCTGAGTGCATGGTATATTCCTTCCCCTGACCTGCTTTCCTTAGGGACAACCCAGAGAGATATGTACTGATTTGATGTAGAACCCCTTCCCCAATCCAAACCACAATAACAAGCAAAAACAAAAAAAACCAAAACACCTTACTGAAACAAGGTCCTGTACTGCAGAAATACCTCCTTCCATGGAGAGAGTTGCATGATAGTTATTGGTCATCCTATTCACTTAAATTCTTGGAGGCACTCAATTAATATGACATGAGCATTATAAAAGCTAGAACAGGACAGAATGGACCACAATCTACTTATTATCAATCCAATTGTAAAAACAAAACAGAAATAATCATAACAATTTAATCATAAAAAAACTATGATCCTAAAGTACCCTCCTCCTTCCATTCTTCCTTTATTATAAGATTCATTTTTAAAATTATTACTCTCTGTCATGTTTTGGACTGGTTGGACAAGACAGCCTTCACTGTGTTTCAAAGATGAGTTGTCCAAACTGTCACTGTTCATCCAGTCCACCACCAGAAGGACCGTCAGCATCCTTGCAGTGGAAGTCAGTATTTTACGGCATTTCCTCACCAGTGACTTGAATCTTACAATAATGTAAAATACAGAAACAAATGGATAAGCGCAGATTAATTCTACAGTCAGCAGACTTACTTTATGTTTATGCCAGTGTGATGGAGAATAAATCCAGCTAATATTCTACAAGAAAAAGAACGACAGAAGACTCAAGAGGAAACACAACACTGAATTATGTGCTGAGAATTGTCTATGTTCAGCCGGTGACTCTCACAGGCACGGCACACTTCTGCTCTGGCTGGGCTGGCAGGGGAAACGGAGGCCTGAGAAAAGGGCTCTGGATGTTTGTCTTGCACCAGTCCTTTTGCATTGCTTCAGTGGTAAAACAGGTCAGAAAGACACTGTTTTTTCCAGCTCTCAGCGACCTCTGAGCTGGGTTATCTGGTCATTTGCTCCCCTTCTGCTATCCCACGGGAACACATATAATGGCAGAATTAAGCAGTGACTGGTTAATATTTTTTGTGCCAGCCCCTGTTCAGGGAGCAAGAACACAAGGCTCTGCAGAGACACCTGTAGCAAGTCAATGTAATTTAGGGCAGTCTGTGCACTGCACCCACGTCTGCCTGAGCTCATACATCCACCTAAAGCACAAAGGAACCAGTTTTGTCCTCTGGGAGCCTCCTCCACACATTCCTGCCTGCACCTCACCCCGTGCTGCACCAAGTCATACGGCTCGGCGCAGCCAAGAAAGCCAGCCAAAGATCTCGGCGGTCTGTTCCTAGCTCTGCCCCTGCTGCGCTGTGGGGTGTTAGCAATGTGGCTTATTGCCTCTCCGCCTTGCTTCGCCCGCCTGTGAAACAGGCAGTATGTACTAAGACGTCCTGTGTCTCCCGGGGTGTTTGTGGCTGTGACCTGCCTGAAGTTTCATATGCACTTGGGGTCCTTGGAGGAAGGGATGCATACATCCTATACGTCGATGCACAGCACACATATGCAGAGCATTAGTGCTGGACTGAGAACATCAGTTTGGCTCACAGGCTCCAGGTTTTGCAGCAGGACTTTGGAGAACTGTCACAGAGCTCAAGAGATTAAAATGTGTGTACGGAAAATATCACACATAGCTAAGTACTCTGACAAGGAATTATATACACACACGATAGGCAAGAAAGTTTAGGAACCCTACAACAAGATGTTACATTTCTTCTTGATGCAATGCATATATGCCAATGGTACCTTTGTTTTTGCTTCAGCTAGTAAACTCCCCAAGATGAAGATGTGAAGGTCTGATGTGAATGCCCACTGGTTTTATGTCTGGATATGCCCAGCAGTTTCAGTGCCACTCTTCCTGCTTTTTCCTGGTGCCAGAGAAGAGCCCAGCTCTGCAGTTGGTGTGTGCCGTAGCTGTGGTCCCCTGCGCTGCAGCAGGGCTTTACATTGGCGTGTTGGCCCACGGTTGCTCTTTGCTGATAATAAGAATATAAACACATGTGCGTGTTTGGGGAGTCACCCATGATTCAGCGTTAATGTTTCCTTTTTTTGCACAGACCGAACTAGAGGCACTAGGAGCACATGAAATATGTATTGTTGAGTTTTACTGAGGTTCAGTAAAAATTATAAAGGGAAATCCTTCCCTGTTGGACCCTGAGGCTACTAAAAGTTGTACCTATGTCTGTGGTTGAGGGGATAAACCAATTAGAATTCAAATAGTGCTTCATTGTGTGAAGAGGTTTTTCCTATTCATGGGTCACAGTTATTCCACTAGACTGTGACCACATAACCATAATTGGGCAGCTTTGCATTTGTTTGAGATAGCCACGATCACAGCAGGAAAAAGACAAGCTATTTTTTAAGTGTGCAGTGTGTCCCATAGACTGTTTTGGGTTTGGTAGTATACGACGGGGATATTCAATCTCCAGTGAGATTCCACTGCACCTTTTAGGGATGACATGAATGTGGAATCACAAGAAATGCTGTCCAAGTTTCCACTCTGCAATGAGTGATATCTGTGTTTTGAAAAACTGGAAGAGAAAGGGCACTGAAGAGGACATGATTAATAATTTTAAAGCCAATACTGGGCTGTGGGCATTTAATTTAAAAGAAAGCATGTTGGCTCTCTCCAAGAATCTATTTTTGCCTGTGGTATAATAATATATTTTAAGGATTTACCATAATGTTTCTATGATGGACAGATGTTTACCTTTGTCTGTTCCTATGTCTGTGAAAGGTAAAAAGCTGAGCTTTGAATGAGTGCAGCACAGTTTAATAAACTGGCAGATCTAGGTTGATTCTTCATAATTTTGAATAGCTAAAGCAATAGAGCTATGAAAATATTCCTAAATGATGTTGCCAGACAACGGTGTATTATCTGTGCTGTTTTCTGTATGTAGCCCTGTTCATTGCCACGCAACAAATTGCAAAGGTCAGCAGACCCTGACCCTGAAAAGCAGCTGTATTATAGCAGTCACTGGAAAACAGCAATCCTTGCGCATAAAATTGTTTCAAGCAAGAACATCTTTCCCAAACAGACTGAGATCCGCACACTGGACCATGCTTTTCCTCTGAAGAACTAGAGGTAAGTAAAGCCCTTATGGAAAGAACAGCATACATGCCCACCTAGGAAAATTTTCAGCCCTATCACAAGTTTCTATACATACATACATGCATGCCCAGGCATAATAAGGGTGCATTTTAATAGTACCAAGAGCAGCTTCTCCATCGCCAACGAGTACTAGTCAGAGCCTTCGCCTCCCTGCTGCCCCCTGCCCTTGCTCTGAGACGTCCACTCTTGGAGCTGTGAGCTGCGCTCTGAACGGCCTCCCCAGGTCTGGATTTGAGCAGCAATTTCAGCAACGCAGCATAGTTTTCCCTGCTGTGCTCCCACCTCCTCCGGCTGGTGTGCCCAGGACAAGGCTCCCTCTTGTGCTGCCCTTCCTCCTCCCCCAAGTGTTTCCAGGTTGCTCCTGAATCAGCAGTTATTTATCCCTGAGAGGGCACTTGTCTAGAAAGACTTTTAAGCTACCACTGCAGACTACAGAGTTGACATTTCCCACTCTACTACCATGGGCTCTCTAACCCTGGGCAAGTTCCTATGACTGGAGTTTTCACCTCTGTGTAACTAAATTGAAGCATTTAAACCCACATTTAGGTGCCTGAGTAAAAGGCAGATTTCAAGAGCTGGGACAGTCCCTCACCTTGCCATTAAGTTTGCCACTCTTCACAACTCTCTGTGCTCCAAGGAAGGGGCTTCCCATCCTCCTTTTCTTTTGGAAAAGGTGAAAGATATTTCATGGTCTGGCAGGTACTAACAGCTGCTTGAAATCAGATCTCTAAAAAGCCATTATAGCTGGGGAAGGTGAAGATCTGGCCCAGAGAGGAGACATTAACCATCCATTTCCAAGCTTGCTGAATGAGAGCTGATGAGCTAGACTGCAGCTCTAATGGGTTCCTAAATGTTATGTATTTGCTCCCTGCTTCCTGCTGGATGGGGACGGATACCACAAAGTTCCAGCTGGCTGCTCTCTTTTTCCCAGGGGAATTCACCTAATTGCCTAAGTAACTTAATGAGATGCAAAAGTGAGGGCAGAAGAGAGGTGTGGAGCCTGCAGGTCCTCAGCAGAACCCCTGTGTTTACTTCCCACTCGTTCTTCAATCTTTTTCCATCCTTTGCTCTCCTCCTTTCTGGATACACCTATAGAGACCTGTAGCTCTCCTTGTCTGAACCAGATTCTCCCATGACCCCCGTCAGCAGCGTTCAGGACCGGGTTACTAGGACTTCAGGCTGGCCTGAGGCAGGCAGAGCTGGCAGAAGGTGGTGCCGCAGAGGGGCCTGGCAAAGAGGCTCAGCTGCTCCCTGGTGGGGAGCTCTCAGGTTTCCCTCCATCTGGGCCTTCACACACTCACGCTCCTGCCACTCTGCCCACAGGCTTCTGCTGTTTGAGAAGAGCAGGACTTGTCGGTGAGGGGGACAGAGAGACGCCTGCCCGGGCAAAAAGAGCACAGAGGAGGGAGAACCAGGAGAGTTGGTGAGGCTCTGCTGGCCCCAATGCCAGGTGGGCTGCTTTGCCCTCAGAGACTGTGGCTTCTTGAGGCTGGCAGAGATGTTGCCTCTTCACCCCTTGTGAACACAGCCTGCACCCCCTGCTGAAGGCACTGGAAAAACTGGCAGCCACTGTGGTCTTCTCTCCACCGAGAACAGACTGCAACTGTTTTTCTTCAGGGCTGTTTTATGAGGAGAGTCAGAGGGCACCCGGACAGAGCGCTAAGGATTAACTTTACAAGTGTGTCTCCCTTTGACAAAATGTTTGAGGTTTGCCAGTTCCCTTACGTTCTCTCCCGCTGGCTGAGGACAGCCTTGTCCTGAATAGGAGAACGGGAACGGAGCAAGAGCTCAGCCATCTGACACGTTCCTGTCTTCTGGCTCAGAGAGAGGGAGATTAATAAAAGCTGCCAGAGAAATGCCTTGGAATGACCCTTTCTGATAGCAGAGACAGTATCCTGGAAACACCCATCATTTGTTGGCAGAGATACTCGCTTCATTCCTTAGCTACACAACCAAATTTCTTTAACTCTCCACAGGCCATTTTTGGACTGGATTGCAAGTGTGTTTTATGTAAAAAAAAAAAAAAAACAAACAAACAGAAAACCAACCACTTTGTTTTCTTCTGTTTTACATTTCTGACATTTCCTAAAAGGGACCAGTGTTGAAACAATGAAATATTTTGTCTTTTTTACAGCCCTATCTATCATTAAGGGACAGTATGCTTAACATCTCTTCTTCCCTGTGAAGGTGATGGATGGGGCTGAACAAGACTTACAGGATCCAGTAAGTGAGGTGACATTTGCGTCATCAGGGAATCACCTACCATTTTTATTGTTTCAAAAAGAGAAGTGGAGGAAGAATGGAGCAGGCTGAGATTTATTACAGTTGGTGGAACAGACTTTAAAGTTAGACAAATGGAAATTTGGATTCTTTGCAGGAACAGACCCTATGTGAGGCTGTCGAGTTAGGCAGGACCCTGTTCTTGGAGGGAACATCGCATGAACATACTCAGATTTGAAACCTCCAAGAAAGACTGTTGGAGGCTGCCTTAGCAATCAAAAAAGTGGTAGCAATCAAGAAAGTGGTGCATCAGTGATGAACCAAAGAATGGAGTTCATCAGAGCTGTCCTGCTCAGCAAGCTGGGCTCAGTTCTCCCCTGGATGTCATCCCATTCAAGTTGCTGGAGAGACACTGGAAGGGACTTCAGAATAACAGGGGAAACTCTAGTCTTCTACAAATCAGCTTCCATTTTACTGCAGCAGGGTTTCCTTTGCACACTTAAGACCACTGGAGACTAGGAGATGAACTCTAACAACTAATAAAATGCCAGCCATCAGATTTACTGTCTAAAGAATGATCTCACCTGCAGAGTTTTTTAAGTGGCATCTTATGCTTCCCAACCCCTGACTCGAAAGCCCTGAAGTACCTGCACTGTCACATTCCCAGCCTCTTTCCTTTCCCAGGGAAATTGACCTGGATGGGAAGTGAGAAGTATAACAGGTTTTGTGAACTCTTAGGAATACTTCTGAAAGTTGAGATAAGGAGAATAAGAGAGCCAAAATGCCCATGTTACTGGAAGTGGTAAGTGCCCTGGGAAGCCTCCCCAAAGTTCTTGAGACCCATGCCAGGGACTCTTTCACTGCTCAGCCTCACTGAAATTCCTAAATTGTCAGTGGTTTTATTTTCCCTCCAGTCCATTTTCTCACCTCCTCTCCATCAAGCTGATGGCCAGTTCTGTGCATGGGGAAACCTGTAGTAATTCTGTGGAAGCCAAAAGACTGAATCATATAGGAGTGCAATCAGGCCGTGAGGATTTAGTAATGGATCTGACAGGGACAGAGAGAACCAGGGGTTGGGGCTGTTCTAAAATAAATTATTTAATTTGACCAAACACTTGATAAATTCTTGCCTCCTACTTCCTTTCTGAACGCAGTGATTTGTCCCAGTAGTTAGATTCACACTCTTCCATGTCCAAAACAATTTCTTTCACTTGATTAATCAGCGGCTGGAAGCAAGTGATGTCATGGACTCTGACATTAGATTGCCATCAAATACGACATTTCTCTTTTTTTTTTTTTTAACTAAACAACTGCAGTGATGGCTTTGCTGGCTGGTGGCCAGCTGAGTCTCTGCACAGAAATGTAACACTCCTTGCCTCTGTTTTCCCATATTCCCCAGCTTGCTTGGTCTTTGATGGAAAAATTAACCTCCATGGCAAGACTCTGAGTAGTTGCAGTGTATCCAAGAAAAACATACTGCAAGGACCAGAGGAGTCCTTACAGCCCTGACAAACAAGGGGTTCATCCCTTTTCCCTCAGAGGAAAAGTAGTGCCGGGGCAGCTTCAGTGTCCCAAGGTGATCGGACAAACAGATTTTCGTTTCAGACGAAAGGTGGATGAAGTAGGTTAGAGCTTGTCAATATGAACAAGCATTACAGTTGCATTTACATGGAAACAAAATGTGTCTCAGCTTTTGGCCACTTTGGAAAAAGAAGGATGACAATCTTTGCAGAAACGGTGCAGGACACTTTACTGTTGATGAAATTTGCTTGGCGGTTGTTAACAGATGATGTCTCCCACGTTTACCAGGAATGGGTAATGCCTGAAGTTAATATTGCACTTCATTTTCTGTTAAAAACCTGATTCATAACTCTCATCTTTTTCTCTGTCAAAACTATGCTCTCCCATTCTTAATGATTCTCAGAGGTTTCTTTTGCAAGTTTGGGGTGAATCGGAGGCATTTGCCTGGTACAGTAAGTTGTAAAAGGGGAAGGTGGGGCCTTGCATTCTCTAAAAACTACGTTTTTTTGTCAAGTTCTGTCTCCAACAATGTATCCATTTAAAAAGCCCACATCTGTTCTCAATGATAAATGCTGTCTTTGAGAAGGTAGTCTTAATGGGTTGGTTTTGGAATAACTCTGATGGTTTATTTTCCATTTTAATTTTCAAACATTTCGAAGTGTATATATAACACCTTGAGCATCAATGTAGATGAGTTTTGGTTGATTTTGTTTCATCGAGACATTAGCTGTATTGCAGGCAAATGGATTTAGAATTGATATTACAGCTCTCAATTTTCCAAATCATTACAGAAGGATGAGATTACAGTCAAATATTTTCTGTGAATACGCTTAAGCATTTACACTTATGGAAACGTTTTCATAAGTAAATGCAAAATTATTGTAGCAATTCTGAGTATCAGCAGGGTTTGAAAGCCTTTAATTAATTTTGATTACATTTGAAATAATCATAATCATTTGAGAATAATAAACCAGATCAGTCCCAGGGAAGATTCCCATAAAGTGGATTACATCACTTGAAATAACTTTCGGCTTTTTCTCTGGCATTTAGATAATCCATGAAAAATCCCCAAAAAGCTAACAGCTGTAGCAGGAAACACAAATTATAGTCTGCATATGTTACCCAGTTACATTCAAAGAAAAATACATACCGATTCAAATGGGCTATGGACCAGGTCTTATACTGTACTCCTAAATTAGAAATTCAGCTGTCTCTGGGATAGGAACTGGTCAAGTTCTCTCTTTCAGAATTCAGTTCAAAAGCCCTTCAAGCACTGTCTCCAAGGAAGTACTTTTTTCCACATTTCCTATTTTCACTTGTACTATTCAAAAATTGAAAGCAAGGATTTACATACAAGGGACTACCTAATCTACTGAATTCAAATCAGTTTCCACTGGGTAGATACATTTTTTCCATCAATATTTAAGGTATGCATACCGGACAGCCTTTCTTTTTAACAAGCTGGTGCGATGTAAACAGGATGAATGAATAGGTAACTCTCTGCAGCTACAAGTGGAAGAGCTCCGAGCATTGGCAGTGGTAAAGCCAGTCCCCCCCACAGCACAAGTCAGAAAACGGAGGGCAACAGCAGCGACAGTGCGATGCCCAAGGCAATGCAGGGAAGCAGTAGCAGAGAGAGCAATAAGGGCTCTCTTGCCCACCGGCCCACGCCAGAACCACCCTTGGGTCTCGGGACTGCACTGACAGCCGTGGTTCTGTATTTAGAGAGAGGGATGGAGCTAATTAGCTAGTAATAGCTAGAGCCTTTTTCCTCATGCCTGTTTTCATGTGGTCACGTTTGCATGATGAACTTCAGTAAAGCCAACACACCAGGTATGTTACTTGTACTAGTTCCTGCAAGTAGCTGTTACTTCGACACAGTTATTGTATTAGCTCTTGTAGTAGCTGTTACAAGCTTGTCTGCAGCTGTCTCTGCTTGACTTGGCCCAGCCCACATGGACAGCCCTTGTTTTCCATCGTATCCTCTCCCTGCAGGTGAATAGCAAAGTCTACCTTCAGTGGTGCTCAGGCAGCTCAAGGAGACCCTCTCGCTCTGCCCAAACTCCCAGCTTTTATTAGCTGTGCTCATACTATTCCAGTGCTTCTCGGGCTCACGCTTATTGTCCTCATGTTTATTGTCCTCACACTTCTGCCAGTGTTTCATAAAACTCCTAGGGCCAGATCCAAATGCTGAAGGGAATCACTGACTCCTACAGGCACTCAATCAAATCTTTCCTTTACTGAAAAACATGCAGTCCTGCAGAGAGGGTTGAATTCAAAAGCTTAGTAGAGCATCATTGGTTTTGCTGGTTTGGTTTCTGAAGGGTAAATATCAAATAAAAGCATAGGAAGCCAATCCAAGAAAGGGCTGGGATGCATACCTCCTGTTTATTTCATTTGCAAAATGTACTTAGGTAGTGTTTTACTTACAGTTTATCCCATGGAGCAGCCACTGAGACACTGTGGAAAGCTGAGAGCATCACCTCAGTACATGGACAGCCCATTACAGAAGCAGGGCTACTGAAACCACAGAGCATGGGTTATTCTACAGAAGAAATGGGGAGGCACTGGGAACAGACTTCTGTTTTCTTTTAGCAGCACTGCTCACCTGGAGAACCCACAGGTAAATAAAGGAGGCAGGAAGGAGCTAGTCAGGGCGCTGTATGGAGAAAGGGAAGCCATGCCTAGAGGAGGAGCAGCCCCACAAGCACAGCAGTCGGGCAATGGCTGCAGCCCCAGCCCTGCTGATCAAAACTCTTTGCCCAGGCGGTGAAGCAGGAGCAACACCATAAGAACAAAGAGGGTACAGACATTTCTACATGGGTGAGAGGTGCCCAACTGAAAAACTTCAGGTTTGGGGCATTGCTACTCCTAACACTGCAGCCTTCCCTCTTCCTCCTGGGGGACCAACTCCCAAAGGCAACTGGACGCAGCGCTGGCCTTTCAGGACTTACAAAATGCAAATACAGTTTTATTTACTTCCTGACCCTTGGCTCAAAACATCTGCAGCTCTATAAATGGAAAGCAACCACTGCTATTTAGCAGCTTCTTCTGTCCCCGCTTCATTTTGCCAGGAGATGGAGGCCATGCTGTGATGTGACCGTGACGTGCCACAGGTGTTGTGGTGACATTTGAGAACTTTCAGTTGGGCTCCCCAGGCAGCTGGCACCATTGCTCTTCATCTTGCATCTTGTCTAGCAGGACGAAGCCTGGCTGGTCAAGTAAACGGCTACAGCTTGGAAATTTTAGTCAAACTGAGAAAAAAAATTGAAAATGGAGCCGCCTTCTTCAGAAACATCTTGAGTTTCTGTTCTGGACGAGACAGTTGAGTCAGCATTCTCAACTTCTCCTGTCCCTCCAGTATGTGATAGAAGAGCCACTGATGATACTCCTTTTGCACCTCTACTAGAAGAAAAAGCTGATCAAGTTTTGCCTGATGAACCCTGGGCCATGAGCGTAGGTGCTAATTTTTTGGAGGAGAGTCTGGCAAAGCTTTTCATCCCCCTTCTTCCTGAAGAAACTCTGGAAAATTGTTGGAAGCAATTGGTTTCAGTCAATTTGGTGGGGTGATGCTGGAAACTGTGTAGTGGTTGCTGAAAGATTCTTCAAAAAGGAAGTACTGGGAAGGAGAGAATCTCTGCAAATTTTTTAAACCAACTCCATGAAAACGTTCATTTGTCAGTTTAATCTTCATGGATTCAGCAAAATGGAAGGGGATTCTCCAGTATCTGCCTCATCTGATGAACTTCAGGCACTAGCAGCAGCAGGTTCTACTTTGGCAAGGTACGTCAGTCCCTCTGCACGTCAAGTAACTCTCAGGATATTCTGGTGGGATAGATTTACGTTCATATGCAGTAAGCCTTTACAAGGAGGACATGAGGATGGTAGTGAATGTCCTGATTTTGTCTCTCCGGTCGTTCTCAGTAATTCTTGACACAGTATTTCTGAGGAGCAGAAATGCTGAAAAAATAGGTTTTGGTTATTTCCAGTTACTCTGAGCCCAGGAAACAGAAAGATAGTCTCATCATATTGTGCTTTTTTTGTACTTGCTCTGTATCTTGCCCTACCAAAAATTTAAATTTTCTTGTGGCATCTGCTGAATGCTGACAAGATACATGTCAGCATCATATGATTACCTACACATCCATTCCACATTGAAGTGGCTGAAAACCATTGATATTTGCATTTCTACATCAATTTTTATGCTTTGGAAAATTCTACACTTCTTTGCTCCCAAATTACAAAAACACAAGGGGGGGTTATGACTCAACAGAACTGTATTGTAACATTTTATTCAGCCTCAACTTTAGTTTTAAAACGCCCCTAAGAGGCCTTTTTAATATCCATCTTTGTCTTTTTTGAATCAAATGCTTAGTTATCGTAGCTTTGTCTTTTTCGGTCTGGAAATAATGGCAACTAACTCCTCTCCTTTGCATTTTTTAGTTACTCTTCTATTATAACCCCTATTTCAAGAGAGATTATCCCCACCTTCTATGAACCTCTAAGCAAAGTGCTGGTGTAAAAACCACAGCACCAGCTGCATTCTCACTGGACCTGGATTTGAAGGAAGGCCACCTGAGAAGCCCAGACATTCAGCCTGCGGTAGAAGCTGCTTCTGCAGAGGAGAATGATCCCTTTGCATCAGCTCCACAGGAGGAGACCCAGATATCTGCACCCAGCAACTCCACACCTACTGAGCCACATGCTGAAGCAACAACACAGATCGGAAGTGCCCGTACATCCCTATCACCACAACTCTGCAGCCACACCCTGGTTGATGTCCAGGATGCAGCTTCTGCTCCATCTGATACTTCACCATACCCTGTTCTACCTCCCATAACAAACAGTCCTTTTACACTAGGGCTGGGGATTCCTGCCTTTCCATTTGGGCATCCATATCCAGCAGCTAGCCTGCTTCCCTTCTGGGACCCATGGCTTTCAACGTCCACACTGGCAGCAGCCGCCACTGTTGCTATGCCAAGGCCAAGGCCACCTCCCAGCCAAGCTCCAGCATACCCTCATTGCCCTACTTGCACCCGCCATCCAAAGAGGGCAGCTGCAGGCAACGGGGTTGGACCCCAACACTAGAGACAGCACAGATGCTAGGTACCAAGCGAATAGAGTGTCATAGAGCTAGAAATAGACTACTATAGAAATAAATAATAATAAAGTGTTTGTGTTCTCAATAATAAATCTTTTCCAGTTGTCTTGTCCTGTCTCTACAGTGTCACAGTTACTGTCTCTACACCCCAGGGGGGTTGTCTGCAGGGAGATGAGCTGGTTTGCTGCAGCCCAGGGAAGACAAATGCTCCAGGCACTAGTGGTGCTCTCAGCAAAACCCAGCAAAAGGGCAGCACGTGGCTAATCCAGTAGCTGCACCAGCACCAAGGGCCTCTCACACAAAACCAATCATTCATGGGTCTTGGTGAGTCAATGCGCCTTTCTCCCCTCAGGTCAGACTAGGGGAGAGGGGCTGCAGGGGCTGCAGGGAACAGACTTGGGGTTCTCCTGCCCATCCCACATTACATCTAGGTATAACGACAGCATTGCAGCTGGCAAAGTTGCACAGCTGGCCTACAGGAGTCACACACTGTCTCCATCTTGAGTGGATATGCTTTTATAGTACACTGGAAATGACACAGTAGAGCCCAGCGCTCAGTGACTACTGGATGCTCAGCACTGGCATCGATCGGTGACCCTGGGATTCACAAGAATGAGTACTGTCAGTAAGCAACTCCCTTTCCCTTCCTTCCCTCCCTCCGCCCCCTTCCCTCCCTCCCTCCCTCCCTCCCTCCCTTCCTTCCTCCTTTCCTTCCTCCCTCCTTTCCTTCCCTCCTTCCTTCTTTCCTCCCTCCCTCCCTTCGCTCTCTCCTTCCCTCTCTTCCTTCCTTCCTTCCTTCCTTCCCTCCCTCCTTCCTTTCTTCCTTCCTTCCTTCCTTCCTTCCCTCCTTCCCTCCCTCTCCTTTTGAAGAACAGCTCATATTATGGTTTATCGCCATATAACATCGCTGACCATCAGGACACCTTCGGAAACCAAGGAAAACAGAGACCCTGTGACAAAACTCAAGCCTCCAATGGCTTCAAAGGCAGTCAGCACTCGGCAGCATGAGCACCACAGTGAGCTCAGTATCTGGCAGGACAGACCCTGAGTTACGATGACAAGGAGAGGTGGAAGCACAGAAGAACATTAGAAAAAGATGAAGAAAGATGCATTACTTTCTGGGATGAGATGGGCAACGTAACCATGTAGGTATTTGTTTAGAGCTCCATCTTGCAATATGATCCCTATTCAGAAGTCTGATGTGTTTTATCAGGACTTCTGGCACAAATTGGACTGCAGATCTCGAAAAAAGTTTTGGTTTTGAAGGAGGCAGAGTTAAAGGGTTTTGGATTATCCACTCTTTGTTCCATCTGCTGTTCTTTCTTTCGCTTTTTAGCTCTTCTTTCTCCTTTGGTGGCGATTGGTCAGCTCATGTGGTGTTTAGAGTCAATTTTACAATTTGCAGACACTAATGGAGGTGTTTGGGTTCATTGCTGTGTATGTTCAAGTAGCTATTCTTTATGATTCAGTTTTTCTTCCATGAGTCAACTTATGCTTGTTTCAGACTTCACGAGAAATAGTTTACAGCAAAAAGCCTCCCAACACTATAAGCTAAAATTTAGATCAAAGTATTTGGTACATCCTTTGAGCATAAGTTTTATTTCATATTTCTTTATAATAAAGAAAGCGTAAGTCCTTCTAGAAAAGTCCCTAGGAGGCTGGTATCATTTGTATGCTTTTTCCACTCTCTTATAGATTTCAATAAAAGATTATATCCTATTTATAGGAGTATTTATTGGATAGTTCAAATAAACCAACAAAGAACAATAAGAGATGTTGACAATTGGCCTCTTTCAGCACGTGCTTAGAATGATTAACCGTCCATCAAATTTGCACTATAGTTTGGCTGAACCAAACATTACGTTAATGTTGTTAACATCGAAAGGAACTATTTCAGCATGTCAGAAATGTATTGGCTTTACAACAAGATCAAAGCACAAGAAAAACAGATCACAACATCTGGCAAGGTTCCTCCCTTTGACTAAATCTGGTGGATGTAGAACAGCTTTGAGAAGACGCTTCTGTGAGAAATGGGAGATGTGGATCAGATCCTCTCGGGTGGAGAGGATATTCAGATCTGGGTTTCATACTGCCTACACGAGTGCTTGCATTTGCAGAAGAGGTGGCCACTATCATCAGCAATTTTATAATGTTAGTGTGCTATTTAACTTTTTTCCACTATAAGTATTTTAAGAAGGAAAGATTTCATTTTAGGTTGAATAAAGTACAACCACAACTCAGGGCAACCTTTTACAGTTTTTCTTGTGAATGCAAATAAAACCCAGATATCTTTACTATGGATCAGTTCAAACGGATTTCAGCCCAACTCTGATTTATTTGGCTCAGCCACCAAACTGAAAATTTACTCAAATGACCTTAAGGGTCAGAACCTCATTGACATAAGTGAAAAACACATGTATATAATAAGCAGAGGTCTCTCTGTCCAAGAGTTTTCTCCCTAAGGAACAAGTCAGGCCTTGGAAAGGTTCCTATCTCTGTATTGTATGAACATTTAGGAAGTTTGTGCAGGAACTGGGAAGCCAGCCTGGACTACCAGTACCCTAAATCAGTGCCCAAGCCACAAGCTCTTCTCTCCTTGCTGCTCAAATCTCCCACTTCCTTTCTGCAGCAAAACTACTCTGGTTCTAGTGGTTAAAGGCTCTCCTCACTATCAGAAGGGCTAGCTTCCTTATCCCCTTAGTGTGCACAAGGTAGCTATTCGGAGACCATTAGACACATTAGCTCAGCACTGAGATTAGAATCAAACAGAGGTTCTGTGTTCAGATACAACCTTTACAGTGCGAACAAGTTCATCTTTTCAAGGTCTAGGAAAACTCATCTACCATCACCTGCTGAGTGCATCTGCTGTGGCATTGACTGTTTTAATCACAAATCGGGATCTGAAGGCTAGACTTGATTCAGCATTCACAAGGAATCTTCCCTGAATAAGCAGAGTAGGCTTTGAGCTTATAAAAAGTGTCACACAGGCCTTCTGAGACAAGAAATTACTTTAAGAGGTGAAATGATTTAAGATAGCTGCACTGGGTGGAAGAATGAAATGAATCTGATGTTGTTATGGAACCTCCTGTATAAATGTTGAAATAAACAGAAGTGTGAAAAGCTCTGAGAAAGACACGGGAGACAGAAATGCAGTTTAGGGAGGAAAGCAGAGGTGGGTGAGAAATGATCTAAGTGTTGGCATTGTGTGCAGTACAGTGGGCACTGCTCATCTTCATTAACAACACAGCACTTTGCTACCCCATCCCTGGAGGAGGTGCCTCAAGGCACTTCTCACTCAGGGTAATTATCATCTTTCCCATGCAGACAGAAAAACTAAGGCAGGGAGGGGTAAAGACCAACATTTTCAAAACTGGCCAGTGATTTTTGGTGTCTCTGTTTCTGCGTGTCTAAAAGGAACCCAGTCTGGACTGAGCCATGACTTTCATGAGGTTTCGTGAACCTCATGACTTTCATGAAGTGCAGAATATTGTCTTCTCAGCATGTATACAAATGAGGCCCAAAGTGTCTCAACTGCAGCATTTGAAATGAGTACATGGGAAATGTTGGTCTCTTATATACTACTCTTGCTCATACAGGAAGCCACCACCATTACTGTTTCCTTATCTAAACTACAGTGAAGGCATCTTTCTTCTTTTTAAACAATATATCGGATTTTGAAATTACTTATCACAGCTTTTGTATTCGCATTTGTATATAAGCTGTAAGTCGTCCACAAATAACATGGAGGTATCTGTGGAGTTGCATTTGCTTTTTCCTGACATTTGTATGAGTAAACTCATCTAACTTGATAGGAAAACTGCATCTTCCCTACATGTCATGAAGAACTGTAAATTTTTCTTTTGGATATGGGTATTGCAGCTTTTCTGACAGCACTACACCCACCCTCCGTCTTGCCGAGTTTTATGCTGCCTTCAGTGACAGCACAGATGCTGGAATTGAACTGCTTGGTGACTGTCAGGCAATGTGTCCACAGGGCAGCGGTATTCTTTTACCAAGGATTTCAAGCACGGAGAAGCTCCTGAGTGAACCAAGCAGAAACCAAGCAGAAACCAAGCAGATTGCCTGTCTCAGGTCTAGATTTTCACAGAGCTGCTTTGCAGACAGCCAATGTCAGGGAATTCAGACTGCATCACTGAGCACTGACCCAAATTCTGGTGCAACACCTCCCTTTGCTCAGGTGCTCACATCGGCTCTGTCACAGTATATTGTCTTTTCTGCTATTTTCCCCTCCTTCTTATATTAGGACCACACTGTTTCTATTTGTGCAAATATCTAGTTCCTCATGTGGATTTAGGAAAAAGCAAATATACCTCCACAGATACCACAGACATTTTGGAAAACCTGTAGCTTGTATTCAAATGAATGTCTGTGATTTTTATTTATTTGCAGTGTCCTCTCCTCTGTAATTATCTATTGGGTAATGACTTTCTGCCAGGCTAACTTCACCTTGACAACGTCAGATCTATGTGTTGTTCTGTTTTACTTCTCTTTCCTTGACTATTGTATATTGTTATGTGAGCTGTTAAATAGCTGCTGTACTTCAATCTAGCCCTGGCTGAAATGATCTCCAGACTCTACCTGGGCTGTGGGAGACAAATACAGACTCAAAGGGATAGAGCTCATCCACCACCAACAGTCAACTCTGGCCCGTCTGTGAGAGTTGCAGTATGACTGTGTTTCATGAAGACCGTTTTTGACCAAGGATGAGTGTCACCCATAATGCCTGCAAAGTTTTGCTGCTCTGGAAACACTGCTCTGAAAACCATTATATGAAAACATGTGTGAGATGTATGGGAACACCAAGGTGATTTGGGTGAAATATGGCAATGGAATGGAAAAAGGCAAGCTTATCTGTGTTTATGAAAAATTACAGTTGAGGAGTATGATTCATTAGCAAAGTGCAAGACCTTGCAGAATTTAAAAATAATTAACTTCTGAAGTTCTTCTTGAAGCAATTGATGCTTGCCAGATGGGGAAGAGAGGAGGGAAGTTATAAAGAAGAAGATGAGGAGGTACTAGTTACTGTTATTTCCTTAATCTGAGATCTATGCTTGAACCTCCCTGCTACATAAAAGAAATCTTTTGGTTTTTTTTCTTCAATTTACTTACAGTTTCATTGTACAAGAGGAAAAATAAAGCCTCAAGGTTTTGAAAAGCCACAGTGGTTTAACTGTGGATTTGCCTTAAAACTGCTTTGTTTGATCAGTAGAAAATTCCTGTATGAACTCTCTTATTTCATTGATCTTAAAATGTAATAAACTCTTCAGTTACTGCATAAGTGAAAATCAAACTGGCTTGAACCAGTTTAACTAAGCTGGTTCAAAACCTAATTTAAGGCTTGATTAAATGGTGTTAATGCAAAGTTAAATAAACTAAATGCCAGTAAAGGCTATTTTAGGAATGGCCGCTCCTGATGAAGGGGAAGGGGTTTAAAACAAACTTATTTAATTTACTTTAAAAGTTAGTAAGATAAACTATTCTAAGTGCTTCTGTGCAGAGAGGCTTGCAGAAATACGACAATGGATTCTTTGGAAAACTGCTGCTTAACATGAGTACATGAGTGAAGTTCAGAAACAGAAAGCGATTAAGCCTTCCTTTTTTTTTTTTAACAAAAATCAAAATAGGACACTTTGCACCTTACCCTTCAGAGGAGTGAAAAATATATCTTTGCCTACATTCTCTCAGATTGCTTGCCATTGCTGCTACAGTTGTAGCTCCAGCAATGGGAACACTGGTCATGATACAACTGTGCCAGCAGAGACAAGCCGGGCTGAATCCGAGTGCCTGAACAGCGTGGTGGCATCCAGCAAACAACGCGGCTTCGAAACAATTGCTCTGGTAGTGTCAGGAATTTTGCAACACAAGACATTTCACAGATAAATTCTCCACAGAGGGCTGTAGCAGCACCTAATGTATTTTGCAGGAATCTGATTACAATAAACCCCCCTCAAAGGATTATCACACAGTGTAACCGAGTTGAGACTGCAGATTATCTGTATCAAACAGCTAATCCAGCTACCAAGGAGATGTCCGTGCATAGAAGGCCTCTGCCCCCTAGTGTGCAGAGTAAGACTCTCTTCTACAGGTTGTGGAGCGGGGAACCTCCTTGAAACACAGCCGGGGAAGGACTTCTTTTAATATTAACGTATAATTGACATTCCTTACCCACGTCCTCCCCACGATGACTACCAGCAGAGGGCCCAAGTAAATTATACAGGTTCATCTGCATAATTATGGGGAATGTCTTGTTTTGTCTGACATGTGCATTTTAAAAAGATGTTAGACATGCATTTTCCTTTTTCCCAGGACTGATCTCATTTCACTTAACGTCGTTATTGATTTATCATTGACTTCAGGCAGAGCAGAGCAGAACAGTGTTAACTCACAGTTTTCCAAGTCACATGAACAGGTCTGCTGACTTCTCAGAGCCTGGGATTGTCTGAAGGATTTGTCTCAAGATCTGGAAAGCCAAAGAGATACCAACAACTTTAAAGGCATAATAATGCTTTTCAGGTTGGTGCATTTGTCTCCTAAAGAGATATTTGGTTCTTTAGCAAAACTGTACAAAACATGTACATAAGAAGGCAGGAGAAACTGTCTGAATGAGACAGTGCTCCAGAGGGCACCATGGCAGCAGGAGCTTTGCTCCTGCTCCTGCTCCTAGACAGGCATAGGGCACTCCCATTGGAGCAGTCCTGCTCCTGCTTGATGGGCCTGCAAAGGACCTGTGCTTAGAAGCAAGACTTTGGTGGTATTGCATTGATTTGGATACATCACTGTTTGCTTTCTGACTGCACAGTTAACCAGATGTGATTCCTGTTCCCCTCCCACCACCTTGGCCTTGTCTGCTTGATTCGGGTCTCATGTTTAGCTCATTTCTACACACATTAGAAAGCAGTCATCTACACAGCTTCTGTGGTGCTATACACCCTGGAATGAATGGACCATGAGATGATCTCAGGTCTACGCAATGCCATGGGAGACACGTACTGAATGAACATTCACGGCATAACTGGTTAGTATCCCCTTGCGATAGAGATGTGTTTCCAAGAATCAGACCAATAGTCTACAGTCTAGGGGACTTTGGATCCGTATTTTATCTCTGTTTTAGGCAGAAGGATATACCATGCTCTTTGGTACTGGAGTGTAAGTCTAAACTGTCTCTTGGATTTGAGGCTTCATGGATACGCCAATGTGGGATCTTTAAAAATCAACACAGAAGCGTGACACAAATATATGATACCAATCCACAGGTCATTATGATACCAATATGTATGATACCAATAGGTATATGATACCAATCTCAGGTCATTACATGGCTGCATGCTAAGTAATTTTATGAATGAGCAGATCTCCTTCAGTTACGAGAAAAATGTTTACTTTGGTATTCAGTAATGACCTTTCCTTGAGGGACTGCAGATTTACAGAGTGAAATAAACTGAGCAAGACACTTGGAAAGTACTGTCTATTCTAGCATAAAACCTCAGATACGCTGGGCCTGACACTATTCATATCTTCTGTGTAAGCATAAGAGCTTTTAATGTTATTTTTACAAATGGTGTTGTGCCTGTTCCCATTCGAAAGCCAAGGGAGCATCTCAGTGTTTGAATTTGTGTCAGTAGTCCTATTTCTGGGTATTATTTATACCTTCTGAAATAAAACAGTCCTTGGATATATTTGGAGGATTGTAACAGTTTATGACCAAAAACTCCCTGAGATCTCCTACTGTAAATGTCTAAGTACTAAAATGGAACACATTAGGGCAATCCCACAGAATGTCCCTATGTTCTTCAGAACCACCACTAGCCTGGCGACAATTGCTTCTGGCGAGAGACACTGATCTCCCGAGTCAAAAAGCTGTGATGCGGCTTGTCACATGATTTTCCTAGGAACTGGCATACTTTATATTATCTGTGAGAGATCCTACAAGGAAATGACTTCACAGATCTGTTTAAAGGACAGAAAAAAAGCAGAAATATTTTTGATGGTCATATGAATACAGTGCGGGGCTTTGCTCAAAGAGTCTTTTAACTTGCTCTCAGGTCAGATGCTTCTCATGTGATGCAGCTAGGAAAAAACCATGTGAAGGGACATTCTGACTGAAAGCTATGTGGTAGTAGCTCTCAAGGAAGGAGAGACTGAAACAACTCTTTGTCTTCCTATTACCCACTTTAGGGTACAGAAGAGGGACACTGAGTTAAGCTAGATTTTTGCCTCCAAAAACTACAAAGGGAGACAGGCAGAATATGCATTCTCAGAAAGACGTCTGGGTTTCACATACCCATAGCCCCAGTACCGTCAGTTTTTGCGCTTTCATGAAGGTTGCAGTACATGTAATTTTTCCGAAAACCCTTTGTTAGGTTGCAGAAGACTCGTCCAACAGGGTGAGAGCAAAAGGAAGGATCCCGTGAGAATGTGGAAAGAAGCAAGGAATTTGTTTGTCCCTAAACTCCAGGCCAGAGACCTGACTAGACGCCTGTGTAATTCATGTTTATTTTCTCTTCTCCCAGAGCCCTTTATACTCAAGAGCAGCATTTTTAAGAGAGAAAAAAAGCTGCAAGTTTAGCTGCTAAAGCTGCTGAGAAAGGCCAACTGGGCTTGTAAAACCAGTTCCCATCCCTTCAGCCCCTAGAAGAAGGAGACAAAGCCCACCCAGCAGTTAAGGAAGAAGGCTGTTAGTAAGGATGGGAGAAAGCCTGACTCTCTCATCTCTGTTGTCTTGCAGCCTGATTATGAGCATGGCTTTTAGTAAACCTTTAGGTATTTACAGCCTCTGAAATCCACATGGCTATGCTGAATGGGGTATCTGCTACCCACTGTTTAATCAAAGAGAGCTTGCTTCCTAAGAGGCTGCCCAACTCAGGTGAACATCCACATGCCTTCATTTCAGGGGGCTTGGGACTGCATGGAAGGCTCAGCTTTCATTTGAAAAAGGTAGTGGGGAAAAAACTCCACTTCTCTCTCTGTGAAAATTGAGGGGAAAAATAGCATAACAGGTGTTAGCAATAAAAATTTCCTGAGAGATTAAAAAAGCAGAAGGCAAATGAAAACCACTCAGTATTACTATTTAAAATGTCAGGATTTGGAGGAAAAGGGGAACCTGCATCAGAATTCTGGGGCACGTGGCCTTGAGAATACAACCAAATTATTTGCAAGTCCTGGGCATCTACCGAGATAAAGGTAAACACAGATGTACCGCTGACTGGAACTGGCCAGAGGAAGGGCAGTAAAATGAACCTAGAATTCAGAAAAACAGCATAAAAAGGGAAGGGGAAGAGGGGGCAAGAAAAAGCATTAATTACCAAAGATTGCTGTGTCCATTCTGTGGCAGAATCGGAGTGAGATGAGAGAGAAAAGACTAAGGGAGACACTGATGAGGTGTTAGTGAAAAATGAAGAAAGTTTACCCGTAAGAAAACGCATTTGCTCCTAACTCAGCAAATCACTCTATATGGATGAAATCTGCAGACAGCTCCAGTGACTTTAATGGGCCTAAGATCAACTTACCTATTGCCTGCACGGATTTATGGCAGGCCAGGAGTTTCACTGGAACGTGCTTGTTGCTGGCTCAGTGATGCCTCTGGGCAGGCTCAGATGGACTGGCCAGCTGCCAGCGAGGTGAAGAGCAGCGCAGTTCAGACTGTCAATGCTTTGGCTTTGAAGACGTAAAATGTTTTAAACCAGCTAAATATTTTTACTATTATCCCAAATTTGCATCAGATATGTAAGCTCCACATAAAAGTAAAGGGGTATAAAACTACTGTCAATTGTGGAAAATCTGAGCGTCAAAATCTTTTCTTCTCCTAATATTAAACAAACTTGATGCAGCTGAGCGTACAATGTGCGAAGGATTCAATTCATCAGAGAAATTCCCATTTAAAAAAAACTCCAGCTGGATCAAGTGCCCAGTGAAAAGGAACTCAGTGAAAAACAGCTCAGCACGAAGACCAAGGATAGACACAGCCTTTGAGAGAAACCTGTTACAAAGAGCTCTGATACTCTGCTACTGAAGAATGCAGCCAAGCACACAGTTTATCAATTTTCCTAAACTGACTTTACCTTGGCAAAGGACAGCTGGTCATGCTTTGATAGGCAGCTCTCTGGGGCTCTGAAGAATTTTACATGTAACTTATTTCTGTGTGCAAAGTGGCTCAAAGTAAGGATTACAAGTATAAGGAAGGTGTATCACTTGTGACCAATATTGTACAGGAAATTCAGGGAAAAGAACGTAATGGCCAACATAGATTTGGAATACGCAAAAAATTCCATTTTGTCCAATCATATATAGTGGGGCAGTTCAGTTATTGTACCTCATGTATCCTTCATTGCCATCTTCCTCTTCATTCTTTTTGTATGCAAGATCATCATGGACGGCACAAAGCAAAGAGGAAGGTGAAGCTCTGCTGCAAATACTCCCTGTCTGTGTCTGAGGTTCCTCCTAAGCAACAACAGCAGTGGAGGGAATTTACCATGATTCTAGTTTGTGTCTCTGGCCCCACAGATATTGAGCAAGTGCTACAGAGCTGCCAGAATCTTAATTTCACTTAACTGTTGCTTGATAAAACAATGGGAACAACAGAGGCACAGGAGTGGTTTGAACGCTGATTGAAAAACAGTTTCATCTGTCTACAGGATTATCTTGCATACTGTCATGCTAATTTTTTTTTTTAAATTTTAAACAAAAAGGCTTATACTCTGAAAATACAAACTTCTCGGACCCATAGCAAATAATGTGAAAATGTTTGTAATTTTCTTTTATTAATCCCTCTGATCTACAAACTTAGCAGAGGTCAGACACAACTCCAGAAGAACCATTCTTCGGCCATTTCCTCTGGTTTCTCTATTTACTCCTCCATGCTTCCCCCTTATCTTTTTATTTCAATCAGAATCTGCACAGTCGCATAGCTTTCCTATTTACTGAAGGCCGTTAATAAGCATTTAAATGCCTCAAAAACGCCAGTGGCTCAGTTAGCTACAGGGTCTGTAAAAACCTAAGTTATGGGTGTAAAGCCAGGCATTTTCAAGCAATTCACCTGAAATTGCCGTTCACCGGCATTACAATTTCACACGTCCAGCTGTGAGGAGGCAGTCATTAAGCCTGAGGGGAAGCTGACGGTGCTTTACCAGGCAGCTCACTCCTATTACCTACACACTTCGTGTCTCCACAGAGCCACTTCTCGCAGTGCCTGGCCACTTAACGGCAGCCGGGAGGAGAGGGCCCCGGCCGAGCTGAGCCATCGGTTTCCCTCGCTACCGCCGAGGAGAGAAGCGCTGATATCAGCGTCCGGTTGCGGGAGCCACGGCTCCTTACTGGGCGCTGCCGCTCCCCGCCAGCAGGCCCACCTACCCCCCAGTCCAGCCGCGGCCCCCAGTGACCCCTCGCAGCCGAGGACACCCCAGCACCGCCCACAACCGCCCCACTATGGCGGCGCACCCACTGGCCGCCGCCTCACGGCCGCAGGGAGAGGGCGCGAAGAGTCGCCTGCCTATTGGCCATCCGTTTTCCCACCCTTCTTTCCCATTGGAGGAGAGTGGCTAGTGGGTGGGGGCACTCGCCGAGCGACAGCCGCTGCGGCGAATCGGCGGGCGCGCTCGTCCCACCGGCCAGCGTTGGGGGCCAGAGTGCGCCGGAGCCAATGGGAGCGGAGAGGAGCCCGTGCCGTGCCGGGAGCAGGTAAACAGCGGCGGCTGCTCGGGGGGCCCCGGCGGGGTCGGCCGCGGGGCCTGGCCCCGCCGGGCCGCCGCGGGCTCCGGCTGCCCTCTCGCCGGGGCGGGGCGGCGCCTGAGGGCCGGCCGGCGTTCGCGCGGGGGCTCGGGGTCGCCGCGCTGCTGGAGCCGTGCGAGGCCCCTCCTCTCCACGCCAGGGCCCGGCACAGAGGTTGGGGGGAAGGAGGTCCGGCAGCCTTGCTGGCTCCTTCTGGTGAAAGTTATGTGTGTGCGTGTGTATACACATGTATGTATATTTTTATATATGTGCATGTTATAGATATGTGTATATATAAAATATATATTTTTATATATGTGTTTGTGTATATATATGTGTAAAATACAACAATATATGTATATATATTTCTCCTGGGCGGTGGCATTCCTGCCCGCAGTCCAGGGTTTCGTTTGGAAGCGCTGCCGGCACACCTGGAATGGCAGCCAGATTTTTAGGCATTAGAAAGGGGAGCTGGGGAAAACGCCTGCATGGGTGCAAGGTCTCCTTCTGGCCTCCCGCGCAGCCTCTGCCTGGCAGGGTTTTTCTGTCGTTTTCGGTTTTTTTTTTTTTTTTCTTTAGAGTGTTTGTTGTCTCCTTCTCTCCGCCAGCCGCTGCGTGCGTGGCCGGGCTGGCCATGCGCTTGGACGGACACGGAAGCTGACCCGGCCCCGCAGCCCCGGTGCGTACGCTGTGCCTGCCGGCGGCTGGGGGGGAGCGGGGGCACCTGGGGCTCCATGTCCTCATGGCTGGCTGTCCCGGGTGCTCAGGTAGGACATGGGAACCCAGCCCCAACACAGGTGTCCTTGGGTGTCCCCGGTGAGTCGCCTCCAGCACCTGCTGGGTCAGATGCCCCCGGCAGTGTTAGGACCAATGCGAGTAGCTGCTCCTGCGCGCGAAGTCTGACCCAGGCTTCGAGGTTTTACTGGTGTAAGTGGGTCTGCGGGGCTGTGGCGCCTTTATGCTGTGACGAGAAGCTGGCTGCTAGTGTATTTGGGCTTAATGCTGGCAAAATAATCCTGATGCTCTTGGGGAGGGTCTGATTTCACCTCTGCCGGCAAAATAACCCTTTGGGGCTATGTGGTGCCTTTCTTGTGGGGCAAAAGAAAGTAGTACTAGTTCAGCTATGTTGGTGTGCCCTGAGAAAGAGAGAGAGGGCTACAAATCTGTACAACTTCCCGTAGTATCTCATGTGGTGTTATTTTTGCATTCTGGGGCTGAAAGTGAATGGCATTTGCAAGTTCTTTTCTGACCACTGAGACGGTGTGTTCCAAGGCCCCTGCCATTTTAGCAGCATGCACGTTCTAGCTTTATTTATTGGCAAGAACCTGGAAATCTTTCCTTCTAATTTTGGCCCCACCACTTAGGATTTCTTCAAAGTTTTTTCCTCTTCTTTGTATTTACCAACAGCAGTGATTACTACAGCTGAAACTTAGGAGAACATCAGGCTGTCAGCATCAGCCCAAAGCTTTCCCTTGATCTAAATATAGCAAAGGAAAACTACTTCTCTTCATCTAATTGCCATTGAAGAGAACAATACATATAAGCAGGAATTTTAACTCTCAAGTGGATTATTAACTATTCTGCCAGCCTATAGCAGCTGTTTTGTGCTGTATATTGTACTGGTATTATTTGTGATGGTTGAAATGCAAAGCAAAGGACTGAGGTTTGTTTGCAGCACAGTGATGTTGCAGCATGAAATTAAAAGGCAAACCGAGGCTAGATCCTAATGTTAGTGTGAATTGGCCCAGTTTCATCAAAATCCATAAAGCTGATTTATTGCAGTTGAGGAAAGAGGTCCCTTGCACGAAGGACATCTGGAACGAGAGAAATGGTGTCTCCGTCAGGCTTCACGAGACTGCTATAAAGCAGGAGTCATTGTATTCCCACTTCAGCTGCCCCATTATAAGAAGTACTTATTACTGACCTAGTTTTTGTCCCCTTTTATTTTTGCTATACGGTTTTGAGAGTTTGGTCTTTTGGCTCTTAAACATCGTATGATTTTTGAGTGGGACCTAATGGTTTGAATCCATCCACAGAGGAAAAGAGCAAAACCTTGCCTGATACCCTGCAACCTACTGGGTCAGTTTGATGATGGTCTGGCACGTGTTGTTAATCATCTTCGTTTACTCTATTTGGTAGACCATGCTCTGTAGCTTTCTGTGAATATAGATACAGCTTGCATTTCCACCCCACCCCGAAAGCTCCTCCTGTTGCTGTAGCCAGAAAGGAAGCATGCTTGTCTCAGCCCTCCATGCTTTCCTTTCCTGAACTGTCCCTGCCCCTTTTCAGCTCAACCTAGGAAAACACAGTCAGTATGCAACAATATATTTGGTGTCATGCGCACGAGGAGGAAAGAAGGTTCCCATGCTTTCCATTATGGGATACACAGCGTCCTTGGGAGGCAGAAATCATCTCTGCAAGGCCCCTTCCCTTAGTTTAACCAGTGAAATGATATCAGAAAACAGTGTGGCTTTGTAACACCCTTCTCTTGGTTGCCTGGTGCTCTGTGGCTCCCTTTCTGTTTGGCAAGCAAACCCCAGGGCAGAGGCTTTCTCTTCTTTCGCTCTGCTCAGCCCAAAGGGTGCTGTCGTGCTGGGTAGGTGGGTGTGAGAGTGACCAGGGTGGTCCTTCGTCCCCTGAAAGACACACTGCTTAAACCAAAGCTCTCTCTGGCAGGCAGCACAGCATTGGTGCCAGTTCAAAATGCAGCTCTGATGAATAAATAGGGGCATTAGACAAACTCGCTGCTGGGTCTGTGGTGGGGCAGAGGGGGAGGGCCCGTGTTCCTGCCTCTGCAAACCGTATGTCAAAGACCCCTGCTTGGCTAAGAGCCTTGCTACCATAGGTGTTGCAGACCTGAGGTGAGGGTGGGCTGGTTGTCTGGGAGTGAGCAGGGGGCTTGCCACTGTAAGGCTCAACCCTACTGGAAGGGGGATGGCCCAGTGCTCCCTTTTGCTCCCATGGGCACTGGCACTGGGGCTGCTCGCATAGCCAGCCGGGGAGCCGGTCCTGCTGGAACCTGGCTCTGTGAGAGCAAAGGAAAACAAGTGCCCATTGTCTTTTCAAAAGAGCTAGACAGCTGATGACCACCTGGTGTTGGCACCAGAGAGACTGAGGGTGGTGGGACAACCCCTTTGGCAGGACCACATATTTAGGTCAGTTTAAGGCAGCTGTGAGTACAGCATCTGAGGATTTGTTGAGGGCTGGTTGCCACAGGAGCTCCTGTAAAATTCCAGATGTGTTGGGGTCTGTTTGTGTCAGCCCTCACTGAAACCAAAGCCTTGTAAACAAGGGACAGTAAAGCTGTGTTCAGGCCTGAGTCTGCCGGCTGACCAGAAGTATTGTTGCATCTTTGCATTTGTCCCTATCTTTGTTGAGGGAGAATAACAGAAAATGTCCAGCTTAAAAACAGTTGTATTACAACATAAGATTCTTTTTCCATGTAATCGTAGAGGTTAGTAATTAGTACTGTGTTTCTGCTATTGGTTTAACTCCTCCCGTCGCACAATTAGGGTGTTGAAAGTAGGCTAATTGGCCGTCCCTTCTAAATCCTCTGCAGAATTGCTCTCTTCATATAGCAAAAATTGTGTTGCAGTTTCTTAAATAGTGGGAGAAAAAGTTCTTTAATATTTTCATTGGGCTGTTAAAACCTAATATTGGTCTCGAACTATCAGAGAGTAGATCTTTATTTCTTCCCTGGTCTCTGACATGGGCAGAAGGTTTTGAGAGTTATTTAAATTCTGTGGGTCACAGATCTGATGGCATGCATAACTTAACCTGTTCACAGATCCAGAAGTATGTCATGATCGAATGACTTCATGTACCCAACTTCTTTAAAGAAGGCCTAAATCCTATAACTGAACCAGAATCTAGGCTCTCAATTATAAATTATGAGCCCCCACATACTCAGTTGGAAGAGCGTGTTAAGCACCCCAAGTGGAGATTTCGGGCTCTGTAAGAAATAACCAGACAAATGCAGGTCGCAGGCATCTCACTCAGTAAGAACACAGTATTACTGTGAAGCTGACAGGCCTGGCTCGAGGGCTACCCCTTTGCTTCCCCTAACCGTACCACTTTTATCACTAAAACAGGAACAAAATTATATGCAAAGGCTTGAAAAGAAGGCAGGGGAGGAGCAGATGTCTGAAAACTGTTTCACTTGGGCAGACTGAGTTGACATTCTGAAACTTCTTGAAAGTGCCAGATGTGTTGAGGAGGTTGTGAAAGAAAGGGGAATCTCCTACTCCTCCCTCTTTTCTTCCTCCAAAGTGAATTTCAATTTCTTTAGTGAGAAGCAAGAATATCTCACAGATCTTCAAAGTATCCACTCTGACCTCTCAAGTTGGCTGATAGACAGCATAGTGTACTGGTTGGACTGTGAATGTGATTCAGATATAAGTGACTGCGTCCAAGTCACTTGGCTTCTTCAGCTTCCTCTTCTGAGTTGGATATATTTCCTGAGACACACAGACTTCTTGCAAGATACTTGGATAAAATACTGCAGAGGAGAGGAGGTGTCCTTGTAGATATTATAGCTTAACAGTGCATTAGAGGTCTGGTTTTGCTTACGGACAGGTGGTTGAGAATCAAAAGGTGACTGAATTACCCTTATTTACTCCAGTTGCTTTGTTAAGCTGACTTAATAAAGGTTAAAAGGAATTTTCCTACCACTTGCCTTTAGAGCTTCCTGAAATCCTGGCTTTAAGGCTGTTCTGCAGTATCCAGGGCTGTGCACCTCTTCTCTCTGGTGTCTAGAAGGAAGAGCTGTTCCTCTCCTCTCTGCACTGTGCCACCGCTTTGCTTGTTTTTCTGCACAGTAGTAGGTGGAAAGAGGCCAAACGTTTCTAGCCCCGCTTTTATACTCCAAGTTGTTGCCCATCCAAGTGGTTTTGCTTTTAATCACAAGGCAACATAAGGGGAGGAAAAAAAAGTGGCTCACCTAAGCAGACAGGTCTTCTCCCTTCTATACAAATCTCTCCTTGTCCACAGGCAAAGAGAAGAACTGCTTATGAAATTCATCTGGTTAATAAACAGTCACAACAGAGAAGACGGCGTGTAACTCCTGCTTAGTGGCGTACGTAAAGCTGAGGCTCCAGGTTACTAAGAAACTTCTGCTACCTGCCGATGCTTGCAGGAGTGTTGTGTAAGAGCCGAGCTCTCTTAGCTTTCTAGCGGGCAGCCAACATTTGAGGTGAAGCTTTGTTTGGCCCGTGCAAAAGACACACTAAGCACTGAGAAACCTCTTTGTGAAAGTCAAGGTGTGCTAATGGGAGGGGGAAAATAGAGGCAGCAACTGTGAAAGTTGTGGCAAAGGAAAAGTATTAAATTGCTTCAGTACTGCATTTTGCTGTTTTCCCTGACTGCAAAAGTCACCATGACTTTAACATGCCTGGGGTGACAGCAGGCTAAATCAGCTGTTAGAAGGAGATGGAGTTCCATAGCGTGCTGTAGCCTCCCTGCTGAAATTGTGTCTCCTTTTCAGCCTTCCAGTTGTTTGCACTGCGGTGTTCACTGTTTCTCATTCCTTCTGCTCTGCTTGTCCCCTTAGCCTTGAATAGTGCTTGGCCGTGCTCCTCCTGAGTGCTCCCTGGAAAGCGATAATGATCACATTCATGAACAACTCGGACAGTGAGGAGGAGCCCTGCAATGAAAGAACATCCCTGATGTCTGCAGAGAGCCCTCCAGTACCCTCCTACCAGGATGGCCTGCCAGCCTCAGAAGCAGGGGAACCGCAGGCACATCGGGTAGGTGTGCGCCCTTCCCGGGGAGTGAAGAGATGGGGTATGATGATAGATGTAGTCCTGCTACCCCTCAATCCGTCCCAGGAGACTGGCTTGTAGGATTGGCTTTGGCCAGTGTTGTTTCTGTGGTGTCACTCTCAGCCAGCAGCAGCAGTGCCTGTTCCTATTTCTTCCACTGTCACTTTCCTCCCCTTTTTATTTCCATATATAGTCCTCCCTTTTCCTTCCTTTTGGTAAAGATATAGGCTTTTAATCAGGACCTGATGCACGTATGACTCTTGCAGGATATCCTTTTCAGCCTTCTTGTTTTGCCAGGAACCCTTTGTCTGGTCAAATGCAGCAAATGTTTGAACAGAATCTAGTCCTGCTGCCAGCAAAGCAAGCACAACATTGCTGTGGGAGGAGGAACTGATCAAGCTTATGCCACCTCAGATGACATTTTTTCTATCTCAGTTCTGTGCATCTTGCCCTTCATGTGCATGTGTCCATCTATATATTTGGACTTGAAGAGGCCCTTAGATATTAATGGTTTTGGTTTAAAAACTCCATTGCAGCCTGTTTCTAATGGAATTTCTAATTGTATTGTTCAGTTGGTACCTTCCTATTAGGAACAAGTTGAAATATGATGGAATGAAGCTTTGAAAACTAAGAAAAGAAAGTCATATATTTGCTAATATTTCTTTTCAGAAGAGGCGAACAGGTAGCAGCCGTAGCCCTAACAATATTGCTGATGGGGATATGTCTGACTCGGGTGTTCCAGTGAGAGAAAGCACCTTGGAAAATGAAGAGGAGGAACTGACTCTGAAATATGGAGCAAAGCATGTAATCATGCTCTTTGTGCCTGTCACCCTTTGTATGATTGTTGTCGTCGCCACCATAAAGTCAGTGCGCTTCTATACGGAGAAAAACGGGCAGCTGTAAGTGGGGCCTTCAAAACAGCCTCTGAGTACATGGGATCCCTAGCTTTACACATATGTTCCACGCACACACAGAGTGCTTCCTTGGCAGGTTGGGAGAACCTTTACACAGCTAAAGGTGGCTGTGTAAACATACAAAGATCTTACTAAAGTATGCCATGTTCATCTGTGTAAGTCTTTCCATACCTGCATTATACTGATTCGTTAGCACTGTCATTAGGGCACCTTAAGCGAAGCCTGTGAGCAGCGTAATAATGAATTTGCTTCGTACTGCAGCATAAAAGGCCCAGGCTGAACTTCTAGTCTGTTCACCCACTAGCTGGCAGCAATCAGGGAATAGCATGTTCATTTGGATGAGTGTCTCATTTCCTGATGACATTTCTGGTTCCTAAAGACTCATGGTGTGGATAAGTAATTCCATCCAGCTCTTGCTGACTGTGCCTGAGAACACTCCTGGGGCTCTAACTGCGTTTCACATGGCGGGTGGAGAAACGGGGACTCTGGTCCCTTGAACTGAACCAAAGGAAACAAAATGGAGGGGGGTGCAGGGTGATGAGAAGGGACAAAAGGGTCCAAGACTCTCCTACCAAGTGTGGAAAGAAAGAGTCCCCTGCCCTTTCAGGACAGCACCTTATTTCAGTTATCATGGAGAGGGTCCAGAGCATGCAGTAAAAATTCATGGTCTGGAGAGAAGTTACTAAAATTAAGTCATTTATACTCCAGGTCTTTTTGTTTAGAGCTCTGCCAGCCACAGCATCTCTGTAGGAATGTGATTTTGATAGAGACCACTAATCTTTAGTTGATAATTAACTGGAGCCCAGCCCCTTCAGAGGCTACATCTCATGTTTGCTGTCCTTGGCACTCATACCTCCCTTTCTTTCCCACACACGGAGAAGTCTGGTTTTATCTTGGGGCAGTTAGTTAGAATAGAATAGATGTACTTTATATGGCTTTTGCTTTATACTGCAGGATCTACACCCCTTTCAGTGAGGATACCCCATCTGTGGGCCAGCGTCTCTTGAACTCCGTGTTGAACACCATCATAATGATCAGTGTTATCGTTGTAATGACCGTGTTCCTAGTTCTACTCTATAAATATCGCTGCTACAAGGTAAAGCATTCATGCCACAGCCTTTTCCACCTATATGCTGTGAACTTGAGTTCAAGTGGGGCTTGCGTTCAGTGAAAAATACAGGCACTGCACTGGCTAGTCCACATGTTAGTCTTAGCAAGAATCATGTTGTACAAAAGCCTTTGTCAGCGGTGGTAGAGCTGTGCCCCCGAATATGCTTTGCTGTTATTTTGTCACTAATGGTAGGCTCTTAAAAACAAGGCCTGCTACTTTGTGTTAGTCAGGTCTGAGTCTTCTCCATCTGATCAAAAAGTTTTGTACTTTGTACTTATGGACTAAGTTGTACCATTTACTGTGAATGCCTTCTCTTAAGAAGTTTCAGACAAGCTTTATGGGAACTGGTATTCTTCCTGCCTGTGGAGGCTCTGGTGGAAGGGGACAAGGCTTGGAGGGAAAGGCACATTCAGGTTTTGTGGTGCCCAGGGAGTTGTTATATGTGCTACCAGCCCAGCATTTGAGCACTGGCCACTGCTGCTTTTTAAACTTGGCCCTGAGATGGATTTATTGTACAGCCTTGGGCAAACCTCTCCTCCTAGCAGAGAGAATGTGCTTACCTGTCTGAGCTAGGAGCCAGTATGGATACCCATGGAAATGGATAGGAAAGAGACTCAAAAAACCGAACCAAACCAACAAAAACAAACACCAAGAGATAGAATATAAAATGTGAGAGTTTGGAAAACTGGGAGCAACTGGCTGTCCCTCCTCCCTCACTGGCAGTGGGGAAGGCAGAGTCTTTGGAAACTGGAGGAGGGGTGAAGGAGGAGACTGTTGGACAATAGGAAGCTCTGTCAACAGCGCATGCAGCACTGTGATCTGTGTGAGGGGTAACAGCCCCTTCAATCGCTGTCTCTTCTTGTCCTTGATAGTTCATCCATGGCTGGCTCATCCTGTCGTCTTTGATGCTGCTCTTCCTCTTTACCTACATATATCTTGGGTAAGTGGGAATGGTGCAGGTAATCTGGCATTTCGGGGCTCCTTCACCTCTTTGCAGAAAATCCCCAACTTGAACAAGGAAAGGAATGCCTTCTTCAAATGGAGGTTTAAAAATTGTTAGAATGAGATAGCTTTCTTTTTTAAAAACTAGAGAATGAGGTCTTTCATAGGCAATACTGATTTTACAGGGCCTACTCTACAAAAATCACCGGGAGGTGATACCATGAGCATGAAATGAATGGGCTGAACCTTGTGGTAACAGAGGCCCTGAATTATGTATTGAGAAGCAAGTGGAAAGGAACTTTGTGTGCCGAGTTGGTTCTCTGATTTGTCTTGCCTTTTTCTCAGACTACGTTGTTTCAAGCTCATTCCCTTAGCTCCCAGCTCAGGTAGAACCAAGCTTTTAAATTGCTGGTGACACTTGCTAAAGCTTTTAATCTTTAACTGTGAGCATCATGCATCTGATGGGATGACTCTTACATGACTTCTTCGCTGCAGGCGGTCATGTAGCTGCAGGCCTATGTTCAGTTAAGACTTGAAATCCTGCCTGCTCAAACCCTTGGAATCACGGTTGACCTCAGGACTAAGGCACTGTGGTGCTTGTCTGCGCACACAGCACGTCCATCTCCTGCAGGAGGAACAGAGAGCTAAGAGCAGCAATTGGCCGCAAGGCAGGTTCCCCCTTCATGATGAGAGCTGCTTCTATCCTGCTTCCTCCTGGTGGAGTAGGAGGCTTGTTGAACTACAGCTAGTAGGATGCTTTGCTTGTCAGTTGCTTTTATTGCTTAGCTAAATTTTCTTGTTGTATTCCAGTGAAGTATTGAAGACATACAACGTGGCCATGGATTACCCCACTTTGTTCTTAGTCATCTGGAATTTTGGAGCTGTTGGAATGATTTGTATACACTGGAAAGGTCCCTTGCAGCTCCAGCAAGCATATCTCATTATGATCAGTGCTCTCATGGCACTGGTTTTCATTAAATATCTACCTGAGTGGTCAGCATGGGTGATTCTAGGTGCAATCTCCATCTATGGTAAGTCTGAGTTGTGACTCTCAAGGTGTGGCTCATGGAGAGGTTACTCTGAGGCAATCTCAGGACCATGTCTGTCATTCAGAAAACAACTTTATGGTGCTAACAGCTTTAGAAAGAGGCAGATGGGCAACTAAGTTGACTCCCTGGCTTGTCTCTTGATAACTTGTTCACGTAAGTACTGTAGCCCTACCATGTCTTTCGAAGTGGAACACCAAGTCAGGGAAGTACTGAACCACATCTGACTGCATGGTAGGGGTGGTTGGATTTTTATCAGTAGCAACCTGATAGTCTTGCAGGTTTTGTTTACGGTTATCAAGAGATCATGCATTTTGGTATGAGTTAAAAGTTTCAAGGGAACCTGCAGAACAAGAGGCAGCCGGGAGGTAACATTCACATTGGTGAGGAGCTCTGATGGAGTAGAGAGGTAGGCAAAGAGGAACTGGACCAAAGGCCTTCATTGATGTGAAACACAAGAGTCGGTGGACGTAGCTACGGATTGTGGAACGTGAACAAAGTACACCCAGTCCTCCTCTAATTAAATTTAACACCTTGATGTAATGCTGTCATCTATTTTCAAAAAAATAATGTGGTATTCTCAAGAGGCTTTTTATAGGATTAGCACAATGAAAACTCTTATTATTACATTAAGTGTGGGTGATGGTATTTTAAGTGAACAACATCTTCAAGGACTAGAACAGCTAGAGTTATACAAAGTGGCAGAAGCTGCCATTCAGGAGATCATGCAGTTAATATCGATAGATGTAATTTTGAGGGGAGAATAGCTTTTTAAAGAATGTAAAATATGCATGATAGTTTGAGACGAGATTGTCTGGTCCTTCTCTCTTTGCAGATCTGATGGCTGTTCTCTGTCCCAAGGGGCCACTGAGAATGCTGGTAGAAACTGCACAGGAGAGAAATGAGCCCATTTTTCCTGCATTAATTTACTCCTGTGAGTAAGATTAGAATGTTAATGTTTTTAACCAAATTAAACTCGCAACCTATTTCTGTGTCAAACCAGAGAGCACTATTTTAGTTACTTCCTTGCCCTAATACTGGTGCACATTTATGCTCTGGAACAGACCATTTGTAGGCGGCCTTGTTTATCAGTTACAATGGTGCTAACTCTAATTACCCAAAGCGAGACCACATTTGCCTTGTGAAGCTGAAATGTTTCAAAAGTAGATTTATCGTTTCATGAATACAGTGCGGAACATGCCCCTTTGTTCTGCATACAAAAACCTGTGTTAGATGGACAGTAGTGTTTGCAAAGTTCTGTGATTAGGTGATGCTCACTCAATACACTTATTCCCTGTGCATACGCTTTATAGACACACTTTAAATGTGTGATGAGGTTCCATTCTTCCTGCAGCCCCCCCCTTGCTCTGTGCACTGTACAGATGACCGTGCTTAGAATATATTTGCTTTATTGTTCATTGTATGGCTGCTCACTTTGTAACGTGCTCTATTCAAGTACTGCTCTGCAAATGAAATCAGTTGTCTCTTCCCTGGCTTTCTTGGGCTGTTTAACTATGATAGTGTCCAGTGTCCTTATCCACACAGGTATATATGTGCTTAAGATTAAGATAGTTGGAAGGCAGGTGACCTCAACACTCACGGGACCTGGACTCAAGTTCTTCATGGAGCTCAGTGACTTTTTCATTACATCGTTTGTAAGATGAATGGGTATTTCCAAATATTGGGTGCTAAGCTGAGGATGCCTACAACATGATTGATCTTTTTTTTCAAGTATTTAATGTTATATAAATGCTTTTATATGTTCCAAACAGAGCTTCTGTTGACTTCAGCTGACCTCCCTTTTACTGGAGATTCTGTTATACCGACCCGAGACAATCTAGATGAAGTCTCTCACATGTTTTAGTTAACAAGAGTTTCTCTAAAGGAGAATGCAATTCAACAAATAATAAATACTGAACAAAAAGTTCTTGTGCAGAACGTCAGTGTCTCCATTGCAAGACACATTCTGTGGCTCTCTCTAGATGCAAAAACATCACCTTGGCTGAGCTTGTAGTGGAAAAGCAGGCACTGTGTTTGCCTTGGCTTATTTTCTTTATTTAGCTTCTATAAAAACAGGAAGACCGATGCACACTTAAATAAACAGCTGATTTGAGTTCCATTCCAGTGATTTCAGAATGGTTTGTATTCCCTTTTAATTTAGGGATCCATCTCAAGAATAAACCCCCAAACATCCTTCAGTTGTTCTTGGAACCAAAACAGAACTAGCCAATATTTTGACAGGAAAGAACCAAAACAAACAGGCAGAGAGAAAACTGGCACTCTGACAGCTCCTGCATATCCCTTGATTGTGTGCTTTACCTTTAGCAGAACATGAGGAGTAAGCTGTGTAAGTTAACCTCTGGTTACTTTTTGTACTACCATCATTTCCTGGGCAATTGTTTTCTTTGAAGAGACAAGTCAGAAGCCAGGAAGAAAACAAAGAAGATGAGAACCCTAGTTCTGGATTTTTGCTTTCATTAGCTTCCAGAGAAGACTACACTGACTCTTAGCTATTTGTGCTCTGGGACTTTCTTAAAAACTGAATGGATGCACTGCCTTAATTTTCTCCCACTCTGCCACCTTAGTGCCTAGGAAACCAACTAAGAGTGAGTGTTTTAAAAGCATTTACAGGGACAACAGTTTATATTTTTAGGGACAGCTAAGTACTTACCTCTTCTGAGCTATAGTGACTGATGTTTTATGCAGCTGATTACTTTCTGTCTTTCTTTTAGCTGCTATGATGTGGACAGTTGGAATGGCAAAGCCAGACACAGCAGCAAGAGGACCAAGTCAGCAGACGTGGGATACAGGTTTGCTCGCGTGTCACTCTTCTATACAGAGCACTGTCTTATGGAAATAATGTGTGTGTTTGAGACTGCAAGTAAGTGTAAGCCCCTGAACCCTGACGGATACTTTTTTTTTTCAGCGTTGTTACATCAGTTGCAGAACTCGGTGATGTTCTGAAACCTGCTGTTTGGACTGGCAGCAAAGATGACCAGACGATGTAGGAAGCTCCAGTATTCAGGCTGCCTTTATTTAAAAAACAAACAAACAAAAAACCAAACAAAAGTGTTGTCCAACAACACTTCAGGTGTATGTCAAAGCTGAAAGCGAGCTAGTGGGGGTTTATATTTTCACTAGCTGGGGATGGTGAATTACAACATAGGCTCATAAATATAATGCCAATGAGCTGGTCAACTTAGTGCATTGCAGTGTGTTGCATTCAGGCCACTGCCACGGAACAGACATGCTTTCACCTAGCTGTAAGTGCAATATGGCTTACCCTGCCAAAAAAAATGAACGTCGCTACATTTACCCTTGGGTAAAGGCTTATGTTTGGGCAGTTACCCAACAGTAGCTGATGTGTTCCAAGTTTACATTCTTGCTGGTCCTGTGGTAATTTTTGTGCCTTTGCTTTTATCTTCTTGAAATGCAAGTTAAACTGCAGTTCTGAAGGTGATTGGATAAAATCTTGTGGTGTTGGGAGGACTTCCCATCCGGTCCTGTTGCATTTCAGAGATGACAGTACCTTTTTTATGTTAAAGCAATAAATATATGCTAAGGCTTGATAATTGAACGTGCTGCTTATTTTAGGATAAAGCAGCTGACATACTAACAAACCACAGGGACACAATCCTGCTTTGAAACTGGGCACAGAGCAGGAGGAAACTACATGCTGAGGCATACAGAATGCCACTGTGGAAGCTCTGTGTTTCCCAGATCACAGTCTGCTCACATCTGCAGCGGCAGCATCCCGTCAGACTGACGTGGACTGGAAAGTTTGTATGAGTGCTTCTGAAAAATAGGAACTGTCAGATAGAGTACTATATCACAGACTGGCTGCTTCCAAAAGCACTACCCAGGGCTCTGTTAGATGTGTTTAACAGGACAAAAAAAAAATTAAATCTGTGAACAATGAAATGTGTCCACTTACTACATGTGAACACCCAACCCCAATGTCAATGTGATTCAGGGCAGAACTTTTCTCATAAATGGCAGTCCTCTTAGTCATCCATTTTTGTCATACTACCAGTTAAGAATACCTGAGCACCTCCACCCCAAAGATATAACAATGTGGGAGTGCATATTAAGTTTACTTGGTTTTACTTGTCATTCTAGCCTGTGCAGAGCATTGCTTAGTTCTGTGTATGTACTCACTTGTTAAAGCCATTGAACTCCTGGGTAGCTGCCAAAGAAGCTGTGAACATGTACCCTTCCGACTGTTTCAAATAATAACACACGTTTTCCTCAAAGCCACTAAATGTCTCTACTTTACTGGTCCTGATGATCACACCTCCGAGAAACAAAGGGCTTACGCATTCCAGAGAAGCTTCACAGAAGTGTGGATTTCATGCATCAAAGCAAGTTATAAATATAGCTGCCTTTTGTGTTTCTTTTTTTTGTCCACTCTTCTTGGCCTATTTTTATGGAACCAAGCTGAGGATGGGAGAGAGAACCACAGGAGCCCTTCACACGCAGACTCTCAGATGCCGGAGACGAGGAGTCCTATTCCAACCCGCCCCATCACTTCTTTTGAGGAGCTCGAGGAGGAGGAAAGTAAGGGAAGCTTCATAACTTGTTTTCAGTGTAGTCGGAGTCAGCGCCTGACATTTTTACTTACTGTGGTTAACACTCTGTTACCCAGTTTGGTCTAATCGCAGTTAATTTGAAGAGTTGTGACTTGTTGAGCAACAAAGATCTTGAGTCTGACTGTATTACTTCTTGCTTCTGCAGTATCTGTTCTGGGATTATAGTTCCAGTGACATCTCTTGGCTATGCAGACAATTTAAGCAGGAACCTTCACCTGCTCCCCAGGGAACAAGAATTGTTCAGGAGGAGGCAGAACAGGAGGAGCAGAAGTAACACTTACTTTCTTTTTCCACTTCTCTCAGGGGGTGTGAAGCTGGGCCTTGGAGACTTCATATTTTACAGTGTGCTTGTTGGGAAAGCAGCTGCCACAGCTAGTGGAGACTGGAATACTACGCTGGCCTGCTTTGTAGCCATTCTCATAGTAAGTGAGCAAGCTTTTAAAAACTCGGTTACAGCCTGTTTAGCACAGCAGTGTTGCCAGAAGTACCAGCAGCTGGGCACTGCTAAATCTCTGCAGGTAACATGCTGGGTGTTTAGGAGAAACCACCAGTGGATTTCCCAGCCCAGTGCTCTTTCTATAAAGACAGGCTTTAAACAGCCGCTGGGAGAAGCTGAATGATATGGGCTGGGAGGGAGGACCCCTTGGAGCAGAGCCAAGTGTGGAGATGGTGGGGGTGAAACAGCCCCAGGGAAAATGGTTACAGCTGAACTGTTAGTGTATTTGCTTCAGTGTTAAAGATTGGGGACTTCCGCCAGCCACAAGAGTCAATATTATGAGTATTGATTGGCAAGTGTAGTTGAAAAGGTTAACTCCCTTTTGCTAAGGAGAACGGCTAAAAAGGAGGATGAAGACCTATCTTGTTCTTGTGTTCACGCTGGAAAAAACAGGAAGGAAGGAGACTTAAAACCATGGAAATTGTCAGTAAAAGCAGATGACAATCATACTGTAACTGCTAAAGGACGTGGTCCTGCCAGGTCTAATGACCACACACTGTTCCTAATTACTAGGAACTTGCTGTTTACAGCAGCATCCTCATGGAAGAGATCCCAAAGATAGTGCAAGACAGTGACTTTCACTTGTGAAGATCATGGATCAAAAACCATGAGAACTAGAAATGAGCTAACTTAAATAAAGTGTGTTGAGAGTAGCTTTCCTACCTCACACGTCAGAGAAACCTATAGGATCACCTAGCTCCATATCCTGGGGTCCAGCACAGGGCCCCTTCGCTGGGGGGAATGCTCTGTCTTGTCTGTCCATGAGGCCAAATGCCCCATTCTGTTTCTTTTATGGTGCTGTTAAAATTTTCAGAGCCTAGTGTCTCTGAAGTTTTGTCATCACGGAGGAAGAAAAAAAGGGCTCAGATGAGAGAATGCTAAATGTACTTAGCCATACTGTCTACCCAAAATGTACAAAAGCTTTCACGCATGCTCAGAAAACCAGATCTTGGCCTGCTATCCAGATAAAACCAGAATTCACCTACCATAGTAAGCAATCCAGTCAAAAGAACAGCAGTGGATATTTTGTTTTGGTTTTTTTGTTCTTTTTTTACCCCAAGAGACCTTGAAAACCAGGAAGGTGTTAGACGTACCTGCTGCTGTGTATTAGTCCTCCAGTGAAACTCCTTATCTGTGCAGTTCACTAGGATTTAAGTGCTTTTATCTGCTGGATCAGTACTTCATACGTAATGGCGTAGAACAAAATGTAAAATAATCTGTAAGTAAATTAACCTCTCGGGGTCAGCTGTATGTCAGCACTAGCTGTTTATACCACTTTCTCAGCAGAGAGCTGCGCTCAAGATTGCTGAAGGAAATATCTGGCCAGCTTGTGTGAAAGGTGAAGGTGTGGGCAAATGTACCTCATGCCACTGGTAGCTCCGGCAGGCTTCAATTGCTGTACAGTGTATATAGCTTATTATTTGTATATTAGTTTGTTGATGACAGATACGTTTCTGGGCTTCTTACTATATCTCCTTGTGTTTTTTATTCTCTTCTCTCTGGCAGGGTTTATGCTTAACTCTTTTATTACTGGCTGTTTTTAAGAAAGCACTGCCTGCTCTTCCCATCTCCATCACCTTCGGCTTGGTCTTTTACTTCTCGACGGACAACCTTGTGCGACCGTTCATGGACACCCTGGCCTCCCACCAGCTGTATATTTAGAAGAAGTGGGAGTTAGAGGATTCTTTTTAAAGCTTTGCTGTGAAGTATGGTACACTGTTTGGAATAAGTCATAAAGTTTTACACTTAGTGCCATATATTTGTAACACTAACTGTGACATGATGTGTACTAAAAATCTAATGGTTACATGTTGAACTGAGATTTTTCACAGGACTCTTGGACTCCAGTGAAAAGTCTGGCTCACTGCTGATGTCAGAGCATTACTTTTACGTCATTTGATGTGCACACTGGCTGTTGTGAGCACAGAAACCTGTACGTAGCATGAGACACTGGAGAGGTGAAGGGTTTGATCTGTGCTTCCAGAAGCTGAAGTGTTTTAGCCCTGGAATTGCAGTCAAGTTTAACTGTACTCTAGAATTGCTAATGCTTCACACTTTCAAAATGTGTAAACATGCGGTGCAAGTAAGTTGTACTTGTAATCAGAAAAACATAGTAGTCAGCATGCACAGAAGAGAGCAGTGCGTTACACCTGCTCGTGAATGTTGCAGAAGTGAGACTGAACTTCATAAGCTGGCCTCTGTGCACACAACTTCTGTAGAAATTGCCCCGAATGCCTATTTATTCTGACCTCAGTGAGACACAGTGAGCCGTGACAGATCTAGGCAGGATGTCACTGGTGGGACATTTAGGCATCAGGCTTCTGGTTCCGAGTGCATCCACTGCTGCAGCTAACAAGTGAAGGCAGGGCTGCCCCTTCCAACGCATCGGATCCTCAGCGTGGAAGACAGATACTGTCTCCTCCCAGCATTTTATCTTTTTGGAAGTCTTCTTCTAGGTCCATACTACAATCCTCAAATTACCATAAGGTGGAAATTACTGCACAACTCCAGTAAATCAGTTGACCTGTAACAACTTGTGTGTATTTCTGGTCTCATTTCTGTGCATTGTTGTAACCACTCCAAAGGAGGATTTACCTTTCCTTTATGAAGAGGTCCTCTTACAATGATTGAGACTTAATTTACCTAGTTTTTGGTACTGTTTAAAGATTATTTTTTTTAATTACAAATTTTAAAATAGCTATTTAATGTCAAAGGGACTCTTTTGGAAATACCCTGTCATAGTTTGTATCAAAATATGGGGATGCAAACTTTAATCTGCTGTTACATTACTCTACTTAATCATCATTAATGCTAGGAATATTTACACAGCCTCAAGTGAGTTCATTGGAAAAAAAAAAAAAATCACAGTGCTTGTTGCCAGTAAAAAATACAGGTCTGACTGAACCTTACTGTTTTCTCCACCTTTTAAAATCATTTTATTTCTACTCTGAGAGTCAGTTTTTTAGAAATAGCCAAGTTCTGTGATTTTTTTTCTTTTCTTTTTACTTGAGTGTCTGTTACGCAAACAAGCTCTGTTTTCTTTGACAGCTGATCAATGTCAGTGTTTCAAAATGTAACATTATGCAAGGTTTTGTGAATCATGCAATGTCATTGAGAGATGCAGAATTTAACCTCTGAAAATACTTTTTAGATAAGGCTTTGAACTACGCATTTTTAAGGTAGTGCTTTTTCCAATAGACTTGTTCAAGCTAATCTACTTTGATATTTAACAAGAACATCACACAGGTGATTCAAACAAATTTTTAAAAAGTGTGTAAGAGTTTTTACGAGTTGTGTGTGTCTCAGTTTGGACAAGTAAGTAATTCTTGCTCTTTGTTTAGTTTTCTGTCCTCATTTCTTACATTTGCAAGGTTTGGACTTAACAGCTGCGGAGTTAATTATTACTAAAAGGTATTTCCTTTGGAAACCTAAATCACTAGAGATCTGTCTGCTGATTTTTAAGGTTTATGTGAGAGTTGTTTTTTCTTTTTGTTTTTTTTTGTTTGTTTGGGTTTTTGTTGTTGTTGTTGGTTTTTTTTTAAACTAAAAGAGATATGGGGCCAAATCAGAATACAATCACTTGCAAACATGATTTTACTTTTTGCATTGCATAGTGTAGACAGGATGTGAAATACTTATATGTACTAAAAGAAAAATCCTGCTTGGCTTAACAGGGTTGTAGCATATTGTTAGAAACAATTTATTTCTAAGAAAGCAGAGTTGATATTTGAAGGAAACTGGAGGGGTACCTTCAAATATTGAAGGATCACTATTGGAGCTGGTGGTTTTCTGCAGATTTGTGCTTGCCAAAGATTGGCCTTCCACTGAGCAATTCTGCATAACTTATAAGAATTGTAATTTAAAAGGTAACAACAGATTCTGTCAGTGCAACAAAATGTATTGTCCTGGTAAGTGATAGGAGTATATCATGTATATACTGGAGTGGTTTTAATTGTGTAAAAGTTCATATGTATTTACTACAAATATATATATTCACTGTGTGTGTTTATGTGTGTATATACACACATACACACAAGTTTTAAAACGATATTGAGTGATTTCTCATCTCATTTGCCATTTTCACCTGTGCTTAAAGTGAAGTTTTGTTTGTGATGTTACCATTGTGCAGCGTGGCCTAAGATGTGAAAATGGAGAGGGCAGGATTTACTCTACTCCCTAGTTGGCTTCTACATGAGATACCGACTCAGTGACCTGGCAACTTGAATGAGCAAAGCATGTTCATTCACTGTTTTCAACTTGCTGCATGCTCTGCTGAACTGCAGTCTCTTTCACCCTGAAGAAATCCTAATACTCCCACTGATGCGCATCCCTGAAAAAGCACAGCTGTCAGGTAGGCTGGGGTGATACCTGTCTTGATGCAGGTGTCACTCAACAGCCTGAAGTCCTCTAGGAGGTGCCATGTGTTGGCATTTTCCTACATGATCCCTGTCGCACCCACTCTTCCTCTCCGGTCTAAAATGAGCATCTAATTGCATCTAGTCTCAAATGTGGCTTGGGCATCCACCAATCTCTAACATGTGAGACTGAAGCTAAGTCCACGAACAAAAATGTATTGGTAAGCCTGCCTAATACAAACACAAGCTTTTCATTGGTGGGAGGTATGTGGCCTCCTTGAAGCATTTAGTGCCTTTGTTAGAAGCATGTGCAATTCAACCAGTTTGGCATTGTTACCTTCTGACCATGCAGTTGCTGCTTGTGCTTATGGCTGTGTTTCCTCTTGCCGCTTCATTGTTGCTTTTGGTTTCGATCGCTTCGGGGTGGTTTTGTTTAAGGTGTCTACTGTGCATCAAAGACTGGAGATGCATTCTGCCCGCAGAGAGTACACACGAAGCAGCACAGTCATAAAGAAAGTACAAGAAACAGGACACTCCTTGTAGAACCATGCAGTGCTTCCACAGCAGCTCCCATCGGATACTCAAGGTCTCATTCATAAAACCTGACTTCAGGCTCTTACGGGAGCTCCCTCAGAAAGGAGTCAACCTGTGCTAGAAATGTCATCTCCTTCTGGTTCACAGAGAGAAAAGGACACATTTGCAATATGAGGTGTCTCAGCAAGAGCTTTATAAACACTGCTGAAGCTGGGCCAATGAGTGTTAGTAAATACAGCAAGGTCACAGCACATGTCTACCACAGTCAGGAAAAGGAGCAGTGGTCTGCTCTCTCATACCTTCTTTGCACCAGTTGCTAGTGAAGTCTCCTCCATGGGGCAATTGGATGAAGTTAAATGGACCATCTCTCTGAGTAAATGGCACTCGCTTACAGAACTCTGGTGAAGAATAGCTCAAGGCCCACTGTCCTTGCAAAACGAAGTATTTGGAGGTCTCCCTGCTACTCCCAAACCAGTAAATTTCCCTGCTTTCTTCTTCTCTTCCTAGGTACTTCCAGTTAATCACACAGTGTGTTTGCCTTCCTCTTCCTTGTAACTCAAATTGTGTTTTGGTTTAAATTGAATATATAGTTATTTTTCTTTATTGTTTCCCTCAGTCCCCGGTCTCCCTGTTTCTGCATTAGAGACGCTCCTTGGCAGCCACGGGAGGGCAGTAAGTCTATATGGAAGAAGTACCAGCCATTTTAAAGTACTCTGCTGTGTGCCCCTTGTTTTTCAGCGAGGCTGAAGGCGTTGGAGTCTCCCTCATGGCAGGGAGAAAGCAGGCACCCCGCACCGCAGCACAGCTGCAGTTTTGGCACGGCAAAGGAGAGGCTTTGAGTGAGAGTGAGCTCATACTGTACCAGAATCCATTTTAAACCAGCTGGTTTCAATGTGATGCCATGTTCAGCACTGCAGCTCTGGGTGAGGTGCTGCTGTTACATTGCACACTCCATTTTGTTTGGGGCTCCCCCTATTTTTTTTTAAAAGCATTCAGCCCTAGTTTCAGTCCTGCAAACCCCAAGCATAAGTCAGGAGCTTCTCCAGACATCGCTAAATTAGATTTTCTTCTGAGCATCTTCAAGAAGCAAAGGAATAATTATACTTACTGCTTTGTCATTCTTCCTCTCGCTTGCAGTCTCCTGTTCCGTCCCAGCAGGTCTTGCTAATCTGGGGGGAAGGAAAAAAAGCACACTGCTGTCGTTCCAGCTCTCAGCACTGGGGAATCTAGGGTCTAGCTAGATCATGTTGTCTGTGCCATCAGGAGGACCAGGGGCTATCTAGTTTTCTTGAACTCAGTTGCTTTATAAGAAAGCAGCCTGGACAAATGTGGTATCTTTGCCAGAACTTCTCCTACCACACTATTCATATGCCCCCTAACACACTGTTGCATCCCTCGTTGAATTTATCCTTGCTTCCCCTGCCCCCAGTAAGGTAAAGTGACGTGAGCTGTTCCCATTCTACAAATGGGAACCAGAGCAAGAGTAAGAGAGTAAATGCTGGGTTTAAGCTTGGTTACAAAAGAAAGATCTGCCCGCATCAGATCAGGGCATCAAACATGATCACACAAGTCACCATCCTTCCTTTTACATCTTCCTTTTGCTGCAGGTTTGCTGTCACCTATCTTTTTCCACTCTAAATTCAAGACATTTGCCCTGGGCACTCAAGGAGTTAAGTAAATACGAACTGTTATCTTCTCCTTCGTGCGACACATTTGTTTGACAGGTGCCCAAGAGCACAATTTGGGAGGTGACAGTGCTCAGCACTATTTATGGCTCAGTATTAAAAAGATATAAATAAATAGAGACTTTGAAGTGGAACTAGCTAAACTCCTTGATATAGAAACCTGAGACAGGTACAGGGCCAAGTAGTTGGAATGGAAGTTTTCCAAAACTGCGAACTGTTCGAGTCCTATCAAATGCAGCCTGAACTAAGTGACGGCTCCCAAGGCCAACTCAGGTTAGGTCTGTGCAGAAATAAACAGTGTGAAGCCTGGCACTCCCGAACTGCCTTGTAGGGCCTGAAGAATCAGAAGGGGGCGGAGTAGGAAAAGCATTAGGCCTATTTTCTCCTACATCATTGGGAGACCTTGCTCACCCCAGTATAAAATGTGAGTAACTCCACAGCTAGCTTGCATTTAAGCAGAGTAGGAACAATGTAAAAAGGGTGTGAGAGCAAGTGTGGAAAACTGATCCAACCTTTTAACTTACGCCATGCCATCCTCAATCTTTACAAAGCTAAATATAAGCAATTACAGTTCTCCCTGACTTGGTAGAGCTGCATCTATTTATGAAAGAACCTGAGTCTTCCTTCAAAACTGGTGTAAGGCAAGCAAGATCTCTGGAGCTGAAGGTAGGCATTCAGGATTATTTTTAAAGCTACCTATCCACAGCTTTGATATACCAACAGTCAGTAGCAATAAAATGCCAGTAGCGTTAACAATTATTCCAACAGGAACTTCTTACCCCATCATCATGCCAGACAACATATGCCCTCTCCAAATATGGCCTTTGTAATATTCCGGGAAGTTCAAATTTGAGCTATTTTTGTTCTCCAAATATTGTGCTAAAAGTTAGTCTTCCAGCACTGTTATGTGCAGTTTCCAAGAGGCATGAAAACCGTTTGACTTTATTCTTTAATAAGGAAAAAAAAAAGAAAACTGATTTCTGTCCCTATGTGATTTGGGTGGGCAAGCTAAGAACTGAAATGGCAAACACACTGAATGATTTCAGACAACTCATCATGCTGCCAATTCAAACTCTGGGTTGTGCAGAAAACTAACGGGGAATAGAAATCCAGCAAATGCATTTGGCTCTAGAGGCTGTGGCCGGTCAGCCTAGAGAAGAATACAAAGTTAGAAAAACCAAAACAGAACTGAGGCATGGCTTAGATTTACAAAAGAGGAGTGGGGTGCTGCCTGTTATGGCAGTGCAGCTATAGCTTTAAAGACTTAAATAGGATGGGAAAATGAGGCTAACAGGGGACATAAAGCAATACCAAAGGCACTTAGCATGTAAAGTGTTAGGTCACCTTCCTTGCTACCACTGCATGTGTGTGCATGCTTTTCAGTGCCATCGTGGAATAGGAGTGCTGCTGCAGAGAACAGGGAGAACATCCATCTTCCAGGGAAGGAACCATGTTTCCTGTGCTTTGAAAGCAGGCCACCAGTTAAACTGAAGCGACAGTTGTCAAAGTCCATGGAGTGGATGGCACAGGATGTAGTCACTGCCCAGGCTTCATCATCAGATACCGTATCTAGTGGAATTGGTGTAGGAAAGGGACATCTCTGTGCTCCCACCTTGGGCTCCTCCAGGCTAGAAATCTTCTCGGAAGCGTCTGGGAGTTGATGGGAGAGTGAACCTGCACTGCTGGTTCTTGGCACCGCTGTGCCTGAAGGCGAGCTCTTTTCCCTGTGCACAGCTACAGAGCATGTTGAAATTACTCTGCTCTGCTTCCACTGAGGCTTTCCAAGCACTTCTTTAGGAGTCAGGCTTCAACAGCACAACAGAGCAGAAGAATGCCATTAGCCCTATTTTACAGACAGGAGTTGAATAATTTGCTCAGGGTCAAATAAAGGGCTTAACCTGGATGTCTGGACCATCTCTTGATCAGTCATTCCTTCCAAAGGCTTGTATTAACTGCTGGCGTCTCCCTCTTAGCTGCACTCAGATACATGTCAGTTGGAATATTCTGCTGCCAATCGATCTCCGTCTTCAGGTATGCAGACACAGATGTAGGTAGATGCTAGAGGTCAGATTACGCATCCTTCTTAACTAACCTCAGGAATTGGATCGATAGTCACAGCAAAGCAGAAAAAGGGTCAGTCAGCATCCAAAGGTAGCAATGATTCTGCTTTCCCCCTAGACTGACTGCTAGAAGTAAATTGAGACTATCTGCGAATCACCTTCAGGCAAGTGGATGGAGCTTATGAGTTTGTCCGTTTGCCACACAGGCACTCGGAAAAAACCCACAGCTTTCCCTGTCTCACTCCCACACCTTGCTGCGTGTTGGAACAGTGAAGCAAGACGCCAGGAAGCCAGAACAAGGACCGGCTCTCAGGGCAGTGAAAGAAAACACGTTGTCTTGGGGACGATTCCAGGCTGAGGCAAAGTGGCTCACTGCTCTCCAGCTATGTGACACATGGCAATGCCGTGCCAAAAGCTGAGGGCAATGGCTGAGTTTGGCAACACACTTTACCAGTAGCCGGCAGAGCAATCTCTGATGACTAGTGTTAATTCTTAGTTCCAGTAAAGTGTTCAGAAATAGCCCTGTTTCTCCCATATTCTCTGGCTCCAGCTTGCCTTCCCGTTTAGCACAACTCTGTGCAAACTGTTCCAGATAACCCTTCTGTCCATCGTAAAAGGCTCTTTAGAGTGGCTAAATGCAGGCAAAGGACTGGCTTCTGTTTGCCTAGCTTCAAAATTAATTTGCCATGTTTACCCAGGGGGTGAACGGCTTCGCTAGTTATCATCTGTAAAGTGAATCCTGGCTGGAAGCTACAAAGAACCGAGCCTTTCTGCTATGCCTGTGCAGGATCGATTGAGGTACATGTAATCAATCAAGTGGCAAGAGGAGAGGGCAAAGCACTCACCAAACTATGCAAGCAAATGCAATTTACAATGAGCAGAAACAACTGATCTGTCTAGCCTAGAGATAAAGAAGAATTACAAACTGAATAATGTTTAACCGAGTCTCACAGATTTGGGGAGAAACAGAAATTCTTGAGGCATACAGCTACTAATCACGCTGCTGCACACTTTTCAACTTCATCTCATCCAAAAATGGCTTTGCTTGATACCTGTAAAAAGCACTGTTGTGCAACAGAATTTGAACAGGCAAGCATGATATTGTGAATGTTTTACCACATTAATTGCTTAGGTGGCAGGGACAAGGTGCCTGTCCTTGTCCTGCACTGTCCCACACGCTACCCAAAGACAAGGACTGCTATCACTTTCTTCTATTTAGTGCTTCTATCTGCAGCCTCCCCACCTGGCCCTGTCCTTCTCTCGAGGTACTCCACCCCCATGGGCTTGTCTCCAATTTTACCAAGCACCCAGTACCCGCTTGGCACCCATGTGGCAAAGTTTGGAGGGAGCGGTGGGTGACATGAGCCGCAGCCAAGCGTGGCGTGGTGGCGTATGCGTGCTGTGCTGCACAACTTTTTATGGCAATCCTCTGTCAGTGATGAACATGTTTGTAGCTTGGGCTTGTTGTGGCTTGTTACCACCTCATCCAGAGAATAACACCTAGTTTTGTTTTCTTTCATAACCTAAAGAGAGAAAAAAATCCATGTACCTATATGTAAATTTCCAGTTTGTGATAACATGTTTGCAATGCTTCTTTTCCCCCAATGGGAGAGAAAACCATGTTTTCCAGCCTGCTGAGCACGTGTGTGTGTGGAGGGCAGGGGCAAACCCTGGTGAAAAATAATGAGGCCGTGATCTGCCTCACATCCCTGAGAAGAGCAATCCAGGCGGGTACCCTCTGAAATGCCTTAAGAGTAGACTTGCTACTTTTTCCCCAAATAATTATTAGAGATAACCCCAGCATTGGTGGGCCTGTGCCCACCTCCTATTAAGAGTTCAGTACTGTATGGTTAATGCCCTGGAGCTATATAGCATGAGCCACAAATACCCTGTCAAGAGCCACTGCAGTCTGTTCTGGATAGATAATAGCAGGAGACAAGAAATGCTCGAGTCTTAAGCTTTGCTACCAACGTTGGCCTCCTAGGCCTGTGTTGGTCTCTTCCCTGCAGACTCATGGAGATAATAAATCACCTCCATGGTTTGACGCCCTTCACCTTTCCTTCCCCAAAGCGGCCCCTCTCTGGGTGACACAGAATGGGTGAACGGTCCGAGCAGGGGCACGGAGAGGCAAAAGGTAGCTTTCTCAGCGAGGCCAAAACTAGGTGGCAAAGGGAAGGTTTTTGTGTCTTCTTCCCCCTCCTTTTTTTCAACTAGGGGACAAGGCAGCCCTTCAGCAGTCCTCCCCCCTCCACAGAACATGATGGCCACCCCTGCCCACCTCCTTCCAGCCAGGGGGCTCGGGGCCCTCCAGCAGCCCTGCTGGTGTTCCCTGCCCTCTCCAGCTGTGCGGAGCAAGGCTGCTCGCTGAGAGCCCCCAGAAGGAAAATGGGAGGGGAACCGTGAAATACCCATCCTGCTTCCTGCACTGTGTCTTCCTCTTGGACAGAAAACATTTGTCTCAAGAACTGACACGCTGGCTCCTTCTGACAGCACTAAATCATCTTAAAAATAAAGTGCTCACTGACTAAATGAAATTGAGCCTTGTCTCCTCCCCTTTGCAGCGAGGGGAGAGAGAAAGAGAGGAGAAGTGCAAAGAATGCCTGAGTGCTTTGGGATGAAAATACATAGTTCAGGAATCAGAGAAGTCCTAAGTGTTACAAAAATAGCTCATCATTTGGACTATGATGATACTGGACGTGCATCTACCACTGACTGAGTCAGAGAGATCTCATTTCTTTACAAGGCTGTTGCTCTCATTCTTGGCCATAAAGCCATGTAAATAACATATGGTACAAACAGCGTCACTGAAACCTGCCAAAGTTTTGAAATACCTACAAGTTAACTACTAAAACCAAGCCACCTGTCCAGTGACTTCTCCTTGAGCTGTTCCAGTTCATCATCCCTTTATTATTATAATATGTTGATGGAACACCATAAATCTACGTAGACAGATAAGACATTCCTCCTGCCCTGAAGAAATTACCCTCTAAAGAACACGAGTGAACACAAGGCAAAATTCCTCAAGAGGTAGTTTATCTGAGCCTCAGTGGTTGCTGGAAGAACAGAGGGAAGCATTTCCAGAGCAGCTTTTGCTTTGTGGTTAGCTGTGTGAACACGGGAGAAGGATGGTGACGTATATTTTATTGTGGTTGGAGAAACAGCTTGGGCCTGTCCTATGCAAGAGGATTTCTGAGTGTTCTCTGAATAGCCTGGATACTTGTCAACCTAATGACATGACCAATAGCTGCTTAATTGAGACTCCATTAACTCTTTTTTTCTGCAGGTTAGTTGTCTGCCTACTAATTTCCTGTTGCAATGGAGCTCTTCTTACTGCAGGGCCCAAAGATCCTTCCAGGCTCTGGTTCTCTAACTTTTTGTGTTTGTAGAAGTTTAGCCACTCTGGCCCGTTCCTCTCCGCGTGCCTCTCTGGGAACTTGGCTCACTTTGTACGAGGCTTTAAAGAAGCCAGCTTTCACCGGGTTCTTCAGAGCAGCCAGCAGCAGAATTGCCAGAGCTTTTCTTGGGTGTTCCCTGGCACCCAGTAAGCGGCGAGCTGCTAGGTGGTGAGCAAACAGCCGCCTCTCAGAAAACAGCAAACATGAGGAGGAAAGCAACCCCACCCAAAGGCTGACAGCGACCCTGCTGGAAGTCACAGTCAAAGAGCCCTGGACTCGCTCTTCCCGCTGCCCTTCTTGCTGCTTCTACCCCAGACCCGCAGCTGTTTATGCACCTCATGAAATTGCATCATTAAGCCTTTCTTTATATAAGTATCAACAGGCAATACGAGGTGAAGATATGATGGCATGGCTAAAGTATCAAGATATGATGGCATGGCTAAAGTATCTGCTACAGAGTCAGGACTTCAGCTGCTACATCAAGCTTTCCCACACATCTTGGGTAAGGTACCGACCTCTCTCTGACTTGCAAAATCAGGATATTTGGAGAATTAAATAATCTTCAACAAACCATTTTAACATCGGTAGAGAGAAGGCTCTGGGGAAGTGTGACTCATTATTAGTTATAATTTAAATTTATTATAATTTCCATTATATTTATATATTATATATATTATGAGGATAGATATATCATTATATCTATCTGTACTGTCATTTATATTATTGTAATCAAATTTATCATACTTTTATTATAATTTAATAAAAGATTGATTTATATAATCCTCATAGGTGTAAGATTCTTGCCAGAAATGCTCACGTTTCTGGATAAGGCAGCAAGTATGTTGAAATTTGACTGAATATAACACTACTGAACAAGATGTGAGAAGCAAATGACAGTTATAGTGCCAAAGGTGTGTTGTGGCTGATTTCTTAATAATGTTCACCTCTTATTCTTATAGGTAATCAAGAGACTCCTCAAAATCTAGGAACTTGCTTTTTCACAGGACTGCTCTGGCTTGCTCTGTAAATTCAGATCTGCATTGCACAGATCTGCAAAAGAAGGCAGGCATATAGCACAAAAATTACATGAGATTTAGACACTGAAGTAAAAACTTTTAACCTGCAACAACCTCATTCTGCTGTCACATGATACCGGAGGCACTAAGGCATCAATGGATGCCAAAGTTTAGGTTCTTACATAGAAGTTTCCTAAGTTTCTTCCCTCTGTCCCGCTCGGAAGGGCTTTATCTGGCAAGTGTTTGCGTAGCACATTTAGCAGATCAGCTCCTGCACAAACTCTGACAGTTGATTCAAAGCATGGATGAAGCAGGTGTCACCGCTGTTTTACCTACAATCCTTTGGTGGAGGGCACAAAACCAGAATGGGGTGGCCAGGGCTGATCCCCACAGGATTCACATCCACATCTCCTGCCCCTGAACAAGGCACAGTTTGCACAAGGCCAGACTGTAAATTGGTCTGGGATTTAGAAGGGATGGAGGAGTGCTCCATTCTCATTTCCTCTTGCTGAGCTTTCCCGTCGTGTAGAGCATAACAATAAATAATAAGAATATGAATAACGGTGGAGAGAGGAGAAGGCAAGAGCATGCATAACGGTTAGGGTCCCGATGTGAGGGTGGAGTGCTGCAAGTCTTCACAAGCAGAGCAGGAACCTGAATTTGGACCTCCCAAAGCCCATGGGAACTGCCAACCATGAGGCTCTTACATAAACCACTGACAGCCTTTCTGAAGAAAAGGATGACTCCCTGGTCTATTTTTGAAGTACAGCACTCTGCCCCTTCTTTTTTCCAGGGTTCAGGGCTGTAAATCTCATAATTGGTAGCACTAAACCAATGCCAAATATTGACAGTATTTTTTCTCTTTTACCATTTTTCTCCAGTTTACAGGGAGATCTTGCACGGCTTCTGCCGTGGAACAATTCTCCCAGTGCTTTACATACACCATGTTCAACTTTTTATTTAGGATTGTGGACACAGTTAGGCAACCATTCCCACAAAAGTTAACCTCTGGATTCTGGATTGTGAGGCCTGGGTGTCCTGCCCCTATTCCCCTCAAGCATAGAAAGAGCTAGCCTTGCACTCAAGTTCAAGGGGTCCGTTAAGGCTGCAGAAAGCCTGGCAACAGAAGGTGTGATGCAAATTGAACAGCAGCGGCAGAAATACCCAATGGTTTACCACGTGGGAATAAAGGGAACCAGCCAGGCCTGTCTTTGAAAGATGGGGAGAGCTATATCCTGTGCTTGTTCTGCCTACATCTCAAACTATGACAGCGTGCTCATGCAGAAACCCATGCAGTTCTCCGTGCTCAGCACAGTGAGTAAGACATATTTCACAATTAATGCCGAGCTGACACAAGCAAAGTGATGTTACACAGAAACTTAGAACTGACATCCAAATTCAGTACAGGAGTAGATAAAAGAGTGTCCTTAGAAAAGACATCTGAAACATACGTCTGTTGAGGGTAAAGATGATCTTTCCTTTAGAAAAAATAGTATGGAATTAATCACAAGTAGAACAGTTAATTCGTATGCATTTCTGCAAGTGTCAGTATTGAAATTAAGAAAACTAGGCATTTTTCTGACAAAACTTTTCAAGGCTGGTATCTTATTGCAGTCATGTTTTTGCATCATCTAACACATCCAATCTCCATCCCATTCTCAAACATGAAAGTGTCATGGTTGGCCTTTCCATTTCAGATATATTGTGTCTACGCACAGCCTGTGTGTAGAGCAATTAAGTCAATAATGTGTCTTCCCCAGGGATTTTTTTTTTAATCTTTCAAGTTCAAATCTAGCCTTTCTACTACTGACTGAGGCTTGCTTCCAATCCAGATAATATCTGGGTGATGAGGTTTGCTAAATTTATTTGTAGCTGTCTGTTCAGTGCCTAGCAGAGACCTCCTCATGGCTTACCTGGGAAGCTGAGTGGGGCTTGGGTGGGAAGCGTATCTTTTTATTTAAAAAAAAAGACATGAAGGAATATATGTAATATTTGAACAATATTTTGTGTGTTCATAAATACCAGCCAAACAACCTTTGGTATGAGCAGCTGGAGATAAGGGATATAATTAACCCCCTCTACAGAGGGGGGAAGTTTGGCACTAGCAGGCTGGCAGTAATATTCACCAATGGGCTGTGCAGAGTTAAACCCCTATACACACTTAGAGCAGACCATTTATCCAGTTTCCTTTTTCACAAATCCACAGCACCCGCAACTCCTACTAGCTTTGATATAGGTCCTTCAGCGTGGATTTAAGTGTTCAATTCAAGCCTCTAGTTAGTTGAAAAGGTTGGCCAAAGCAAGCAATTGACAATGCTGAAATTAAAGCTCGGGGCTGTTTGTTGGTCACTCCTGTAAGTTATGCTATGACTAGAGGAGAATTATGAATCTTGTTTGTTTTAAGAAGAAATGAACTATTTAATCTCCAAACCTCATCCAAATATACTGCTGCGCTGCCATGCAGCCATGTGGCAAATGCACCATAAGGAATGTATTGTTATTTTTCAGACAGGAAAGTTGCTGACAGAGATAGGCGCTTACCAGAACATCCAGAAAAGCTCAGAGCTAGCTGTTACTATTAGCCCCTTGCAGCATCTGTGAGACACCACATAGCTGTAATCAACCTGTAGGAAACAACACGCTATTTTTACTTCCAACACGTATATGAGGGTGCAATTTCCAACACATGCGTGAGCAGCATCAACCGCAATTTTAAGCCAACGCTTTGAAAAATCACACTGGCATCCACGTATAAAGGTTTCTCGGACACGGAGCACCACAAAATGGAGTTGCTCCCTTCGCTTAGCATTCGCTTGCAGCCTGCTAGGCATAGGGCTCCTGTGCATCTCTTCGTATACACTAACGTCCCCGGAGGGCCGGCGGGACTGCCTGAGCCCCCCATCCCCCGGGCCCTCCTCAGGCGCGGGGTACGAGCGCTGCCTGCCCGCGTCCTTTCCCGCCGAGGGACCAACCTCCCCCGCCGGGTCCGAGGCCGCCCGGCCAGCCGGGACCGCGCCCAGACACCGCTACCTCTGACTGACACCCCCAACCCCGGGCCGGTCCCCATTCATTACAGGAGCCCCCCGGCCCGCAGGGGGCCGCCCGCGGCTTTCAGGAGGTGGCAGTGGCGGGGCTGCCGGGCGCCCCTGCGATGCCGGCGGGTCCCCGAGCGCCGCCCGCCCGGCCTCCCCGCCCGCAGCACACGCACCTCACGCCTCGCCTCGCCTCACCGCCCCCCGCCCCGCCCGCCCAACGGCCGCCGCCGCACGGACCTCACGGGCCTCACGTCCCCCTGCAGCCGCCACGCGCGCCGCTCCGGCCCCCTCCCCGCCCCACATCGGCCGGCGCCCCGCCCGAGCCCTCCTGCCATTGGCGGGGACGCGGGGCGCACGGGCTCGGCACACTCCTCGGCAGCTGTTGCGCCGCGGTACGGGGCGGGGTTCGCGGAGGAGCCAATGGGAGCGCCGCGGGGGCGGGGCGCGAGGCCGGGCTTCGGCTGGGGGCGGCCGGGGCGGTAAACAAGCGCGCGGGCCCGGGCGGCGGGCGTGGAGCGGAGCGGAGGAACGACGGTGGCGGCTGGGCTGTGCCGGTCTGGGCGCGCAGGCCGGGGTACGGCCGCAGCGGCGGAGGGGAAGGGGCTGCGGGGCACCCGGTAGTGCGGTGCGGGAAGGGAAGGGAAGTGGGCGGGCGGGCGGTGGTGGTGGTGGCGGCGGCGGCGCTGCCGTGGGGAGGACGCCGGTGCACGGCGCGGAGAGGGGGCGCGGCCGCCGCCCGGCCCCTCAGCGCGGGGGTCGCTCCGCCGGGGCGCCGGTCCCCGGCGGCGGGACGTGTGCGGGGTCCGGCGTGCAATGGCGGCGGTGTGCCAGCGGCTGCCCGAGCCCCGCGGGGCTGGCCCCGGCCAGAAGCCAGTCGGTGCCGCGGCCTTCTCCGTGTCCTTGCCGGGGCCGTGAATGGGGGGGGCCGCGCCGCCCGGAGCCGTCGCCGCGGGCGGTGAGCAGCGGGGCCGCGCCGACGTGCCGCCGGGACAGGCCTGGCGGGGCCGGGAGCCGGTCAGGAGGGCCTTCGGCTGCCCTGGCGACTGACCGAGCGGTACGGGGTGCGCTCGGGCGCTTGTAACTGTGCCCGGTTGCCCAGCGCCGGTGGTGCGCCATCCAGGCCTTGTGCAGCGGCCGGGTCTGGCCGCGCTGCGGCCGCCTGCTGCAGCCTGCCCGCTCGGGCTGACAACGGGGACCCGCCTGTGTCCCTCCTCCTGTGCCGCAGGGGGGCCCCGCGCCTGGCAGCCCGTCCTTCGGGAGGGGATGGCGGCTCTCTGCTCAGCCGAGCAGGTGCGCAGGGAATTCTGTATATTCAGCCTAAAATTGGTTAGGACGAAGGGTGGAATCTACTTTTCCGCTCTGCAGGGTGTACGTCTTGCCAGGGACATCGGAGGAGAAAACGCAGAGGCTCGTCCCGTGCTGTGTGCGGGCTCCCCAGGCTGCACCGGGTTAGAGCCGTGCTCCTCTCTCTCGTGGGGACCGTTCTGTGCGTCTGGTTGAAGATGGACGTAAAATACATCTGTTGGCTGTTTAGAGCTTGCTTGTAGCTAAAATGGGGGGAAAGAAGCTGTGAGGCCCTTCTTTGGTAAGGCGCCCAAGGAAATAATCTTACTTTTCCCAAGCTAATAGGCTTGTAGAGTCTCTGTAATGAAGTGAACAGGAATTAATGGGGAGGTACTTAGTTTTAAACAGGCACTGAACAAACTACCTATAAATAACTACAGATATAAAACTTCGGCTTCTATAATGTTGCTTTACTGACCATCGTAATTTCTGCAGAACGGTAGTTGTTATGAAATAACACTATTTCTGATACCCTGGTGTACTCATGTCCCACCCAGCAGGAATGTAGGTGGGGAACTTCTCTGCATTTCTGCCATGCAATGAAAATCCAAACTTTTTGTTCAGCTTTATGAAGAAGTTGGAAAGCTGCTCTTAATAGAAATGCAGCAGACTCTTTTACTTAGTGTTTAGGTAAAAAAATGTGAGAGGATATAAAAGATTCTTCTTTCAATAACCTAAAGTATTGTTTTTCTAAAAAGAATTAACCTAAGGACTTCTAAACTTTATTTCCTGAGTTGCTTGTCTTTAAATCAGATTGCTTCACTGAACTGTGGTGTATTCTTTGAGCATATGCAAAATAATTCTTAGCACCGGGTGCAGAAGGGTACTGGTCAAAGTCAGCAGTAGCTCAGGAGCAACTTCTGAAAGGATTCAGAAGTTGCTCCGAGTTAAAGGCTGAAAGCAAGTCAGCATTTAAACAGAATTTTCTGGCATTTCTCTGCCATGTAATAAGAACTTCTTTTCCTTCTGGTGATATATGAAAGATTTAGCTGCAGTTCATGTGCTCACCAGTCTGCTTTGCTCTTAGACCAGGAGACTTTTTTCTGTATTTTGTAAATGCATTTTCTTTGCTGTGCTTAGCCATGACCTTGGTAACCTTGAATAAGATATGCTTAGAATAAACAGTTGTATGTTATCCAGTCTTACTTAAGAGGGGAGGAAAAATAGGTGACCTGCTGTGCTTTGACAGTGTCTCCCTTTTAAAAATAAAGTGGTGTGATAAGTAGAAGAAAAGGTCAGAAGATGTGGAGAATTCTCTTACGTGTTTACTGTCTGAGTGTTGATCACCTTGTTTTGTTGATGACAAGGAGAATTCTGTGCTATGCAATGCAGCTTGGTTATTTCATTTGTGATATTTAGAGCAGGTTAATAATAGCTCATATTGCATCCATGCAGCAAGAACAGAACTTTTTTTGGCTTTTAGTCCTCTAGTAGTCCTTTTACAGGCAAGTGGTGGTCTGTTGTTTCACGCCCTGTTTCTCAGGCTGTATTATTTTTCTAGAAACTGAGAGGGATGAGAGACAGCAGCTGAGTTCCTGCTTTTTAATTTCCCTCACGTTAAACTGGTTGGTTGGTTACAGAGCTTTTTTTTGTAGGTAAAGATTGATTTGTTTTGCTTGTGTGTGTGGGTTTTTTTTAATTGTTTTTATCAAGGATGCTAGGGATGGCGTGTGTCTCGTGGTCGTATCTTGTGTGTCAGATATAGCTTGCTTGGTCTAGCTGGCTTGTTGAACACATCTCAGGACTCAGCTTGATGCATGAATAAGCATTGATCTTATTCCTTAAATCTGTCTGTACCGATGGGTGAACAGTCCAGCTTAGGATGGAGGTAGTGAGTCTGAAGCAGTATTTGGGTATCCTGTCTCCTGTGTGTATGTAGGTCTCCTGGTTTTCTCCCTCTAAAACGGTTTAAGAAAGGAGTCTGGAAGAGAAGGCTTTTTGGCTTACT